>NW_028230450.1:3547754-4150364 GCF_043228905.1 Azolla caroliniana | reverse complement strand
CATTATCTCACCTACCGGGATTGTTAGGAAACAGGTCCCTCCCGGATGGGAACTGAGAAGAACAATATTGATGAGCAACTCGACCGAGGCCGAATCCTGATGTGGAGTACCCGACAACGGAAGACCCGGTGAGAACCGGATGTGGAGTACCCGGCAACGGAAGACCTGGTGAGAACCGGATGATGAGTACCCGGCAACGGAAGACCCGGTGAGAACCGGATGATGAGTACCCGGCAACGGAAGACCCGATGAGAACCGGATGTTGTAGGCCCGGTGAGAACCTCTCATCGGATGGAAGGGACATATATGTAAATATGTTCCAGAGAGCCCACTGGGGCTATATTTGTAAATAGCCTGAAAGTCATATTAGTATAAATATGACCTAGGGCAAACTTAATAGTAATGATGTAGAGCTGGTTGTATTATTATCGTTGTGGCGATAATTCAGAGCGTAACTGTGTACAGAGAAGAGAGAGAGAGAGAGGAAGAGGTCGTCGCCTCTGTTGTAACCGCCTAGTGGCGAAGCGAGGGAGCAAGGGGTCGTTGCCTCTGTGCCCCATTGTTGTAATCTTGATATAGTGATATTTTGCAGTCTGAGGGCTGTTGTGGTTTTTCCCAGATTTGGGTTTTCCACGTTAACATCCAGTGCACTCTCTTCTTTACTGTTTCGTGTGTAGATACATCTCATCACGTCCCTGTTTTTTGCGCTTGATCCGACGTCTCGGTTGTGGCCGAGCATAGCTTAGGAAGCCGTATTCCTTTCAATCTGGTATGAGAGCAAAACGACACAGAAAAATGGATGATTCATTGGGAGGCATGTTCAAGCTCACCGGCTCCAACTATTCAGTGTGGAAGTCGAAGATGAGGGACATGCTCGTGGTTAAGGATCTTTGGCTGCCGGTTCAGTTCATGGAGAAGAGACCGAACAAAATCGATGCCACGATATGGGAGGTGATGCACATGAAGACAACGGCATATATACGGTGCTTCATCGACATGAGTCTATACAACAACTTCAATGAAGAGAGCAAGGCTCATGAGCTCTGGGAGAAGATCGGCATTATGTTTCAGAACAAAAATGTTGTTAATCAGGTTTCGGTATTTCGGAAGCTAGTAAGACTCCGGTACCAAGATGGCTCCTGCATGGCGGAGCACATGAATGCCTTCCAGGGGCTGATACACCAGGCAACATCATTGGAAGTACCTCTCGCCGATGAGGTACTAGCATTACTCCAACTCGGTTCCCTCCCAGATAGTTGGGAGACGTTGGTTGTCACTTTGGGCAATGCCGGGCCGGAAGGGAAACAGTTATCCCTAGCAAAAGTGAAGTCGAGCTTGCTGGATGAGGAGGTGCGTCGGAAAGACAAGGATACGAACTCCGACTCCAAAGCGCTCATTACCGAATCGGAACGCGGAAGACAAAGGAATCGTAGTCCCCAGAACCGGGAGAAGTTGGGACACTGTCAAAGTCAAGGGGGAGGCCTACCTGCTTCTATTGCGGCAAGCTGGGACACTTCCAGAAGAACTGTCGGCACTTCCGAAAAGACAAGGAAACTGACGATACCGATTCGAAGCAGACACCTGACCGGAACGGTAAAGATCGGCGGGGAACGGACCGGAAGGGGACGACGGCAATCGCGGCAAGTGAAGAAGAGTTGATGCTCATCACGGAGGAGAGTGAGCTAAACCTTGCCGGCAAAGAGATGACCTGGGTGGTCGACTCCGGAGCATCGTTCCACCTTACTCCGAATCGGAAATGCTTCTCATCCTACTCAGCCGGTGATCACGGCTGTGTCTGGATGGGGAATGAAGGTACATGCCGAATAGTCGGCATAGGAGACGTGTGGTTGACAACACCAACCAGATGCAAGTTGTTGCTGAAGGATGTCCGACACGTTTCGGAGGTTCGACTGAACCTGATATCAGCCGGTCGGCTAGATGATGAAGGCTACACGGGTAGCATCCGGAACGGTGTTATGAAGTTCAGCAAAGGGAGCCTAATTGTGGCTCGGGCCCGGAAGGTCAACACGTTGTACTTGATGAATGCCCGGTTATGCCCGGAAGAAGTGAACATGGCTTCCGACACTGTCGGTGAGCTGTGGCACAAGAGACTGTGTCACATGAGCATGAAGTTGATGAAGAGGCTTGTCGATGACAACCTCATTCCGGTGAAGAAAGTGCATCTTGAGAGGTGCATCGACTGCCTAGCCGGTAAGCAAAACCGGACCTCCTTCCGATCGAGGACACCGATGAGACGTAATGCACCACTAGAGTTGGTGCATACTGATGTGTGTCAAGTGGACACGAAGTCACATGCAGGATCGCAGTACTTCGTGACGTTCATAGATGACCACAGCAGGAGGTTGTGGGCCACACCGTTGAAGACGAAGGATCAGGTGCTATCCGTCTTCAAAGAGCTCCATGCGAGAGTGGAAAGAGAAATCGGCCGGAAGCTGAAGGCGGTTCGAGTAGATAATGGAGGAGAATACCGGGGGCAGTTTGAGGAGTACTGCCGCTCGAAGGGAATCCGGCTCGAATTTACCGTGCCGAAGACGCCGGAACTAAACGGGTTGGCCGAGAGGATGAACCAGACCATAATGGAGAGGGTCCGGAGTATGCTAGCGCATGCAAAATTACCCAAGAATTTTTGGGCTGAGGCACTGTCGACGGCGACATATGTGATAAACAAATCACCCTCAGTACCCTTGGATGGAGACACGCCGCAAAGAGTATGGACCGGTAAGGAAGTGTCCTACTGGCATCTGAAGGTGTTCGGGTGTCTTGCGTACGTGCATGTTGCTAAGGACCGGAGAGGAAAGTTGGAACCAAAGACCCGACCATGCATATTCCTCGGATACGGCGATTATGAGTTTGGCTACCAAGTGTGGGATCCTGTTGACAAGAAGGTATTCCGGAGTCGAGATATTATCTTCATGGAGGACAAGACGCTCACCGACTGGGAGTCGGAGAAGAAGATAGTGAACTCCAAGTCGACCGGTAAGGATCGATTCTACGATGAGCAGACCCAACCGGCAAGAGACCGGTTAGCACTCGATGAACCGGCCGGTGACGGTGAGGAGACAAGACAGGCCGAAGCAGAAGGAATAGGTGAAACCGGAACTGGCCAAGATCTCGAATCGGATTCGGATGAAGAACAAATAGAGGAGCCGGTTGCCGAAAGCCAAAGATGGAGATATCCTCTCAGAGAGAGAAGGCCCCCCCAGAGATTTCCAGATGCAGAGCATGTGTTGCTAACCGATGAGGAGGAGCCAGAAAGCTTCGAGGAAGCTAAAAGTGACGCCCATAGCCACAAATGGTTAAGTGCCATGCAGGATGACATGGATTCCCTGCATGAGAACCATACGTACGAATTGGTGGAGTTGCCGAAAGGAAAGCGGGCACTCCGAAACAAGTGGGTGTACAAGTTGAAACCGGGAGATGCCGGCAAACCCCCGAGATACAAAGCCAGGATCGTGGTGAAGGGGTTCTAGCAAAAGAAGGGTGTGGACTTCGACGAGATATTTTCCCCAGTAGTAAAGATGACCTCCATCCGGACAATGCTAAGTATAGCGGCAAGCATGAACCTCGAGGTAGAGCAACTGGACGTGAAGACGACATTCCTTCACGATGACCTCGAAGAGGAGATCTACATGCAGCAACAGGAAGGATTCGTGGAGGAAGGGAAGGAGCACCTGGTTTGCCGGTTGAAGAAGAGCCTGTATGGACTGAAGCAGGCTCCCTGACAATGGTACCGGAAGTTCGACT
This sequence comes from Azolla caroliniana, assembly GCF_043228905.1. Taxonomy (NCBI): domain Eukaryota; kingdom Viridiplantae; phylum Streptophyta; class Polypodiopsida; order Salviniales; family Salviniaceae; genus Azolla; species Azolla caroliniana. The sequence continues at coordinate 4,146,599 of NW_028230450.1, read as the reverse complement.
CCTTCATGACCGATTAAGGGTACCACAAGACGCAGGCCGATCACTGCATGTTTGTGAAGAAGTTCGAAGGAGGAAACTTCCTGATACTCCTTCTGTACATGGACGACATGTTGATCGTCGGATGGGACCAAGCCAAAATACGGATGTTGAAGAAGGCTCTCAACCGAACTTTCGCAATGAAAGAATTGGGTCCGGCAAGACAGATGCTGGGGATGCACATCATCCGGGACCAGTCAAAGAAGCAATTGTGGTTGTCACAGGAGAAATACGTGACAAAGGTGCTTGAGCGGTTCAACATGTTAGAAGTGTAGAAAGTAGCGTGCGGAAGCAAGTATGAAGACAGAACAGAGGAAGGAAACTCAGGTTCAATGGAGAGCTTAGGCTTACACGATATACGCGGGAGAGACAGAGAGAGAAACACAAAAAACTATATTCCACAATAATACTCAATCTCTGTACATAAGACGTGCTCAGTGAACACTTTTATACAAGCCCTAGAAGGACTGACCGAAGTACTGACAGTACTTCAATGCTCATCAAGAGCCCCTACACTAACTCCCAAATATATTCCTCACGGAATATCTTTCCTAACGATCTCCCGGTTTATGTACTCGGCCTAACCGATCGGTCCCAACCGATCCGGTCCTCGGCTTCTTCAGCCGATCTGGCCGATGTTGAGCTTGTCTCTCAACACTCCCCCTCAAGCTCAACTTAAGGCTCTTCGGGATCTTCACAGCACCGGTTCCTCCTGGCTTCTCGCCTCACTCGCGCTCCTCGACCTATTCGACCCCGCGCGCTTCGACCCTTCCGATCGGCTTGTCTGCTCATGTGGCCCTCATCAGCTCTTCTGTTGTTGCGGTGTTGACGCTTCTTCTGCTACCTTTTCTTCCGCTTGGGCCTCGGTTGATTTAGCGTATCTGAATCAAACATCCGAACCGACTCGGCTATCTCCGATCGGTTTTCGCTCTCGTCCGAGTTGGCTGTCTCTAACTCGTCTTCGGTCTTCTCGCCCTCGATGTCGTCATCTTCCCCATATGTGGTTGGCTTCAGCTCTCTCCTTTGGTTGCTCCCCTTCTGTTCGCTTCCGGACTTTTCCGCGGGTCCGCCCTCGGCTTCTTCAGCCGATCTGAAGTTGCCCTCGGCTTCTTCAGCCGATCCGTCTGACTTGGTGTCATGGTCACCGCTCCTTTCCTGCTGCCTTGCTTGGTCGTTCGGGACTGTTCTCCCCCTCAAGTTCGGCACGTCGAGGTGACGCAACCCGAGCGCACCTGAGAATTGCCGCAACTTGTCCAGACCAAGAGGCTTTGTGAAGATGTCGGCAGTCTGCCGATCCGTCGGAACGTACTGAAGTTCGACTTCACCGGAAAGGACACGCTCACGGACGAAATGGTAATGCACCTCAATGTGCTTGGTCCATGCATGGAAAACGGGGTTCTTCGCAAGTTGGATGCTACTAAGGTTGTCGCAGTAGATCGTCGTTGGATCGGACACCTCCTCTTGCAGGTCCTTAAGTAGCCGCTTCAACTATATGACTTCGCATGTCGCGATAGCCGCTCCTCGGTACTCAGCTTCGGTGATCGACAGTGCAACTGTCGGCTGCTTCTTACTGCTCCACACGATCGTGGCACTCCCGAGGGAGAACGCGTATCCAGACGTGGATCGGCGATCGGCGGCGTTGCCAGCCCAATCAGCATCAGTGTAGCCGACTAACTGCGCGGCTGCACTGGTCCGATATAGCAGTCCGCGGTCCTTAGTGCCGCTTACATACCGAAGTATGTGTTGCGCACACTGAAGGTGCTCCTCGGTAGGTCTCACCATGAACTGACTGATCACCCCGACCAGATAACTGAGGTCGGGTCGGGTGATGGTCAATTATATGAGGCTTCCGACAATTTGTCGGAACCTCGTCGGGTCGCATACCTTTCCCATATCGGGACGAAGCTTCACGGTTCTATCCAGAGGAGTCAAGACGGACTTACAATCGGCCATCCCGAATTTGAAGAGCATACTCAGCACGTAGTGACGTTGGCTGATCAATATGCCTTCGGGGGTACGGATCACTTCGATCCCGAGGAAGTAATGAAGGTCCCCCAGATCCTTCATGTCGAACGATACCGCAAGCTAGAGCTTCACGCGGTCGATTTCACCTAGGTCGGCGCCGGTGATGACCAAGTCATCAACGTACAGTAAAATACTAACCGGTCCGAGTCGACCTTTCTAGATGAACAAGGAAGAGTCCGATTTTGACGTGACGAAGCCCATCCGATGCAGTTGTTGCGTGATCTTCGCGTTCCAAGCACGCGGGGCTTGCTTCAGTCCATAAAGGGACTTCTTCAGTCGGCATACTACCGAAGAGTTCGTTCCAGAGTGAAATCCGGGGGGTTGTACCATGTACACCTGTTCCTCAAGGTCACCTTGCAGGAACGCATTCTTTACATCCATCTGATGTAACTGCCACCCCTTGGCCGCAGCTACTGCGAGCAAAACACGGACGGTCGTCGTTTTCGCGACTGGCGCAAACGTCTCATCGTAGTCGATGCCATGTTTCTGCGCGTAGCCCTTTGCCACCAGCCGAGTCTTGTACCGGTTGACCGAGCCATCGGTGTTGTACTTGACTTTGTACACCCATCTACACCCGATCGGCTTCACACCCTTCGGTGCGTCAACCAGGTCCCAGGTCTCGTTGTCGTGAAGTACGAAAGCTTCACATTAAAAGTCTACAATAAGATAAATACGTAACTAAAATAACATTTGATAATGTTTTATAACAACACATATGATAATATTATATATATGTAAAGAAAAATAATATATATATATATATAAATATATTATATTACACGAACAAGAGAGGACTTGAACCAATAAGCCCACCCTATGACTCTCAAATCTTACCATTTACTCTACACTAATAATATTCATAAAATAAAGCATACTTTATATATACTTTATATTACATAAAGGATTTGCTTCATGATATAAAAATAAAGTTGCATGTTGTATTCAATAGTATTTTGAGACTCGAACCCACAACCTCATACACTAAAGTCAACACACCTACCATTAGGCTAGGCCCTTTCTCTTTAAGATTATGTTTTCATGTTTATTGTTATTGCATATATTGTTTCATACATAAAAGCTCAAATGAGCGAGATGTTTATCATGCATCACATGTAATGCATGAACGCCAAATGGTGATCATGCATCACATGCATTTCATGCACTACATGCATGATTTGTACCCTCCAATGCATCATATGCATGGGGGCACCTATTTAAATGGTGAAAGAGAAGATCAAAGGGGGATATGTATGAGATATCAATCAAATTATGTACTTCATAAGAGATACCATAAAAATAGAGAAAGAAGGGAAGAAGTTTAACATAAACGTGGAGCTCTAGCTTGGCGGTCGTGGTGGTCAACTCTCAACAAGAGGGAGGCGGTTCGAGCCTTATCTTCATCAAAATATTGAAGTGAAGATTGTAATGGTCTACGATCAAGAAAGAGAAGAGCGATTACCTTGCAAGACAAAGTTCGGAGGTTCAATGATGTGCACAATCATTTTGTAACTCTTTTATCAAATAATTATAAATCTCTTTTATTGCTTCAAATATCATTCTATATCCTATCTTGTCATATCTTGTTGATCACTATTTATCTATCTCTACTCTTTCGTCTCTTCCGTCCATAATCCCAGTGATTCCTTCCTCACTTTCACGATATCTTTTGTCTACGCAACGCTACGCTTCTAGGCGAGCCACGCCACGACACAAATTGGTGAACCCGACGTGAAACGGGGAAGTAGAAGAGACATCTAAAGTAAAGATCAACATCAACATGGCAAGTACGAGTACAATGGATCCGGTAATGTTGTTTATTGAAAAGTTGAATCAAGATCGATTATTTCATGCCTTACGAGAAGTCCGAGAGAAGATTGGTATGTTTGATGGCACAAATATTTCGAAGTATGTGAATATATATTATGATGAAATGGAAATGTTTGGTATAAATGATGTCAATATGATAGCAAACTTTTATAAATTAGTGGACATGGAATTAAGAGATAGAATTCATGAAATACAAGCATTGCATAGTTTGGATTGGAATGCATTCAAAGAAGCACTTGTGTCTGAATATGCTCGTGAGGATTTCTCTCGAGTTACTATGCGTTCATTTCATGAATGGATCTTAAAAGAAGATAAAGGGTTATCTGTGTCTGACACAAAAAGAGAGTTTGATAGGATGTATGGACACCTAAAGCCAGAAGAAAGAAATTCTTTGTCTTGGCAAAAGGTTGCTTTATTTTTGCAGGCAGTTGACAAGAGATATAGAAAAGAATTGGAATTTATGCTTGAAGTGCCAAATACCGAGGATGGTATAACGACAGATTGGAATGAGGTAACAAATGCTTGTAATAAATTTATGAAAAGAATGCAAAGGAATGGTGTAATGCTACAAATACCACATGTGGGAAACACAAATCGGCTTGAGCAAAACATCGAAGTTCAAAGACTTGGTCGAGAACCATCACACGAAATGGTCCATCAACCACGAGAAATGACGGGAACTAAGAGTGAGTTTTTGCTTGATGATTTAGTTCAAAGTATGAAAGATCTAACAATTAAAGTGGCAAAGCTTGAGAATGGTCAGACTTCGAGGTCAAGGGAACCATTTCGACCTCGATGCATGTGGTGTGATAGTCTCGACCATCGTCTACGTGATTGTGAAGAATATAAAGACATGGAGAATCGAGACTTGGTCTATTGGAAAAATGGTAACATTTACTTAACTGAAACTAGATCTCTGCTTACAAAGAACTTTGGTGATGGTGGTGTTAAGGTTAAATTTGAAGAAGCTGAAGCAAAGAAGGCTTCCGCAATGTACTACTCGGCAACGGCAGGGGTGCGTCTCGATGACATGCCATCCCGATCACCATTCTGGGAGAAGGTTGTAAGTACCGCACAAAAACAAAAGATGAAGATGGAAGACCTTCGTGTTGCCGGAGATTCTGTGAGGAAAAACACTGGATGGGATGTTCCAGTAGATGTTATGACAGTCTATGCTCAAATGGCAGAACACCAAGAGCATGAGGTGATAGTGGAAGAAAAAAGGAAAAGATCGGATGAGGAGATTGGCTCAACCAAAAAGCATGAAACAAGAGAAAGCAAAAGAAAAGAGATGGACGCAAAAGTTGAAAAAGGTAAATCTGGTCCTTCATTCAAATTAATGTCTGATATTGAAAAGGATACAGATTTAAAGAAAGTTTTAGAAACAAGAATACTAGACAGTCGAGTAGAATTTACACTAAGAGAAGTGTTAGGTATTGCAAAAAAGGAATTTCATGATGAAATAATTGATATTGTGCGAAGAAAGAAGCAAGTAAATGAGCAGGTTAAAGAGACAAATCCGAAGGTGGCATATGAAGTGGTGAGCAACGAGTCAAACAATATTGTTGTTGACTCTCAACATGCATCAACCTCAATGATAAATTCAACAGATGTAAGAAGCCATTACTCTCTCAAATGTTGGGCAAGAGCCACTACTGAGCATCATGTGAAGATTGGAAATGTTCCAGACCCCGTGATGGCACTTATTGATCATGGTTCTGAAATAAATATAATGAGTGCTGATTTTTACAGGAAAGGTAGATGGCCAATTGATACTCAACATGGTTGGCGAGTAAAAGCTGCCACATCAGTCACGGAAGATTTATTTGGTGCATGCCCAAATGTAAAGGTTACTATTGGTGATATAGAGGTAGATCAACATTTCTTTGTGCAGGAAGGATCTACCTATCCAATAATCCTGGGGCAACCATACATTACAGCCGTACGAATGGAGACCAAAGTCCTCGACAATGGTTCTGCCTATGCGAAAATCCGTAGTGAAGATGGACGACGAACTGTACAATTTATGACCGTTCGCCCAAATCATGAGAGGAACAAGCAAGAGCTTCGTGATCATTCAATACCAAAAGATTGTGATGATTTTGATAATCAGGTTTTTGACTAGGACTGTTGCGAGTGAGGGTTGCAATAGTCCCATTATTAAAAGACCCTCATATAGGGCATTACAACATATGAATAAGTCATTTCATGTTTCTGAAAGTGGTGCTATATGTGTGACTAGGATGTATGAATGCAAGAGGAACTTGAAAAAGAATGCTAATCTGTTTCAGCAGGCATTGAAGGATACTGGAGTACTTGAAATGGAAGAGCAGATTGAAAGTGTTATGGAAGAAATTTCTTTTGCAAATACTTTAGAAGAGTTAGAAATGTATTTGAAAGAAGATGATGAGAATGTTAGAAAGATACATGTAAACTCAATTGATATGTATTATGAGATTGATAGGTATAATTGTAAATATGAAGAAGTAGAAAGTTTATGTAATACAAAATACAAAACAATAGATAAAAAGGTCAAACCTGCTGCAGTACCATTACCTATTGGTAGTGAAGAGAAGATGGAGGCAGCAGCAACCGAGCCTATGCTTCGACCAATAGAGAAGATCGGACATCACTTCACTTCGGAGACAATAAATAACTTGAGAATCGGAAGGGGTGAATTTCTTCTGCAATCAGAGATCGTGACTTTCAAAGAAATGATCTTTAGGCATGGGAAAGCGTTTGCATTCAAAGCTGAGGAGATTGGTTGTGTAAATCCAAAGGTGGTGACGCCAATGGTAATATTTACTATCCCTCATATTCCTTGGAATTTTAAACCTATTGCAGTACCGAGAGCTCGATTACCTCAATTGTTGGAGTTGCTGAAGGATAAAGTCAAGATGAAGATTTTAGAGCCTTCAAATGCACCATACTCCAATAGATGGTTCACAGTTCCAAAGAAAGATGGTTCTCTAAGATTCATTCAAGATCTACAACCAGTCAACAAAGTCACAATCCGAAATGCGGGAATCGGACCGATCGTTGATGAATTTGCGGAAGCGTTTGCTGGCAGAGCGATTTACTCTATGGGAGACCTATATTCAGGATACGACCAATTTCAACTAGCAATTGATAGTCGCAATATCACAACAATGAAAACACCAATTGGGTTGGTTCGAATGTGCACTCTACCTCAAGGTGCGACGAATTCGGTTGCTCATATGATGAATGCAATGAACAAAGTTCTACATGAATACATCCCAAAGGTAACTATGCCATTTTTAGATGATATTCCTATTAAGGGATGCTTAGAAAGAGAGAAAGATGAGACTATGGTTGGAAATGGTTGCAGAAAGTTTGTGATGGATCACATTAATGACTGTGAAAATATTTTAAATAAGCTTGAGCAAGTACATTTGACACTATCAGGAACAAAGTCTTGCTTTGGGCAAAACGAAGTTCTAATAGTTGGTCATATGTGTGGGTGGTATGGGAGGAAGCCTTCACCGATCAAAATTAACGCAATACAAAATATGAAGGAAGTTTGCGACTCGGTAACAGAGGTGAGAAGATTTTTGGGTGCATGTGTGTTTTATCATATTTGGTTACCACACTTTGCACATGTCTCAGATCCTCTCTACCAACTTTTAAGAAAAGGAAAGAAGTTTATTTGGACTGATGAACATACACAAGTTGTTCAACAGCTGAAAGAAGCATTACTGAAAGCACCAGTTCTTCGTCAACCAGACTACAAAGGTGAAAGACCAATTATAGTAACAGTTGATACTAGCCCAATCGGGATCGGTTGGGTTATCAACCAAGAAGATGAAGACCAACATCGATATGCTATCAGATTTGGAGCAAAGATATTAAATGAAAGACAAAGAAACTATGCACAAGTTAAACGAGAATTGTGGGGTTTGCTTACTGCATTAAAAACAGATAGAGATTACTTGATCGGAGCAGATGTAGTGGTTGAAACAGATTGTTTGCCACTCATTGGAATGATAGCAAGTTGCACGACACCAGATATTGCAATGCTTCGGTGGATTGCATACATCAGAACCATGAACCCAGAATTGCGGCATATAAAGGGAAAAGACAACCCAGTTGCAGATATGTTGTCAAGGGCAAGGTTCATAAATGAAAAGGTGATGCAAACTGAATATAGGAACTGGGCAACTACAAGCCATCAATTTGCTCATCAAGAATCTATTACGCCTCATGATGAGTTTAATGTAAGTATAATGTTCAAAGACACAGAGTATGAAGGTCAATGGTTAGAAATAGGAAATTTTCTAAAGACTCAAGAAGCCAACCCATCATGGTCGAAGAAACAATTAAATGAATTTCGAAGACGAGCATTCAAGTTTTTTTTACATGAAGGGCATTTATGGAGGCGTCCAAAAAGGCCAACCGAAAATCCTCTTCGAGTCATTTGTAAGGATGACATTAAGAGAAAATTAATTAATGAATTCCATGATAGTTTGTGGGCAGGACATAGAGGCATATGGGCGACATTTATGAAGTTGAAAGAAAAGTATTGGTGGCCACATATGTATAAAGATGTAACGAAATTTGTGGAAACCTGTGAGGTTTGCCAGAGGTATTCAACTATCCGGTATCGAGATGAGCTAAAACCAACATATTCATCATCAATGCATTATAAATGGATGGTTGATTTAGTGACAATGCCACTTGGGGAAGGTCAAATGCGATATTTAGTACTAGCAAGAGAAGACCTTACAAACCAAGTAGAAGGAAGACCACTACGACAAAAAACAACTAGAGCTGTATGTAAATTTTTGTTAGAAGATGTAATATGTCGTTACGGGTGTGTTGGTAAAATAATTGCAGATAGAGGAGAACTCGACTCTGATGAAGCTAGAGAATTCTTCAGCCGAATAGGGGTCAAATTATCACTTACAACTGCGTATAATCCAGAAGCCAATGGAAAGATTGAAAGAGGACATAGCCCAATAGTTAAGGCGATCGTGAAAAGCTGTAAAGGTAAAATAAGAGATTGGCCACGCATGCTACCTTATGCACTATGGGCGGATCGAACAACTCATAGTTCAGTAACAGGATACATGCCAGCTGAATTGATACTTGGCCAAAAGCCCATCATGCCGATAGAAGAATCAATTATGTCATGGATATCTATTCCATGGAGAGAAGAGGTGAGCAGAGAAGAATTACTTGCTTTGCGAATTCAACAATTAGAGCGTCGACCTGAAGATATAGAAATAGCAGCCCAACGATTAAAGGAGGCTCGACTAAAGAATAAAATCCGTTTTGATAAAAGTCATAGAATTCGACCTAAGAAAATAGAAGAAGGAGATTGGGTGCTCGTGTACGATAGCAGTTTAGATAATCAACATAGCACCGTCCGCAAGTTCGCTGAAAGATGGTTTGGGCCTTATATAGTAAGAAAAGTATATGATAACTTTACTTATAAGCTTAGTGAATTGGATGGGACACTAATCCTAAACGTGGTAGCTGGAAAGAGGATAAAAGTATTTAAGAAAAGGTTTGAGCTTGAACCTCCTCCGATAGATCAACATGAAGATGAAAGATAGTGGCACATGCCGGAGGATGTGCAGGTCTAGAGGGGGTGGATGTCGTGAAGTACGAAAGCTTCACATTAAAAGTCTACAATAAGATAAATACGTAACTAAAATAACATTTGATAATGTTTTATAACAACACATATGATAATATTATATATATGTAAAGAAAAATAATATATATATATATATAAATATATTATATTACACGAACAAGAGAGGACTTGAACCAATAAGCCCACCCTATGACTCTCAAATCTTACCATTTACTCTACACTAATAATATTCATAAAATAAAGCATACTTTATATATACTTTATATTACATAAAGGATTTGCTTCATGATATAAAAATAAAGTTGCATGTTGTATTCAATAGTATTTTGAGACTCGAACCCACAACCTCATACACTAAAGTCAACACACCTACCATTAGGCTAGGCCCTTTCTCTTTAAGATTATGTTTTCATGTTTATTGTTATTGCATATATTGTTTCATACATAAAAGCTCAAATGAGCGAGATGTTTATCATGCATCACATGTAATGCATGAACGCCAAATGGTGATCATGCATCACATGCATTTCATGCACTACATGCATGATTTGTACCCTCCAATGCATCATATGCATGGGGGCACCTATTTAAATGGTGAAAGAGAAGATCAAAGGGGGATATGTATGAGATATCAATCAAATTATGTACTTCATAAGAGATACCATAAAAATAGAGAAAGAAGGGAAGAAGTTTAACATAAACGTGGAGCTCTAGCTTGGCGGTCGTGGTGGTCAACTCTCAACAAGAGGGAGGCGGTTCGAGCCTTATCTTCATCAAAATATTGAAGTGAAGATTGTAATGGTCTACGATCAAGAAAGAGAAGAGCGATTACCTTGCAAGACAAAGTTCGGAGGTTCAATGATGTGCACAATCATTTTGTAACTCTTTTATCAAATAATTATAAATCTCTTTTATTGCTTCAAATATCATTCTATATCCTATCTTGTCATATCTTGTTGATCACTATTTATCTATCTCTACTCTTTCGTCTCTTCCGTCCATAATCCCAGTGATTCCTTCCTCACTTTCACGATATCTTTTGTCTACGCAACGCTACGCTTCTAGGCGAGCCACGCCACGACACAAATTGGTTCTCGTTCTCCGCCAATGCGTGCATCTCTTCCTCCATCGCGGCTCGCCAATTCGCGTCTTTAGCCGCTTCTGCGTAGCTCTCCGGCTCACGCACTTTCGCTACACGAGTCATGTACGCATAATGATGCGCCATGTAGTCGTTGTATCCGAACCGCACAACTGGGTTCTTCTGGCGGGTAGATCGGCATAATCTCACATTAGCCGATGTCGAGGCCTTCTCGGTCGACGCGGTCTTCACCTTTAAAGACCCGTCACCGGTTCCCTCGGAGTCGGACTCGCGTCGGTCTGACTCGTTCCTTTCCGTGCCGGAATCCGACACTTTCTTCTTCCCTTTCTCTTTGCGCGTAAGCCGTCTCCTCGGCTTCCTGCGCGGGGAATGCACGGCCGAGTCTCCACTACTCGCCGGCTCTTCATCGGACTGGTCGTATCGACTCAGTCGTCCAATCGGTCCACTTAATCGGAGTCTTTGGCGTAGTGCGATCGCTGCCGATTTCCCTTGTCGGTATGTCTGGAGCCGTTCCCGGAACCAGTTCTCTCCGAATCGGCGCGCTTCTTCCAGCACTCGCTTTCCCTGTGGCCTTTCTTGCCACAGTACCAGCACTCCGCGATTGCCTTCCCTTGCCGGTTCTCATCGCTTCGACTCCCCCTGTTTCCGGAGGGTCCGGAGTTGCTGTCGGCATCACTTCGGTGCCTTCTTCCTTGATCACGTCGGCCGCTTCCATTGCGTACCGACTCGCCTCGTCCGCCACGACCATGGGGCCTTTCTCCCTCTGTGTACAACATCTTGCTGTCGGTGTGCGTGCTCGTCGACGCACCCGCATGGTTCTCCTCTACCAGGAGCATCGACTGTAAGTCGAAAAAGGACGGCGTATTCTCCCGGGTACACACAGCCGTTCGGAACGCTCCGAACTTCGACGCCAAACCTCCGAGACAGATCTGGACCATCTCGCTCTCCTCGATGTTCACCTCTATGGAGGCGAGGGAGTCGCAGATATCCTTGATCTTCGAGGTATAGTCCGCCACCGACAAGTCGCGTTGTCGTAGGTTGCTCAACTCCTGTCGGAGCTGAAGCTTCCTGGTTGTGGTGCTCGCGGCGAAAATCTTCTTCAGATTTTCCCACGCACCCTTCGGCGTCTTTGCATCCTGAACATAGCTCAATAGTTTTTCACCCACACACGACGCGAAGCAGTACAATACCCTGCTCGCCGATTGCTCCCACGACGGGAAGTCTCTGTGTGTCGATTCGGGTGCCGCGTCATTAGCTCCTTCGACATAACTCCAGTAGCCGTGCCCGAGCAGGTATTGGTGCATCTTGTAGGACCCAGACGCGTAGTTGGTTCTGTCAAGCTTCTCTGTTGGAAGCGAGCTCGCCATGCCTCTATCCATCGTTTTCTTGTTCTTCTTCGTCAAGTTGTGTCGGCTGTAGAGAGGTTCTCAACCCTCGCGCTCTGATACCATGTAGAAAGTAGCGTGCGGAAGCAAGTATGAAGACAGAACAGAGGAAGGAAACTCAGGTTCAATGGAGAGCTTAGGCTTACACGGTATACGCAGGAGAGACAGAGAGAGAAACACAAAAAACTATATTCCACAATAATACTCAATCTCTGTACATAAGACGTTGTCGCGAAGATGCGCGTGCGAGCGTGCTTCGCTTGAGCGGGACCACCGGGGTCTTGGACCAAGGAGGATGTCCGTCAAGGTATTGAGAAGAGGACGATGTGAATGTAAGATTGGAGGAAGACCTATTACACTTGAGAAGATTGAAGATTGTACACTTTGAGAAGTAGATAAATAATTACAAGATAGATGCGAAGAAGAAGAAATAGAAGCTTATATTATTGATGGTGATGATGATGGTCATATCATATTGAGCCCCCCCCGTACACAAGCCGTACTAGGGGTTTTATAGGTTTGTCCATGCACAAAACCATGGGCTTGGAGCCATGGTTTCTATGCACACAGTTTTGAGACATGCAGGAAACCATGGGCTTAAAACCGTGGTTTTGTGTACACGGTTTTGTTCGTTTGTTTCCTACGGAATACTGAATATGAGAAAGAAATATAGAACATCTAAAGCACTTAGTAGTAGCTTTAGTGGTAAGGTAATTGCCTCTTATCTTAGAGGTGCAAGGTTCAAATCCTACTTGCAACCCTCTACATGCACTCAATGCCATTGTGACCTAGGTTTATTTATTTTCATTTTTACAAGTATTCGTGAAATGTGTGTGGATCCTCAATTTTTGATTTTTTTCTCGCACTAGACATGCCACATCACGACATCCACCCCCACCAAACCGCACATCCTCCGGTATGTGCCAAGAAGAAAAGAGTGATGTGGAAGGGTCAAAGGCAGTTGGTGTTTGATTTCCTCCTTTCTTGCGCCTCGTCCGCACCGTCTTTTTGCCGTCTACTTCGAACTGTCGTTGCCATCCGATCCACCATATCATTCGCTCACCTGTTTTATTGCCATGTCTAGTTGTCATGGCTCCCTTTGCTCCTCCCGAGCATAACGCTTCATGCCTCGTGCATGTGCCACCTTCATCTCTGCCATCTCCTTGGTCACTTAACTTTTCTTTATCATCCTTTCTTGTCTCATGCTTGCCTTTCCTTATGCTCAACAGCCTCGACTGGATGTCGCGGCTCGTTTGCTTCGACCTCCGTCTAGGCCGGCTCAACCTCTGTCGGGATCGGTCTCGACCAATCAACTTCTGGCTTGGTCGGCCTTCGTTCGGATTCACATTCGGCCGAATCAGACTCAGATGATCGCCTTTCGTCCGGGTTAGTTTCCATCCGGTTTTCAGTTGGGTCGGGCCCGGTTGATCAACTCTCGTTCGGGTTGGCTTCCGTTCGGGTCGGAATACCAACGGCTTCATCTTCCATCCAGATTGTATTCCGGTTCTTCCTTTCTTTCCGCTCTTTGGCTCTTCATTGAACTCTATTGTAGCTTTGTTTTTGGCCTCTTTGTTGGCCATCGTTCCTCTGTATGTGCTGGCTTCGACCCTCATCTCCTCGCCGCCACCTTCCATCTCTCCGGTCTTATGTTGGCTCTTGGGCACAACTGCCGAAGTCTCCGGAACCGGTGTGGAGGGATCCCTTCGTCTGTGGTCATCGTCCTCATCGACGCTTTGGTCCTTCGATTTCTTGCCGTCACCTTCCATCTCTCCGGTCTCACGTTGACACTCGAGCACAACTGCCGAAGTCTCAGGAACAATTGTGGGGAGAACGTTGACACCATCGGTCACCGTCTTCTCATCCGTAGCCATCTTTCGCTCAATGTTATTATTCGCATTGTCTTCAATATTTTCTTCCCCACCACTTTCTGTCTCTTGGGTCTCATGTTGGCTCTCGGACGCAACTGCCCAAGTCTCTAGATCAAGTGTTGGGAAAGTCTCGACACGGTCATTCGTCGTGGACTCTTCCTTAGCCATCTGCGACTCGATGTCGTTCCTCGTGGCTACCGCCTCAATCACGTCGACCTCGCACTCTTTACATCCCTTGATCCAGCAAGCTTCCCTCATGCTTGCACCTTCATTACTCGATATTTCGGACACAACATGTGTTCCGAAATGCTCGTCCACTCTTAAAGCAGCATTTCCCGCTCTCGAGTCTTCGGCCCTTCTCTCGACCGTCGTTCCTCCATAAGTCGAGAAGGTGGTTTGTTTCACACCTTCTCCCATGGTACTGTCATACCGAACCTGGGCCTTCGTATTGGCCGCATCAATAGTCTGCATTTGTGGGGAGGTCTCCTCTTCGTCGATCACCATTTTCCTCGGTTTTGTTTTCATCTTCTCTTCAACCTCGACTTGTGCCTTTAAGTTCATTAATGCCTCTCTCATCAAGGCTTCTATGTTGAGTTCTGTCTAAGCTTCCCTCTTCGAGCTTTCTTCCTTCAGTGGGTTTTTATTGCCACATCCCATTCTCCTTTGAACATCCCTTGTGGGTCGTGTTGTTGTCGATGAGAGTCTCATCTCCCTCTTATCGTGTTGTCGGCATACCCTTTCCACTTTGGCCCAATCCTCAGTGAGGCCATTTTCACCATTGTCATCCTCGAGTTGGATTCCAATGGCCTTCCTTTCATTCCGATCGATTGACTTTACAAACATCAGAACTTTATTCACCCCCACCAATCTTCGATCCCGGTCCGAGAGTTGAGCGAAGCGATACTCAAACTCAATGAATGCATGCATAGCACTCTGGTGGGTCTTTCTCAATGACACCCATTCGTGAAACTCATACAGACCTCGTCCCTTTTGCTCTTTGTAACCATATGACTCTCGTAAAGCTTCTTTGAAGGACACCCACGAATCGTGAGTTTTTTGAATCTCTTTAATCTCTTCGAAGATTGGTTCGGCCACCACTTGACAAAAGTACTCCAGCCTCATTGCTTCCTTCACTCCTCTTGAACATGCTTTCGACGGCTTGTTGGGCCGCATGTCGTGTTTTCCCTTCTCTTGAAAACTCCATCATCATCTTTGACATTGCCTTCATTACATATTCCTCGTCCAGCTTCATCCTCCCCTACCGCTCTTCATGTCGGGTTCACCAAAAATGTCGCGAAGATGCGCGTGCGAGCGTGCTTCGCTTGAGCGGGACCACCGGGGTCTTGGACCAAGGAGGATGTCCGTCAAGGTATTGAGAAGAGGACGATGTGAATGTAAGATTGGAGGAAGACCTATTACACTTGAGAAGATTGAAGATTGTACACTTTGAGAAGTAGATAAATAATTACAAGATAGATGCGAAGAAGAAGAAATAGAAGCTTATATTATTGATGGTGATGATGATGGTCATATCATATTGAGCCCCCCCCTTACACAAGCCGTACTAGGGGTTTTATAGGTTTGTCCATGCACAAAACCATGGGCTTGGAGCCATGGTTTCTATGCACACAGTTTTGCTTTGAGACATGCAGGAAACCATGGGCTTAAAACCGTGGTTTTGTGTACACGGTTTTGTTCGTTTGTTTCCTACGGAATATTGAATATGAGAAAGAAATATAGAACATCTAAAGCACTTAGTAGTAGCTTTAGTGGTAAGGTAATTGCCTCTTATCTTAGAGGTGCAAGGTTCAAATCCTACTTGCAACCCTCTACATGCACTCAATGCCATTGTGACCTAGGTTTATTTATTTTCATTTTTACAAGTATTCGTGAAATGTGTGTGGATCCTCAATTTTTGATTTTTTTCTCGCACTAGACATGCCGCATCACGACAACGTGCTCAGTGAACACTTTTATACAAGCCCTAGAAGGACTGACCGAAGTACTGACAGTACTTCAATGCTCATCAAGAGCCCCTACACTAACTCCCAAATATATTCCTCACGGAATATCTTTCCTAACGATCTCCCGGTTTATGTACTCGGCCTAACCGATCGGTCCCAACCGATCCGGTCCTCGGCTTCTTCATCCGATCCGGCCGATGTTGAGCTTGTCTCTCAACAAGAAGAAAAACCGGTCGGATCGACACTCCCGGCAAACTGCAGATTATCCGGTAAGCAAAGCCCGAAGACGAAAGCAGAGAAGGCGGATATGGTGAAGGTTCCATATGCCTCTACCGTCATGAGCTTGATGTACGCAATGGTGTCTACTCGGCCGGATATTGGATACGCAGTCGGAGTGGTGAGCCGGTTTATGAGCAATCCCGACAAGGAGCACTGGAACGCGGTCAAATGGATACTCCGGTGCCTGAAGGGCACTTCGTATATATGTCTCCAATTCGTCTTCGGTAAACTTCAACTTGACGGTTTTACCAATTCGGACATGTTGGCTGATATGGATACCAGTCGGTCCACATCCGAGTATGTAATGACAGTCAAGGCTGCAGAAGACGGTTGTGTTGTCAACCACGAAGGCGGAGTACATGGCGACTGTGGAAGCCGGCAAGGAAATACTATGGATGAAGGACTTCATCAGTGAGCTCGGTATCCGGCAAGATGAATATTGACTCTATTGCGACAATCAAAGTGCCATCCACCTTGCTAAGAATGCAGTGTACCATTCCAGGACGAAGCACATCCAACGTAGGTATCATTGGATCCGGGAGCGAGTAGAAGATCGAGAGTTCGCACTGACGAAGATCCACACAACCGAGAATGGGTCAGATATGTTGACCAAAGTACTGATACCCGACAAGTTGGATGCATGTCGGAAGCGGATCGGACTAGTAAGACATCCCATGCCGGAGTGAAGGGGGAGTTTGTTAGGAAACAGGTCCCTCCCGAATGGGAAGTGAGAAGAACAGTGTTGATGAGCAACTCGATCGAGGCTGATAGGCCGAGGACGAATCCGGATGTGGAGTACCCGACAACGGAAGACCCGGTGAGAACCGGATGTTGCAGGCCCGGTGAGAACCTCTCATCGGATGGAAGGGACATATATGTAAATATGTTCCAGAGAGCCCACTGGGGCTATATTTGTAAATAGCCCGAAAGTCATATTAATATAAATATGACCTAGGGCAAACTTAATAGTAATGATGTAGAGCTGGTTGTATTATTATCGTTGTGGCGATAATTCAGAGCGTAACTATGTACAGAGAAGAGAGAGAGAGAGAGAGAGAGGAAGAGGTCGCCGGCTCTGTTGTAACCGCCTAGTGGCGAAGCGAGGGAGCAAGGGGTCGTTACCTCTGTGCCCCATTGTTGTAATCTTGATATAGTGATATTTTGCAGTTTGAGGGATGTCGTGGTTTTTCCCAGATTTGGGTTTTCCACATTAACATCCAGTGCACTCTCTTCTTTATTGTTTCGTGTGTAGATACATCTCATCACATCCCTGTTTTCTGTGCTTGATCTGACGTCTCAATTGTGGCCAAGCATAGCTTAGGAAGCCGTATTCCTTTCAGGGATCACAATGGATGAACACAAGGTAGCAGCAATCACTAATTGGCCTCTCCCGACTCGGCTGAAAGAGGTACAATCGTTTCTTGGTTTTGCAAATTTTTATAGACAATATATAGACGGGTTCTCTTCCCTAGTCCAACCTCTCATCCAGCTTACCCAAAAAGATACTCCATTTCTTTGGACCCCCTCGACACACAATGATTTTAATGCCCTCAAAGCAGCTTTTCTCTCCGCCCCCATGTTAGTCCACCCCAACCCCACCCGCCCTTTCCAGGTTGAAATCGACGCCACCGACTTTGCCATAGGTCCATGTGGCCCATCATATGGTTACTTCATCACAAATGTCTTCTGTAATGATGGTCTCATGGTGGCCCTGTAATCACGTAACAAGTGCAGGATATTGGATTTGGGTTTCATAAGGCAGCCCCACTTAGTGCATGGAATGAAGTAGAGAAAATCCAAAAGAAGTTCTTATGTAGACAATTGGGGGGCTAAAATCCTCAACAACCTATCCTTTCAAGGTATTAGAAATAGGTGCTAGACCCATAGAGGTACTAGCCATGCAAAGAGTATACAAATATATATCAGAAAAGTGGTGCAAGGTACAAAAAACTAATAAGAGCAAAATACTCTCATTTGGCAAGGTGGTTGTGTTGAAATGGTTTAAGAGGTAGAGAGTACAAGATTTACTAGATCTCTCAGGTGATGCTATGAAGTATTTGATCATTGAGGATAGATTGCTAGAGGCACTAAGGATGATGTGGCAAGATGTTAACATGTGAAACCAATTGCATGTGAAGGCAGAGGAGAGTTATGCCTCTTTAAAGAAGAGGTTTGTCTATGACCAACCAACTAGTTCAAAAGAAATGAATATGGCATTAGCTTGAATTGAAGCAACCTTCAATTATTCTGATCATCACGTGAGCCATTATTGCACAAACTGTCCATCATTTCGAACAAATTGAGAACCCACCAAGGAACCATCTGGCTATGACCCAATAGATCGTTTTGGTGTCATCACAAAATAAGGTATGTAGAATAAGGAGGATGAATACCACTTACTTATAACATGCTCGGCTTATAAGGTAATTTGCAAGAAATATTATAACTTGTTAGATGAGCATGATAATGCAAGTGTCGTACTCAAATATACACCAATGAAGGCGAGCACATATGTGCATGCATTATTTTGAAATCGAGAGTTTTTATGATAGAGTAGTAAACTCCCTTCTTGGGAAGGACTTACATACAAGATGATATGCCGATTTAGGTTCCATAAAGTCAAATTTGACCTCTCTACCGACGCTTAAAAAATTTAATCTAATATAATCTCTCTCCCTCTCCACAAGGTTGGCCCCATAGATGTATTTAATTCTCTTGTGGACATGAACAAATCGATCAAAGTTCTTTGTGTTGGGTCTCTCTATTTCTTCCTCTCCACAAGGTTTGCCCCATAAATGTATTTACTTCTCTTGTGGACATGAAGAAATTGATCAAAGTTCTTTTTTGTTTTTTTGTTTTTTTGTTTTTTTTTTCTTATTGGTTTATACTACTTTAGTATTTTTTATCAATTGATCAAAGTTCTTTGTGTTGGGTCTCTTTCTTTCTTCCTCTCCACAAGGTTGGACCCATAGATTTATTTAAGTTTGTCATGGACATGAACAAATCGATCAAAGTTCTTTGTGCTGGGTCTCTCTCTTCCTCCCTCTCCACAGGGTTGCCCCCATAGATGTATTTAAGTCTCTCATGGTCATGAACAACCAATCAAAGTTCTTTGTGTTGAGTCTCTCTCTCTCTCTCTCTCTCTCTCTTTCTCTCTCTCCACAAGGTTGGCCCCATAGATGTATTTAAGTCTCTCGTGGACATGAACAATCAATCAAAGTTCTTTGTGCTGGGTAATAATCAACAACATTTCGGTTCAAGCCAAACCAAATCGTGAAACCATGGCATAACACTTTAAATGGTTCGGTTCGGTTCAGGTTCAGGTTTTTGTAAACGGTTCCATTTGGTTTGGGGGGTTTATCGGTTCGGTTCAAGCATTTATCAAGTGAACGTTGTTTTGGTTCAAACAGTTTGATGGTTTAGGATTTACGCTCAATAATTTTCTTTTTGAATATTTTAAGCCTAATTTTGATATTTTAAGAAAAATCTATAAATATTGAAAATTTGAAGATATTTAAAGTAAAAATGTGAAATTTTGAAGTTTGACCTAACTTGAAAACCAAAGCCGAACCGCGCAATCGCGGTGGTATTAACGGTTTAAAACAATTCGAAAGTCTCTAAAACCCTTTTGGTTTGGAGCTTGATTTTTTTTTTGTAATGGTTCGCTCTAAACGGTTTTGTGGTTGGGTTCGGTTTAAGTTTTAAAATTTTGAAACGGTTTCGGTTTTAGAGGGTTCGAGTTTGACAATCTTGAACCGAACCAAACCGAACCGATTGCTAGTGCTGGGTGTCGGCCGAACCGAACCGGTTGCCTTGCCGACTGCTAGTGCTGGGGTGTCGGCCGTACGCCACGCGCCATGCTTCAAGAGCATATGCATGGAACATGATGAAGTTATTATTATTATTATTAGGGAAAAGTACGAGGATACCCTTGGAAGTTCGTGTATTTATCAGAATGCCTTTGGAAGTTCCAAATATACAAAACTACCCTTATGTCCAAAACATTACACTTTATAAAGCAATTATACACTAAAATCTACAAGCCCTATTTACCAAAGATTGAAGAAATGGACTAGAACTAGCTAGCCCTAAGATGGAAGAGATGGACCCGAAGTAGCCCTATTTACCAAAGATTTGAGTGTATAAATTACTTTATAAAGTGTAATTTTTTGGACATAGGGGTAGTTTGGTAAATTTGGAACTTTCAAGGAGGGGCATTCTGGTAAATAGACGATGAGAGAGAGAGAGTGTGTAGAGAAGAAGAGAAGAGAGAAAGAAAAACCATTGAAAAACCTTTTAACAAACTCCATCAAGAAAGCTCTTCCATGAAATCCTTCCTTTTCTTGCCCCAACAGAAGCCATTATCAAGCAGAGAGCAGAACAGAGCATACACAGAGAAACAGAACAGCGAGTAGAGAAACAGAGGAGACTGCCCATCTCCTTCTCTTTCTTCATCCGATGGACGTCTCGTCACAGAGAAGGAGGAGAAACAGAATGACTGGGTTTGCACGCAGAAACAGAGCATATTTCAACCAAGGGAATGGTTTCCAACACTCTCTTCAGAAAGGCGCTTTCTTTTCTTCTTATGATTTCCACAGTGATGAAAACGAAGGGTTTGATAAGGATGATAACGGCAAGGATAATCATCTCTTAGTCTATGGTAATCCTCTGTGGTCTGAAGATCACGTTCCTTCTCTCAATAAAGAAGGCATACCAGTAATGGTTGAACATGATGATAAAAATGAGGCCTTTGGTGGCCAAAAGGTTTTACCATCAACACAGAACGGTTATTTAAGTTATTCCATAGATTCATCTGATGGTGAAGATAAAGAAGCATGCCATGCAAATGAAACTTTTTGGAACTCTCAGTTCGATAAGGATGGTGATGATTATGATTTAGAGGGAAATTCATCAGCTTCTCATAGTGGTAGCATCTATGACATGGATTCATCGATCGAATCAACGAAGGATTTTGTTGATCAAGAGATGATGCCAGGGAAAGACAATATGAAAACATTCGATCCCGAGAGATGCTCAGATTCATCAACCTCGGTCACAGATTTTCACGAAAAAGGAATGATGCTAGAGAAACACAACATAAAAGCAACTTATCCTGATAGATGCTCAGATCCATTGATTGATTCAAAGGATTTTCTTTACCAAGGAGTGATGCTAGAGAAACACAATATGAAATCAATTAATCATGATAAATACTTGTATTCATCATTAAACGGTTTAGCTCCTGAAGAGAAGGTGCTTGAGAATCATGACCCAAGAGCGATCAATCCTGACCACCAAAGGTAGAAAGAACTCAATCCCCTAAACTTTGGGAAAAAGAAGTATGTGTACATTGCCTAAGTATAGAAGGCGTCTTATTCATGACAGGAATGTTGGAGAATCTGAAATACACAATGATTCTTGGTCCGAAAAAACTCGTAGAATTCTTTGCAAAGAGAATGATGACCTTGATCAAAATCAAGAAAAGTCTGAACAGGAAAGTGAAAGAGGATGGGAACAACCTATCGGTATGCTCTTGTGCTACATTTCTATGTGCACTTTTTTCTTTCTACGATCAATTCTAGATATATAAAATTTGGACGTGAACATGATTATTCTATGCAGAATAAGCATGTTGAGCTCCTTACCAATAATGCTGATATAGTATAAAAAATGTAGCTGCAGGGAACTGCAATAAGCTTCAGCAGCTTTGTGATCGTAGAGTTGTTGATGGAAAAAATGAAGTAACAACCAGTAGAAGTAGCATGCTTTGGAACAGCTTTGAAGGCTATAAGAGGGATTTGAGTACCTTATCTGAACAGGATGAGGATTTTCTATATAGAAATTCCAATATGCTAGCAGCATTTGAAATTGAAGGTGGGTAATTTTTTGTGCCTAGATATATGTATTTGCGCCGAACTTCAAATTGTAGTGTTTACCTCAGTATCACCCTTGAATTAGTCTTTGGCACATGGAAAGACCATCATATGGATCTCCTAAAATCCAATTGTTTAACCTTTGACTACGAATTCTAAGTGAAAATGTTGGTTTGTTACAGAGCATTGCAACCTAAGCAAGAAAGTTAAAGAAACATTCAATGGACATGGAATAAAAGAATTATATGAGGATCAATGTGAAGATCCTTTGCATGACACAGTGATTAGGCAAAATGAAACATCTAAAATTGCAAACTCTGTAAGGCACCCATGGCAAGAAAATTATATGGAAGCCATAGACCATAGAAATATCAAAAGAATTAGCGAGTTCGATGATACAACTCCTTGGATAACCAGCAATTCAGAGGTGGCTACAAGATTAAAGTTTTATATTCACAACTTTTTATTGCATTAAAAATTGATGCTCTGTTTTCACAAAGTGTGTTCAATGCATCAATGTGTCAATATAGGGTCTTCCTTTTCTGAACTCCAAAAGCAAATAGTAATCTAACACGAAATATATTGTCGTAATGGGTGGTTATGACAAGTGTAAAATGCCATCTTAACAAGGGGGTTATGAAACAAATCATTGCCTCTGTTAATGTTAAAAACATAAGTTCTGTCTTTTTATATAGTGATTATGACTGTATAATGAGAACCATGTGGAAGCTTTCACTTACAAGAAACAAATTTTCATGATATGTGGATGTTGTGTTCCTTTTCGTACTAGGCAAATTCTATTTTATTCTACTTGTTTATAGTGTCTGTTTAACACATAGCAAATTCTTAATTTTCAAAATTGTATTCCTTTGCTTACATAGGTTATGGATCCTGAACAACAATATGGTGCAACATTAAAGAGCCTACACTCCCTTCATATCAACAACAAAATGCCAAGAAACCACTTGAATAGAGCTGGACAAGAAAATCCTACATCTGAGAATAGCTCAGTTTCACTTCATACAATAGATAATGATGATTTGCAAACTAGGGAACAAGAATGTAATGTTACAGAAAATGGAAGAAAAGAACCAAAGATAACCACAGTTCCAAAAGCTTTCGAGGAAGAAGTTCATAGGTTACAAATGGAAAACGAAAGGTTAGAAAAGCTTTTGAAGGTATTTTCGTTTTTCCTTATAATTTTCTTTAGATTGACAGGATGAATATTTTTAGGTTCTTTTAGAATGATATTCTTATTTAGATTAAATATAATTAGTTTTTACATCAACTATATTCTAGAAGTTTTAGAAATCAGTAGTGGTTATGAAACAATGAACTATAACCATGTTGAATGTGAAATTAGTCGCGATGTTTTCTTTTTCAACTGTTGATAGGAGAAAGAACATGAAACAGCAGATTTCTCAAAAGAACGAGCTTTATGGGAGCAGAAAAAACTATCTGAAATGAGCATATTCAATGCATTCAAAGAGGAAGAGGTAAAATATTGGCATAAAAAATGCTTCTAAATTCTGATATGTCGATTTCTATGGTATTTTTGGTATTCATGCTAGCAACTGTAAAGAGCAATTTATTACCATAAGAATACGGTTTTAGAAGAGAATTGCACGTGTATTTCTAACATTTAGTTTCTGTCCCTCTAATTTGTCATTAAAGACTCAACGTTTGAGGAAGGAGAGGGTAAGATTAGAGAAACAGACAAAGTTGTTAGCACAACTTCCCACCAAAAAGGAACGGAATGAAATTGAAGAGCTCCAAAAGAAAATTGCCAACATCACTTCAGATTGCGCTAAGAAAGAATCACTGCAAAACTTGACTGTAAGAATGTACCCTACATTCTAAAGTAGATAATCTAAGATGCCATTGACAGTGATGTCTTTCATGTATAAGTAAACCTATTTAATTATGAGTGAAATGTAATCAAAATTTAAGGTGATGTTTGTTGAGTAGGTTTTGTTATCTTGTAAGATGATCTCCATAATATTTAGATATTTTGATCCTATTATGTCTTGCCATGTAGCTGTAAATTCCTATTTTAAGTGTGTACAATTTGTTTTCAAAAAATAGAATGCCATATGCACACTAAAGAGAAGATAGAATACAGAGTATATATTTGTCTTCTTGGCAATAGTGTCACGATAATTCATAATAAGTTTCTGTCAGAGTTCTTGTGTATTGTTTGTTTATGTTAATCTTCAAAATGTTGTGACAGATTAATAGACTTCGAAGAACAATCACTGCTCTCACAGAGCAGATCCAATCATTGCAAGATGAGGTTTGTTATCTTTAGAGCATGGCAGTGTAATACATTTGTCATTGATTTTCACTGAGGAAACTTAACAAAGCTGGTGAGAGTTTTAGGTTAAAAGGTACGAGAGGTTTTTGCAAGCAGAGTGGGGGGCAGATAGCAGAAAAATGATCAACAACCAAAGCATAAGCATGGCAGATAAATTCCAAAGTACTCCAACAACCCTGGAGCAAGGTGATGTCGAAGTAGCTCGGAAACTCCAGGTATAGTTTGTGCATGTATTTTTAATGCGGGATCTGATTCGTCAATTTAGTGTAGTTAAAACCATAATTTAGGGTTTTGATTCGTCATAGAGGATATGAAGATTTACTTATCTTGATATTGCTTCCTGAGTGATGGATAAAGTCTTTATATTGCTTCTTGAAACACAATGACTGTCTAGTAGTTTGCATGATTTGCATGATTTGTGACATCTAATTCTCTTTGTTGAACAGATTGGGAGCAGAGTATCTACCACAATGTACTGGACTAGATCACAACAATAGTGGTTCTTTAATACTCAGAAAAACTGTTTCTAGAAGGGACACATTTAAGAAGAATCTTTCTTGATCATGCTTCAATCCACACAAAACTACAATGATAAAGTTCTGACAATGGAGTAAATCGATGCTGAGACGTTAGTGTAATGTGTGTTCGTTCAAAAAGCTTAATTGGGGAAACCTTAGATTTGGACATGGTACAAAGTTCTTTTCAAAGTCAATCGCCTTCTGATCGATCATGAATGAGAACCACCTGCTCAGAGCCAACTAAAGTGAGTTCATCTTGGAAATCAAAGCGGTTATAAAAATTCATAAAGTATATTGCTTTGTTTAGAAAACAATTGATTATAGTATTTCTTGTGGGAAAATATCTACTTTCGGCAGTCGATGCATGTTAGTAGTAGCTCTCATGTTATTAACAATGCAATGCCTACATCTAATGTGAGAGATATAAAAAAGCTTGGAAAAGATGGTTTGTCTCATCAGGTGATAGAAATCTACATTGTGATGATGTATGAAATCCTTCTAATGTTCTCATAAAATAGTATCTAAGGTGACATTAATTAGTGTCATGTATACACCTTGTCATTTTTGGTACAATTGCATTGAACCATCATGTGTATCACCAACTTATCATCGATGCAACTTGTCTCTCTAAATGTCACAGATTCTTTGCATACATAGGTAGTCAACTTTGGTTCAATTCTCGGTTGTCTTCACAAGTTTGGCCACCATATGGTGATGCAATTTTATTGCTTGTGTAGAAAAGACTTCCATCTCCTCCTCTCTATTAAGTTATTAGGTAGCAAAGTTGGTTTTGTGTGATTTGGATATTGGTCTCATGTTCATCACTTGCTTGTGTAAAAAATACTTCTATCTCCTCCCTTATGAAGTTATTGATGGAGATGGGTCATCTTGAGTAGATGATTACAACCATAGATTGACACATGCATGATATTCATGATATTCTTCATGCGCAATATTCTTAATATTCGAGAATACGAAATGGTCGCAAGAATATTAAAAAACCATTCGTTTTGCAAAATAAATATTAAATATTTATTTATTTATTTAAATAAATTTATTTCACCAAAAAAAGAACAATTATTCATTAATAGATTATAGTGTCAAGAGAGTTTATAAAACTTATTTTAATTAATCAATTAATTAATTACTTTTTAAAAAGCGAATATTTTTATATTTATTATACAAATATGATTAGTATGAACTTTGAAGGTATGTTTAGTTTGAAGTACTATTTTTAATGTCAAAGTAAAAATATCTATAAGTTTTGAGGGAATAAAAAGTAAGAAATTAATGAGGCTTTATTTTATTTTCGTTATTTCTTAAAAATAAAACGAATACTTATAACTTATAACTTATACATTTATTATAAAAATTTAGTATTGTCAAATCCCCAAGTCTCTCTTTTATTATCCCTATTTATTGTCAAGTTCCTTTTTTTTTATCCTAGAAAATTAAAAAAGACAGATCTTTTTTTTTTTTTGAGTTCAACGAATACGTGACCACCCATTCGTATTCGTATTCGAATGGGAAACCCGACGAATGTGAATATGTCAATCTATGATTACAACCATAGACTGTAATATTCGTGTTCATGCAAACATTTAAACGTTTGGAAATGAACATGTTTGGAAAGGGGAAAATACGTTCCTTTTTTTTTCTTTGTTTGCATTCATTGTTATTACAAGTTTAGCTCGCCCTAGTGGTAAGGAGTCATGCTGTTGCTGTCTATGTCTTGGGTTTGATTCCCAATTTTCTCATCTCTCTCTCTCTCATAAGTACCATGCCATAGCAAAATTTTATGTTAGTGTTATAATAGTTTTCTTCTTTTTTCTTTTTTTGTATTATTAGAACTAAGCACAACCTAGTGGTAAGTTGTGCTATTATTACTTGTGTCTTGGGCTCAATTCCTAACTTTCTCATATCCTCTTGTTAGTGTCATGTTCCTTTTTCTTCTTTTTCTATCTTTTTTGGTTATTAGAAATTAGCTCACCCTAGTGGTAAGTTGTTATGCTACTATTGCCTATGTCATGACAAAATTTTATGTTAGTGTCATGTTCCTCTTTTTATTTTTTATTTTTCTTTCTTATTAGAAATTAGGTCACCCTAGTGGTAAGTTGTTATGCTACTACTGCCTATGTCATGTTTTCTTCATATTCTCGAATATATGTTTTATGAGTTTTTGATCGTTTCATTTTTCTTTTCTTTCTTTATTTCTTTGTTATTAGAAATTAGGTCACCCTAGTGGTAAGTTGTTATGCTAGTACTACTTATGTCATGTTTTCTTCATATTCTCGAATATACATTTTATGAGTTTTTGAACGTTTGATTATAATTTTTAATGACATATTTTGATTCAATCTTTATAGTTCATACTCATTTTTTTGTAAAGTTCTAAAGTGAGGATGATAGAGATGTCTTGATTCTTAAGAAGCATCCCAAAACTATGCATGTGATACAATGCAAATATTGCAACCATACTTATATTGGTGGTTCACAATGGATTAGAGTCCACTTATTGGGATTGAGAGTGAATCAATATATAATATAGACCATAGTCAATCCAATCCAACTTTGAGATGATTTACCATGCACGTTTGATTGAATCATTCTCGAATGGGAATGCACGTATGATACGTATGGTTCATTCTATGATTACAACACAACACTATGGTAATGGACAAGTTAATGAAAGAGAGCAAAGAATAGAGATGTACCAGACAACTTGCAACAGTGAAAAGAGTGAGAGAGGGAAAATTAAGAGGCACAAAGTACAAACTATTTTATTCAAGAATCAACGAAATAACATCATCATCATCATCCAAACTAGTTATAGAGTTGGTTATATACTAATCGAACTAGGGCAACTATTTTTTATGCTATTTATTGAAATAACCTTATTTTGTTTGTTCAATAGGGTAATGTGAATATGTCCATTATATTACCATATTTGACACTCCCCCGTAATGGGCATATTACAAAAGAATCTGTAAGAATAAAAGAAACAAGACATAGATATAACAAGACGATTACATACTACGATTTCTGTCGTAGTTGGGCAGAAAGTTGTTGTACTCCCATCTGCTCCTGAATTGCTCGAGCCGAAATCATCTTTAGTTGTCAAATCGACCGAAACCGGTCGGTTGAAATACAGTTCATCATCCCATCTGCAACATTGTCACTGTAGAAACCTTCTCCAAGCTGAGTTTTCCTTTGGTCATGCAATCCCGAACAAAATGATATCGAACTTCGATATGCTTCAAGGCATTATGAAGATGACCGAAGCCGAATTCAGGTTGACTTGCCCAAATGTGCAGGCTAATTGACCGAACCGTAACGCTTCTTTAGCAGCTTTGGACGCATCTACATATTCAGCTTCAATCGTCGAGGTAGCCGTACCCTCCTGAAGATTCGACCTCCATGAGATGGTTACATGCTGAATCAGAAAGAGGTAACTTGATGTCGACTTTCGGCTGTTCAGACAGTCGACAAAGTTCAAGTTGGTGTAGTCAACTAAGCCCAAAGGTTCGTTTGGTCTGAAGTGGATGCCAAAGTCTTCTATGTCAATGAGGTATCTGAAGATATGCTTTACTGTGTTCAAGTGTTGTTGACTGAGAAAGTGCATGAATATGCTTACGACTCCTACCACATGCACTATGTCTGGTTGTGTCATGACCATAACATACATTAAAGAGCCAACATCCGATGTGTATGATACCAACTTCATGTGATCCCCCTTCGAACCGGATGTTGGGCACTCTCTCTGAGACAACTGAAGGTTGGTAGGTAGCGGGGTCAAAGCAGATCAAGCTGATTGCATGTTGAATCGCAAAAAAATCATCGGATGTAGTTCGTTTGAGATAGAAACAATTGTTTCTTAGCGTGATGCCTTGTGATCTTCATCTTGAGAATGTGACACGCAGGACCCAAGTCCTTCATAACGAATTTCAATCGCAAATGCCGAATGCGTTCGACAAGCTCTTCAATATTTCGGTCGGAGAGCAACATAACGTCCACATAGAGGATAATGAAGATGGGTGATCTATGTCGTGCATCTTTCGAGTATAGGCAATTTTCATCATCACTCGGAGAAAATCTGATAGATTGTATGAAGTCGTAGAATTTTTGATACCATTCCCTCGGTGCTTGCTAGAGGCCGTAAAGACTTTTCTTATCACCATGGAACACCATTTTTAGTTGAAGAAGCTCTAAGTCCCCAATAGTGACTATTTCGACTAAGAATCGAAGGGTTTTCGTTTTCACTATGGGTGGAAAAAAATCATCAAAGTCGACCCCATATTCTTGCCGAAAACCCCTTGCAACTAGCCTGGCCTTATTCTTGGGACTTGCCAAATCGGTTGTCTCCTTGAGTCGAAAGAACCATTTGCACGAAAGTGCACGCCGATTTTTCGGCAATGCTACTAGGTCCCGTGTTTGATGCTCTCCGATAGGATGAATTCTTCTTTTATTCTATTGCTAATCTGGCACATGCCGAAGCTTCTTCAAATGACATCGGCTCACCTGAATCTGTAAAGAAGAGGCTAGGAGAGTACTTTTTTGGTGGCTGCCATAGTCTCTCAAATCTACGTGATAAGACTTGCCTAGCCGGTTCTGATACGATCGTACTCTATACGTCCGTATTTCAGGTGTTCGGATGGGCTGGAGCCGAATTGGTCGAATTTGGCTAGGCCAAAGTTTCGGCCCTCCCCATAGTATTGGTCTCAACTGAATCGGGAAATGGTGATTCCGTTACTCGTGAAACCGACCTCATGTGTTGTGCTTGACCATCTAGAAGAGTTGGCACATCCGAAAAAGTGACTCTTCTTGGTTCAATTGGACTTTCGACTGCCTTGTGCATTTCCGACTCATTGGACACTACGTCTGAGCTTCAAACAACATGGAGACTCTTGGGATCCCAAAGCTGATAGTTGAAATTGCTGTCAGCTTCATAGATTCCAAGAAAAATGCATTTCCGCGACCTTCGCTCAAGTTTTCGGCATTCATCCTGTGGCACAAGCGCGTACGCCTCATAGTCAAATATTGTTGAGAGACAAGCTCAACATGAGCCGAACCGGCTAAAGTCCGGTAGGCCGGATAAGCTGAAGAAGCCGACCGTCGAGTCGGTTGAGGAGGATCAGCCGAAGAATCCGAAAACCAGATCGACTGGGAGCCGACAAGTTGTTAGAGGCCTACATTCCTATTTTAGTAAATAGGAATATTATAAGCATTTAGTGTCAGAGCTCACGTGTGAGCATTGAAGTACTTGTATTGTCAGTCCTTTCGAAGACTTGTATAAAAGGTGTTCAGTGAGCATTGTTGGAACCAATCGTTAGTAGTGGAACAAATGAACACTCTTAGTCGAAGATCTTTTTAACACTCAAAGCTATAACAGAGAGGAATAATAGATTGAAGAAGACAAAGACAACTTAGACAAGAGACAAGATCAAGCAATGAAAAGCAATAGTGAGAGGAGAAAGGGTTAGGCACAACAATATGTAACTGTATTATTCTCAAAGTTACAACAACACAATATATGAAATGAACAACAACCACTTGAAAACTAGGTTACAAGCGTCAATTTAAATACCAACTACCCTTTCCACTATTTACATAAATAGCCTAAAACCTAGTATGGCCAAATGGGATAGTGTGAATATGTCCATTATTTCCCGTATTCGACAATCCCCCATAATGGGCGTATACAACAAAAATCTGTAATCATGAGAATAAATAGAAAATACAAATTTATACAAAGGGTTCTCGAACAAGTCAACTTTTGTCCGAATCGGCAACATCCGGAAACAAAAAGCCGGGTCGACCGAGGCTGGAAGAGCTAAAGTCGAATCAACTAGTCCAAAAGGGAATCCCAATTAGAGATTCTGAAGTTGAGTCGACTATGCGGATTTGTTGATCGTTTGAAACCATCTTGAATGTTCGACTCAACCAGAATGGTTCTTTGTTACACCCATCTGGTGCTGAAGGGATCAGAATCGATCTTTCAGAAGACACTTGATCATCCCATCTGCCACATTGTCGACTGTAGATATCTTCTTGAGGCTGATTTTCCTTGGAATGACGTAGTCCCAAACGAAGTGATATCTCACGTCTATATGCTTCGAGGTGTTATGCTGAACCGGAATTTTCGACAAAGACAATTGGAGCCGAGTTGGAGTCGACTTGTTGAAACGTGTGCGGCAGCTGACCGAGCCATTAAGGCCTCTTTCGCCGCATCAGATGCTGTCATAAAGATTGTAGTTGTGTGTCACAACCGTTGGGGTTCTGTAACTCAAGGATAATCATGCGAATGGTGTCATGACAAGATAGATGTGATGTTGTGATGAAAATAATTTTATTTGTAGAAAACCAGTTACAATATTTGTTTGCCAAATGTTATTTTGCAAGACTCAAACTTAGCTCCTCTCTTAGAAATAAGGTTTATCAAATAAACCACTTAAACTCTTTTTTTTCTCTATTATTTTAACTTTGTCTTTATATATAGTATGCTTATCTTACAAAACTTGTTTAGCAAATGGAAGTGATTTTGGTAGGATTTAAACTCACAACCTTTATTTCCGATAAGGTTTTGAGATAAACTACTTCAACTTCTTCATTTTCTTGATTTCGTGACCTCTGCATCCCCACCCTCGTGAACTTCTTCACTGGCTTTCTCTTCTTCCCCCCTTCTCAACCACCATGGAAGTGGCTTTTATAGGGGGTAAACTGCCCAACCACCCTCCTTGAGGCCATTGACAAACCGCCTCATGCATGGACACTATTATTATTATTATTATTATTTCTTTTAATTTTTATTTATTTATAAATTCTATTTTATATTTTTTACAATCCAGAAATTACAAAATTGCCCTCATTTAATTTCGAACTCCCCTTTTTTATATAATTACATTTGTGTCCTGAGTGATCTTGAAGGTAACATTGATCCTTCTAGAGGTTGTATCTTGGGCTTCCAAACTCCAATTCATGAATATAAAAATCCTACATGCTCCTCGTCTCAAGCTCCAAATGGAAAATGTACTTCGAAATATTTTTAACATTGTTTCAATATCGTGAATCCTCAACTTCACGACACCCACCCCCTCTAAACTTGGACACCTGTGGGCGAGTTCACATTACTTCATTTTGATCCTCTTCAAAATCCTCATGTTCTCCCTTGGGGCTTCATGGCCCTTTTTTGTAAGGGCCTATCTTGCAAATCTTGTACGAAATCTCCACATCTCGTTGTGGATGATCCCATAGATGCTCCTTATTCCTTTCTTGATTTGGTTGAACAGAAGGAACATTACCGACCTCTTCCCATCTTGACTCCGAATCTTGCCAAATGCTGCTCCATTATCAATCACTTTAGTCTCCATCCATATTGATGTGATGTACGACTACCCCAGGATTACCAGATAAAATGACTTCTCTTGGACGAAGAAGTTTTGATCTACTAACATATTCCCAATCGTAGCTTTAATATTGGGGCATGCACCACATAAATCCTTCATGACCTTCATTGCTACTCTAACCTTCCAGCCATGGTTCCTCTCTATTGGCAATATGCCGTGATTGTAGAAATCAAATGATATGATGTTGATCTCGGAGCCATGGTTGATGCGCACCACACACGGTTCCATCTGATCTCCAATTCTGATTGGAAACTCGGTTGTTGCTCGAGCCCAGTGCACGCGGGTGTAATGGCTTCTTTCCACTTCACGACTACACTACATGTTGGCACTCCGTACCCTAGCTAACAATGCAGTGTCCATATCTTCATCTTCCTCCCATATCATGACGGTATTTACTGCACATGTTTCTTCAATCACTTGTCTTTTTCTTCGAATCACGTCGATAATCACTTCGTGGAACTCCTTCTCGATCCCTAATACTTCGCGAAGTGTTTACTCGACTTCGTTGTCAAGAATCCTAGATTCTAGAGCACCTGGTTTAGGTCGGTGGGTGTTTCGATATCGGAAGCAAGTTTGAATGACGGGGCGACCTTCTTCTTACCTTTGTCTTCTTTCATCGCCCCACAGTAGCTCTATCCATTTCTTCTTTCTTTTGCTCACGGATCTCGGTTTTTCTTGAAGGACTCGCTTCTTCCGTTCTTCTTCTCTTTTCTTCAACAATCACCTCATGGGCATTCATCCTTGCTATCTTGGCGATCATTGAAATATACTAGGTCATTCCACCTAGTATTATTCATCTCGTCGCCGACCTCTCGTAAGTCCGGTGGTTGGACTCTTTGTCATTACTGGACTTTATCACCTTTCCCCAAAATCTTGATCCAATCTTGAGATCATCAACCTTCAACCTGAAGGTAGTCGAAAAGTACATCGCTTGAACATTCTTCGACTCTTTGTCCTTCATCAATTTCTTCATCCCACCTTTGCCGAAGTTAGATTTTAGGGGTTATTAGGTCTCCGATGAGTGGATCCTCTCATTTTGATAGAAGATAAAGTTTCTTTCTAACACTTCCTTTTGAGGTGCTCCGTGCTATTGCACCATATGCATCGACAAACTAATTCACCTTTTTCTTCCCCATTGGGCTTTTATCTGATACCTGAGCTTTCTCCCTTCTCAAGCTTTGTGAACTTGAGTTGTAAATCCTTCATTCCCTTTATGAGCTCATCAGTCGTGGACTCGGGCTCCTTTTCTTTGCCAACATTAGTTGGGGTTCATGATTCTTGTTATAGATGTTCTTTGGCTATTGTCTTCATCGGAGCTACAAAGTGACTACGTACCTTCAATGTAAGATCGGAATAGCCTCTAACTAAAATATTCACAAATCCCTGTACCCGTGAAACTGCCTCGAGTTGTAATGAGTTGCACACTAAATTCAACGGTGGTGTGCATGGTCCTTACTCCCATTGTCAAATAAAAACATGTGGTCCACTCCCAATAAATACCTTAGTTAAAAGCACATGGAGCCGGCCTAGCTAAGATGGTAGAGCGCAAGGCTCTTAACCTTGTGATCATGGGTTCGAGCCCCATGGTCGGTGATCATTGGTCTCGTAGTAAAATGATATTGTTTCTATTAGTGAACAATATCTGCACGAAAGTCCTTGACGGAAAGCCTCAGATCCAATGGTTGTCCCCGAGGCTTAACAATTAATATTGTGGCTAGAAAAAAATTGTGAGTCAAGTCTAGATGACTCCAAGTGTGTCATCCCAGTGAGAGAAGTCACCTTACTGTCGACAAAAGATCGCAATTGTTCTGGGGTTGAGTTAAGTAAAGAGCGCTTGAATCCGGGATAGGTTTACGGTAGAGGAAAAGGTGCTAAGGCTTCTAGTGATGGGCTCGAGCCCTATGGTCAACAACCATTTGTGTTTGAGTATAATTTTTGTATCAATCAACGAAAGATACATGAATGTGATTGACCAAAACATCGAGCTCACACGGTCGTACAGAAGCCACTTAATATTCTTTTTATAGCAAAATTATCAGTTACCTTTAGATGAATAGAAGTGCTTCATCGTAGCTACAAAGAGGCGGCGTACCTTCGATGGAAGATCGGCATAGCCACTGACTAAAATATTCAGAAATCCCTATACTCTTCAAAATGCTTTGAGTTGTAATGAATTGCACACTAACTTCAAATGGCGGTGTGTAGGACCGTTACTCCTATTGTCAAAAGTAAAATGTTTGGTCCCAATAAATACACTTGAGTGAAATGCACATGGAACCAACCTAGCTCAGATGGTAGGGCGCAAGGCTTTTAACCTTGTGGTCATCAGTTTGAGCCCCATGGTCAGCGATTATTGGTCTTGTAGTAAAATGTTTCTATTAAAGGGAACAATATTTGCATGATGGTCCTGTAGTAAAATCTTTCTATTATTGAACAATATTTGCACGAAAGTCCTTGACGGAAAGCCTAAGATCACATGGTTGTCCACGAGGGTGTTAATATTCTTGTTAGAAAAAAATGATGAGTCAAATCTAGATGACTCGAAGTGCGTCATCATAGTGAGAGAAGGTGCCTTAGCATTGACCGAAGATCGCAATTGTTTTGGGGTTGAGTTAAGTAAAGAACGCGTGGAGCCGGGTTAGGTTTACGGTAGGGGAAAAGGTACTAAGCCTTTTGGTCATAGACTCGAGCCATATGGTGAGCAACCATTTGTGTTTGAGTATAATTTTTTAATCAATCAATGAAAGATACATGAATGTGCTTGACCAAAAACTCGAGCTCATCTCGTCGTATAGAAGTCTCCTAATATTCTTTTAATAGCAAAATTATCAGTTACCTTTAGATGACTCTAACTAAAATATTCACAAATCCCTATACTCATGAAAATGCTTCGAGTTGTAATGAGTCGCACAATAAATTCAACGGTGGTGTGGAGGGCTCTTACTCTTATTGTCAAAGTAAATCCACTCCCAATAAATACACTTAGTGAAAAGCACATGCAACCGGCCTAGCTCAGATGGTAGAGCCCAAGGCTCTTAACCTTGTCGTCAAGGGTTCGAGCCCCATGGTCGGAGATCATTGGTGTCGTAGTAAAATGTCTCTATTAGCGAACAATACCTACAGGAATGTCCTTGACGGAAAGCCGTAGATCATATGGTTGTCGGCGAGGGTGTTAATAATATTCTTGTTAGAACAAAATGATGAGTCAAGTCTAGATGACTCGAAGTGCGTCATCACAGTGAGAGAAGGCACCTTAGCATCGACCGAAGATTGCAATTGTTCTGGGGTTGAGTTAAGTAAAGAGTGCATGGAGCCGAGATAGGTTTAGATGAGAAGTTAGCTTTGGATGACTCGAAGAGATTCATCCGAGCTATGAAGCGGTGTCGTACCTTCGAATAGCCTTTAGCTAAAATATTCACAAATCCCTATATTCGTTAAAATGCTTTGAGTTGTAATGAGTCACGCACTAAAATTAACGGTGGTTGTTTTCCATGGGCCAGAATAGTAACATACGAATCACAATAGGAATTAGGTAGCAGTACGTAAACAACCGAAAGCAATCAGAAGGAGCCAAAAAAAACACAACCGAAAACGTGGAAGGAGAAGGAGTGTGACGAGGAGCCTCTATATAAGGAGTAGGAGATAGAAGGAAGAAAGAGAGACCTATAGGAGAGAAGTCTGAGGGTACTAGTACGTAATTAATCCTACTAAAGTGTATCTGATACATTTCGGTAGATAGCCGTGTAACTGTAATCAGTACTCATTTCCGTAATCTAAACAATGTTGGGTCTATTTTGTGTCATTGTTCGCTTTCAATAATTGTTAAGTAATCTATCTCTCCCTATCGTGTATGCATAACCCGAGGTATCCTCTTACATAATCTGTAGGGTGTCATCCCGTTGTCGTGAAGATTTTCGTCCACAAGCGGAAACCCGAGCAACGAGAGCCAAAGAGCAATGTGCAACGTTGCACACGTACATAATGTATTTGTAATAGTAATAAAGGTATAAAGGTGATGTGGTTGTACGCACATCCACGCGAGAGAGAGAGAGAGAGAGAGATAGAGAGAGAGAGAGAGAGAGAGAGAGAGAGAGAGAGAGAGAGAGGTACTATGCGGTACATAGGTACCTAGTTGTTTGTGAGGAGGTGGGAGTTAAGGGGCCATCAATCTCACCCTCCCCCAAATCAAGGCAAATATCCCCTTTGAATGAAAGGGGATATTTTAGTCTCACTTTTGTAAGCGGTCTTCCCTCCTTGTGCTATAAAAGGAGAGAGAAGGCACCATTGTGGGGGTTGCCTATTTTGTGTGAGTAAGGTATACCACTTAGTCGAGGGTTCTACTTCTTCCCATTTCGTTTTAGGGTTAGGGTTTCGGTTACGATTTTCTTCTTGGGTTTTCCTTTAGGGTTTTTCATATAGTCGTTTGGTGCGGCCATGGCGGCCACCATTTGTTGTAATCATTGATTTCTTAATAGAACTTCTTGTTGAGTATCTTGATTGCATCTTCTTCTTCTATCATAATGTCATATTCGTTCTCTTCTCCTCTTGAGCTAATCTTTCTCCTCCACTCCCTAGTCCAAGACCCCCGTGGTCTCGCCCTTCTACACGCACGCGCGTAACAACGCGACACCGTTTCGTAAAAGAGACCTGACCACCACGTACCACAGTCCTTTGGTCCGATTCCGGTTAGGAATCGAAGGTGTTCTGTCTGGAGAGGAAGGCAAAAGTGGTGTGCACAACCCCTACTCCTATTGGCAAAGTAAAACATTTTCTCCACTCCCAATAAATACACCATAGTGAAAAGCGTATGGAGCCGGCCTAGCCTAGATGGTAGACTACAAGGCTCTTAACCTTGTGGTCATAGGTTTGAGCCCCATGGTCAGCCATCATCGATATTGTAGTAAAATGTTTCTATTAGTGAACAATATGTATACGAAAGTCCTTGACGTAATATCTCAGATCATATGGTTGTCCATGAGGATGCTAATATTCTTGTTAGAACAAAATGATGAGTGCATCATCAGAGTGAGAGAAGGAGCCCCACTTTCGATGGAAGATCACAATTGTGATGGGGTTGAATTCAATAAAGAGCACATGGAGCCGGGTTAGGTTTAGGGTAGAGGATAAGACGCTCAACCTTTTGGTCATGGGCTTAAACCCTATGGTCAACGAACATTTGTGTTTGAGTATAATTTTCGTATCAATCAACAAAACTTACATGAATGTGCTTGACCAAAACGTCGAGCTCATATGGTTGTACAGAATCCGCAAAATATTATTTTCATAGCAAAATTATCAGTTAGCTTTAGATGACTAGAAGTGCTTCATCGGAGCTAGGAAGTGGTGGCGTACCTTCGATGGAAGATTGGAATAGCCTATAACTAAAATATTCACAAATCCTTATACTCGTGAAAATGCTTGAGTTGTAATGAGCCGCACACTAAATTCAACGGTGGTGTGATAGGCCCTTACTCCTATTGTCAAAGTAAAACGTTTGCTCTAGTCCCAATAAATACAACTTAGCGAAAAGCATATAGAGCCGGCCCAGCTCAGATGGTAGAGCGCAAGGCATGGGTTCGAGACTCATGGTTTGCGATCATTTGTGTTGTATTAAAATGTCTCTATTAGTGAACAATATCTGCACGAAAGGCTTTGATGTAAAGGCTAAGATCATATCGGTGTACGCGAGGCTCATCATTAATATTCTTGTTAGAACAAAATGATGAGTCAAGTCTAGATAATTGAAAGTGTGTCATCAAAGTGCGAGAAGGCACCCTACCTTCAACCGAAGATCAGAATTGTTATGAGTTTGAATTCAGTAAAGAGTGCATTGAGATGAGAGCTAGATTTAGGGTAGAGGAAAAGCTGCTCAGCCTTGTGGTCATGGGCTCGAGGTCTATGGTCAGTGACCATTTGTGTTTGAGTATAATTTTTTTATCAATCAACGAAAGATAAATGAATGTGCTTGACAAAAACATCGAGGTCATATGGTCGTACGAAAGCAACTTAAGATTTTTTTCATAGAAAAATGATCAGTTACCTTTAGATTACTCGAAGTGATTCATTGGAGCTACAATGCGGCGTTGTACCTTCGATGCACAATCCGAATTGCCTCTAACTAAAATATTCACAAAATCCCTATACCTTTGAAAATGCTTCGAGTTGTAATGAGTCGCACACTAAATTCAACAGTGGTGTGCATGACACTTACTCTATTTTCAAAGCAAAACATTTGGTCTTATCCCAATAATTACACCTTAGTGAAAAGCACATGGAGCCGACCTAGCTTAGATGGTAGAGGGCAAGGCTCTTAACCTTGTGGTCATGGGTTCGAGCCCCATGGTCGAAAAGCGATCATTGGTCTCAAAGTAAAATGTTATTGTTTCTATTAGTAAACAATATCTGCATGAACATCTTTGACGGCAAGCCTCAAATCATATGGTGGTCAATGAGGGTGTTAATATTCTTGTTAGAACAAAATGATGAGTCAAGTCTAGATGACTCCAAGTGTGTCATCACAGTGAGAGAAGGCGCCTTAACATCTACGGAAGATCACTATTTTTTTGGGGTTGAGTTAAGTAAAGAGCGCATGGAGCTGGGTTAGGTTTATGATAGACAAAAATGTGCTAAGGCTTCTGGTCATGGTTTGGAGCCGTATGGTCAGCAACCATTTGTGTTTGAATATAATGTTTTTATCAATCAACGAAAGATACATGAATATGCTTGACCAAAACATCATATGGTCGTACGGAAGCTCTGTAATATTCTTTTAATAGAAAAATTATTCGGTACCTTTAGATGAGTAGAAGTGCTTCACCAGAGCTACGAAGCGGCGGCGTATCTTCCATAGAAGATCGAAATAGTCTCTAAGTAAAATTTCCACAAATCCCTATACCATTTACTCCTATTGTCAAAGTTTAACGTTTGCTCTTATCCCAATAAATATAGCTTAGTGAAAAGCACATGGGGCCGCCCTTCTCAGATGGTAGAGCGCAAGGCTTCTAACCTTGTGGTCATGGGTTCGAGCCCCATGGTCGGCGATCATTTGTCTTGAATTAAAGAGCGCGTGCAGATGGGTTTAGGTAAGTAAACATTGTGGTCGTGGGCTCGATCCCTATAATCAGCAATCAATTGTGTTTGAGTATGATTTTTTTATCAATCAACGAAAGATACACAAATATGCTTGACCAAAACAACTAGCACATATGGTCGTATGGAGGCCCCTCAATATTCTTTTCATAGTAAAATTATCAATTAGCTTTAGATGACTAGAAGTGCTTCATTGGAGCTACGAAGCGGCGGCATACCTTCGATAGAAGATCGGAATAGGCTCTATCTAAAATATTCACATTGTAATGAGTCGCACACTAAATTCAATGGTGGTGTGCAGGGCACTTACTCCTATTGTCAAAGTAAAACGTTTGGTCGACTCCCAATAATTATACCTTAGGTAAATAAATTTCAAATTCTAGAAGTATTTAACATACTATATGTAAAATACGTATTTTATGTATTTAATAAGTATTTAACATATTAAGAAAACGTATTTAAAGTATTTTTAAATTGGGAGGTACTATACGAGTATTAATATGTTATATACGTATGGTATCCATATTGTACCTAACATACCAAACCACTAGTTGCCTGATGGTAAGTAACCATTTGTGTTTGAGTATAATTTTTTTATCAATGAATGAAAGATACATGAATATGCTTGACCAAAACACCTAGCTCATATGGTCGTACGGAAGCCGCCTAATATTCTTTTCATAGCAAAATTCTCAGTTACCTTTAAATGACTAGAAATGCTTCATCGGAGCTACGAAGCGGTGCTATACTTGGATGGATGATCAGAATAGCCTCCAACGAAAATTTCCACAAATCCCTATACCCGTTAAAATGCTTTGAGTTGTAATAAGTCGCTCACTAAATTCAACGGTGGTGTGCAAGGCCCTTACTCCTATTGTCAAAGTAAAACGTTTGCTCTTATCCCAATAAATACACCTTAATGAAAAGCACATGGAGTCGGCCTAGCTCAGATGGTAGAGTGCAAGGCTCTTAACCTTATGGTCATGGGTTCGAGCCCCATGGTCGGCGATCGTTGGTCTCGAAGTAAAATGTTATTCTTTCTATTCGAAACTCCTTGACGGCAAGCCTTAGATCATATGGTTGTCCACGAGGGTGTTAATATTCTTGTGAGAACAAAATGATGAGTCAAGTGTAGATGAATCCAAGTTCGTCATCACAATGAGAGAAGTCACCTTAGCATCGAGGGAAGATGTCAATTGTTCTGTTGTTGAGGTATGTAAAGAGCACATGGAGCTGGGTTAGGTTTACGATAGAGGAAAATACGCTAGGCCTTCTAGTCATAGGCTCGAGCCCTGTGGTCATTAACCATTTGTGTTTTTTTTATCAATCAACGAAAGATACATGAATATCCTTGACCAAAACATCGAGCTCATATGGCCGTACGGAAGTCGTGTAATATTCTTTTCATAGAGAAATTTTCAGTTACCCTTAGATGACTGGGAAGTGTTTCATCAGAGCTATGAAGCGGCGGCGTACCTTCGATGGAAGATTGGAATAGGCTGTATCTAAATTATTCACAAATCCCTATACCCTTGAAAACGCTTTGAGTTGTAATGAGTCGCACACTAAATTCAATGGTGGTGTATAGGGCACTTATTCCTATTGTGAAAGTTAGTGAAAACCACATGGAGCCAGCCTAGCTCAGAAGGTAGAGTGCAAGGCTCTTAACCTTGTGGTCATGGGTTCGAGCCCCATGGTCAGCGATTAGTGGTCTCGAAGTAAAATGTTATTGTTTCAATTAGTGAACAATATCTGCATGCAAGTCTCTGATCATATTGTGGTCCGCGAGGGTGTTAATATTCTTGTTAGAACAAAATGATGAGTCAACTCTAGATGACTCCAAGTGTGTCATCACAGTGAGAGAAGGCGCCTTAGCATCGACTGAAGATTGCAATTGTTGTGGGGTTGAGTTAAGTAACGAGAGTGTGGAGACGGGTTAGGTTTACAGTAGAGGAAAAAGCGCTAAGCTTTTTGGTCATGGGTTCGAGTCCTATGGTCAGCAACCATTTGTGTTTTTTGTATCAATCAATGAAAGATACATGAATGTACTTGACCAAAACATTGAGCTCATATGGTTGTACGAAAGCCGCTTAATATTCGTTTCATAGCGAAATTATCAGTTACCTTTAGATGAATAGAAGTGCTTTGTCGAAACTACAAAGTGGGGGTGTACCTTTGATGGAAGATCGGAATAGCCTCTAACTAAAATATTCCCGAATCCCTATACCCATGAAAATACTTCAAGTTGTAATGAGTCGCACAATAAATTCAATAGTGGTGTGCAAGGCACTTACTTCCATTGTCAAAGGAAAACGTTTGATCCACTCGCAATAAATACACCTTATCGAAAAGCACATGGAGCGCAAGGCTCTTAACCTTGTGTTCATGGGTTCGAGCCCCATGGTCGATGATCATTGGTCTCCATGTAAAATGTTATTGTTTCTATTAGTGAACAATATTTGGACGAAACTCCTTGACAACAAGCCTCAGATCATATGGTTGTCCGCGAGGGTGTTAATATTCTTGGTAGAACAAAATGATGAGTGAAGTCTAGATGAATCCAAGTGCGTGATTACAAAGAGAGAAGGTGCCTTAGCATCGACCGAAAATTTCAATTGTTCTGGGGTGGAGTTAAGTAAAGAGCACGTGGAGCTGGGTTACGTTGTCGTAGTGTATTTCGTACACTACGTGAAAAAGTAAAAATAATATAACCGATTTAATTACATATAAATAAATAAAATAAGAATATCAAGATATTTATCACGTGCATAGGGCAAGATTTGAACCTTGTACCTCCACGTAGCCAAACCTCAACTTTACCATTATGCTACCTTATCTTTAGTGTTCTACAAAAAGATTTAATAACTATAAGTGCTTTATTTGCACCTACCTTTATTAAAAGGTAAATCGTGCATTTTTAGAGTGCGTGAATATTTTATAGAAAAACGCAAGCAACTAAAAAGTGACTCATGCACATCTAGCGTGCATGAGCACTATATTTAGCAAATAAAAGCAAGGATTAGAAAAGCATCACATGCATATTTAGTGTGCATGAACATATTAGAAAAAAAAGCATGTAGCTATGCTTAGTCTCTCCCATCACTACATAAGGATGGGGAGCACAATGTAATAGGCGTGTGAAAAATATTTGGGAAATTGGATATATTTCCTAAAACACCAATTAATATAATCGTGGGATTCACGAAAATAATATAATCTATACTTGTGGGATTCACAAGTTTCTTATATCTTTCTTTCAATCTAAATACATATTCTTTTTTTGTTGATTATTTTTCTATAATGATCAATCAATCTAAAATATTCCTGGGATTCACGAATTTGCTAAAATAATTCTCTCTTACTACCTAAATATTGACTAAATATACTAAACTCGTGGGATTCACGAGATTCTTATCTTATAACTCTTTATACCTATTCTTTACTAGCCTTATTTGTATTTTTCTTTCTCCTAGTCCAAAACCCCGGTGGTTCCCACCCGACTCACGCAAACGATCCGGAGCCGAAAGGCACGACACAGTTGGTGAACCCGACGTGAAGGCGGGTGGCAAGGAGATGGAGAATCAACAAGAGGCGATGAACATGATGATGATGATGTTCGAACGGATGCTACAAGAACAACGAGCGATGTCGGAGATCACGGTGGTAGTAAAGCGGCTCGTACAACGAAACGGACAATTCAACGGAAACGATCTGTCACGCTATCTACATGACTACAAGGCAGAGATGATACGATGTGGGATACCGGAAGGATTGCAAGTGACATCCTTCAATCGGGTGGCCACGGATGAGCTACAAGAGAGAATCCACAAGATACGGCAACAAAACTCGACATGGGGGTCATTCGAAGAAGCTTTACGAGAGGCATATGATTACAAGAGATCGAAGGGACAAGATCGACGAGAATTCGACGAATGGGTGGCATCGGAGAAGACCCACCGAAGTGCAACACAAGCATTCCTAGAGTTCGAGAATCGTTTTGCTCGACTCTCGGAGCGGGAACAACGGTTGGTGGGGGAGGATAAAGTCCTAATGTTCGTAAAATCGATCGATCGAAAAGAAAGGATGGACATCGGGATCGAACTCGAAGACGATGACGGTACGAATGGTCTTACCGAAAATTGGGCCGAAGTCCAAAGGGTATGCCGGAGACATGATGAGAGGAAGATGAGAATCTTGTCAACGACATGGCCGATGAAGGATGGTCGATTGAAGACAAACGATGGAGCCGATATGAAGGCCGAAATACAACATGATGGTGCGACGGAAGAGGGTGTAAAACAAGCTACCCTCTTGTCTTGCGAAAGAACGATGGCGAAGGATAAGGCCGATAACCCAAGTGTAGAAGAAGATTTCGGAATACAAGTGTCCGAAACATCGGGTGAAAAAGGGGTAAGCATAATTGATGTTTGCATAATTGATGCAGTGAAAGAGAGCAAGGAGGACTTGATTGAGGAGGTCGCCACGAAAGATGACATCGAATCGAAGGTGGCTATGGA
Organism: Azolla caroliniana; assembly: GCF_043228905.1. Taxonomy (NCBI): domain Eukaryota; kingdom Viridiplantae; phylum Streptophyta; class Polypodiopsida; order Salviniales; family Salviniaceae; genus Azolla; species Azolla caroliniana. Next base: position 4,102,782 of record NW_028230450.1, on the reverse strand, counting down.
CGAATCAATGACGGATGGCCATATCGAGACTTCCCCACCACTGATTCTAGAGACTCCGGCGGTTGCGTTCGAAAGGCAACGTGAGACCGAAGAGACAGAAGGTGGCGGAGAGAAAACAAAGGTCGAAGTCGATGCATACGACGGAGAGATAGCCGAGAATATGGCTATGGGTGAAACAATGGAGGATGATAATACCGAGGATTCCTACCCACTAATTCTAGAGACTTCGGCAGTTGTGTCCGAGAACCAACGTGAGACCGGAGAGACGGGAGGTGGCAGCAAGAAAGGTAAAGTCGGAAGCCGGTTTGGATGGAAGGTGATCCGGACGGGATTCCGATCCGAAAGAAAGCCGAACCGGGTAAAAGAGGATTCGACCAAAAGTCGACCCGAAAGAAAGCCGAACCGAAAGGAAGAGAATTCGGCCGAAAGACGACACAAACGAAAGCCGAACCGGGCGAATGAGGATTCGGCCGAAAGACGACCCGAAAGAAAGCCGAACCGGGCGAATGAGGATTCAACCAAAAGTCGACCCAAAAGAAAGCCGAACCGAAAGGAAGAGAATTCGGCCGAAAGACGACACAAACGAAAGCTGAATCGGGCGAATGAGGATTCGGCCGAAAGACGACCCGAAAGAAAGCCGACCCGAAAAGGGGTCGACTTGGTCAAAACCGATCGACCGAGTCTGACTTGGCCGAACGCGAATATGGATGGAAGCCGACCTAGCCGAAAGCCAATCAGACGAGATCGATCCGGAAAGAAGCTAATCCGACTCAACCGAAGGTTGGACCGGTCGAGGCTGGTGAAAACGAGGAAAAGAAAGCCAACCGAAACCGAAACCGATAGATCGAAACCGGGGCGGAAGGAGACCGACTCAATCAAAACCAAACAACCGATTCCGATTCGGCCGAATACGAATCCGATCGGAAGCCGATCAAACCGAAAGTCGATCGGACGAGAGCGATCCGGAAAAAAGTCAAGGTTGATGAAGACAAGAAAGAGGCCAGTAAAAGACACTACCATGAATGACAAGGGCCAAGAATATGACGAGAGAGAACAAATAATATGGTGGATCGGATGGCGACAATGGTTCGGGTGGAAAGAATGGGTCTACTCAAAATGGAGAGACAAAGTTGACATAGCGGGACAAACGGAGGATGAAGGGGAGACAACGAGCATCGGCAACTTCGGCACATACCGGAGGATGTGCGGGTTCGGAGGGGGCGAGTGTCGTAGTGTATTTCGTACACTACGTGAAAAAGTAAAAATAATATAACCGATTTAATTACATATAAATAAATAAAATAAGAATATCAAGATATTTATCACATGCATAGGGCAAGATTTGAACCTTGTACCTCCACGTAGCCAAACCTCAACTTTACCATTATGCTACCTTATCTTTAGTGTTCTACAAAAAGATTTAATAACTATAAGTGCTTTATTTGCACCTACCTTTATTAAAAGGTAAATCGTGCATTTTTAGAGTGCGTGAATATTTTATAGAAAAACGCAAGCAACTAAAAAGTGACTCATGCACATCTAGCGTGCATGAGCACTATATTTAGCAAATAAAAGGAAGGATTAGAAAAGCATCACATGCATATTTAGTGTGCATGAACATATTAGAAAAAAAAGCATGTAGCTATGCTTAGTCTCTCCCATCACTACATAAGGATGGGGAGCACAATGTAATAGGCGTGTGAAAAATATTTGGGAAATTGGATATATTTCCTAAAACACCAATTAATATAATCGTGGGATTCACGAAAATAATATAATCTATACTTGTGGGATTCACAAGTTTCTTATATCTTTCTTTCAATCTAAATACATATTCTTTTTTTGTTGATTATTTTTCTATAATGATCAATCAATCTAAAATATTCCTGGGATTCACGAATTTGCTAAAATAATTCTCTCTTACTACCTAAATATTGACTAAATATACTAAACTCGTGGGATTCACGAGATTCTTATCTTATAACTCTTTATACCTATTCTTTACTAGCCTTATTTGTATTTTTCTTTCTCCAAGTCCAAAACCCCGGTGGTTCCCACCCGACTCACGCAAACGATCCGGAGCCGAAAGGCACGACAACGTTTACGGTAGAGAAAAATGTGCTAACCCTTTTGGTCATGGGTTCGAACCCTATGGTCAACAACCATTTGTGTTTGAGTATAATTTTTTTATCAATCAAGGAAAGATACACGAATATGCTTGACCAAAACATTGAGCGCATATGGTCGTATGGAAGCCGGTTAATATTCTTTTCATAGCAAAATTATTAGGTACCTTTAGAATACTTGAAGTGCTTCATCGGAGCTATGAAGCGGCGACGTACCTACCATGGAAGATTCGAATAGCCTCTAACAAAAATTTCCACAAATCCCTATACCCATGAAAATGCTTCGAGTTGTATTAAATCGCACAGTAAATTCAACAGTGGTGTGCAAGTCCCTTACTCCTATTGTCAAAGTAAATTGTTTGCTCTTATCCCTATAAATAGAAAAGCACATGGAGCCTTCCTAACTCAGATGGTAGAGCGCAAGGCTCTTAATCTTGTAGTCATGGGTTCGAGCCCCATGGTCGACGATCTCGAAGTTAAATGTTATTGTTTCTATTACTGAGTAATATCTGGACAAAAGTCCTTGACGGCAAGCCTTAGATCGTATGGTTGTCCACGAGGATGTTAATATTCTTGCTAGAAAAAAATGACCGAGTCAAGTCTAGATGAATCCAAGTGCATTATTATAGTGAGAGAAGGCGCCTTACAATGGACGGAAGATCGCAATTGTTATGGGGTTTAGTTAAGTAAAGAGCGCGTGGAGACGATTAGGTTTTACGGTAGAGGAAAAGGCACTAAACCTTTCCGTCAAGCACTGGAGCCCTATGGTCAGAAACGATTTTTGTTTGAGCATAATTTTTGTATCAATCAATGAAACATACATTAATGTGCTTGACGAAAACATCGACCCCATGTGGCCGTGAGGAAATTGCTTAATATTCTTTTCATAGAAAGATTATCAGTTAGCTTTAGATGACTAGAAGTGCATCATCGGAGCTACGGAGCGACAACTATTGGGATGTCGGTCCCTCTAGATGGGATCCGGTTATGAATGAAGAGGACCTAGTGAGAACCGGAAGAGATCCAGAAACCGGATCGGATGGACCCAGTTCTCGAAGAGATCCAGAAACCGGATCGGATGGACCTAGTGAGAACCGGAAGAAAAGACATATTTGTAAATATGTTTTGAGTAAGCCTATTGAGGCTATATTTGTAAATAGCCCTAAGTTCATATGAGTATATATATGACCTAGGGCAATCACAAAAGAAGTGTGGTTGTCAAATTGTTGGATGTGCATAACTGTTGCATACAGAGAGAGAGATACAGACCTATACTCAGTTGTAACCGCCGCTTGGCGAAGATACAGAGGTCGAGGTCATTGCCTTCGAGTCTCTGATTGTACCCTTTTCTTCATAGTGATAGTTGGAGTTTGTGGGCTCCCGTGGTTTTTCCCATTAAGGGTTTTCCACGTAAACATTATGTGTACTCTCTATCGTTGTGTGTGTACGTCCGTTCACTCTCTACTTCCCATTACTGTCTTTGATTCTCATTGTAGTGTTTCATTACTCGGTTGTGGCCGAGAAGTATTCCATGCTATTTCTCTTCAAACTAGTATCAGAGCGAACAACACAGGAAATGGAAGAATTGTTTGGCAGTATGTTCAAGCTCACCGGCTCCAACTACTCAGTGTGGAAGTCGAAGATGAGGGATATGCTGGTGGGTAAAGATCTTTGGTTGCCGGAAATCACGACAACTGAAGAGGAACTGATGCTCATTATTGCAATTATTCTTGGGTTGAGTTATGTAAAGAGCTCATTGAGCTGGGTTAGGTTTACAATAGAGGAATACGCGCTAAGGATTGTGTTCATGGGCTCGACCCTATGGTCAGCAACCATTTGTTATTTTTGTAGCAGTCAACCAAAAATACATCAATGTACTTGACCAAAACATCGAGTTCATATGGTCATATAAAAGCTGTTTAATATTCTTTTCAGAGCAAACTTATCGGTTACATTTAGATGAATAGCAGTGCTTTCTCGGAGCTACAAAGTGGCGACGTACCGTCGATGGAAGATCGGAATAGCCTCTGACTCAGATTTCCACAAATCCCTATACCCGTGAAAATACTTCGAGTTGTAATGAGTCACACACTAAATTCAACGGTGGTGTGAAGCGCACTTATTCCTATTGTGAAAGTAAAACGTATGGTGCACTCCTAGTAAATATACCTTAGTGAAAAGCACATGCAGCCGGCCTAGCTCAAATGATAGAGTGCAAGGCTCTTAACCTTGTGGTCATGGGTTCGCGCCCCATGGTTGACGATGATTGGTCTCAAAGTAAAATGTTATTATTTCGATTGAACCATATCTGCACGAAAGTCTTTGACGGAAAGCCTCAGATCATATGGTGCTCCGCGATGGTGATAATATTCTTGTTAGAATAAAATGATGAGTCAAGTCTAGATGACTGCCAGTGCGTCATCACAGAGAGAGAAGGCGCCTTAGCATCGACTGAAGAACGCAATGGTTCTGCGGTTGACTTAAGTAAAGAGCGTGGGTAGCCGACTTATATTTATGGTAGACGAAAATGCGCTAAGCCTTCTTGTCATGGGCTGGAGCCCTATGGTCAGAAACCGTTTGTTTTTTTGTATCAATCAACGAAAGATACAAGGATGTACTTGACTAAAACATCGAGCTCATATGGTCATACGAAAGCCGCGTAATATTATTTTCAGAGAAAAATTATCAGTTACCTTTAGATGGATAAAAGTCCTTTGTCGGAGCTACGAAGTGACGACGTACCTTCGATGGAAGATCGTAATAGCCTCTATTTCCACAAATCCGTATACCCGTGACAATACTTCGAGTTGTAATAAGTCCCACACTAAATTTAATGATGGTGTGGAGGGCACTGACTCCTATTGTCAAAGTAAAATGTTTGGTCCACTCCCAATAAATACACCTGAGTGAAAACCACATGGGGCCGGCCTAGCTCGTAACCTTGTGGCCATGGGTTCGACCCCCATGGTCGGCGATCATTTGTCTCGAAGTAAAATGTTAGTGTTTCTATTAGTAAACAATATCCGCACGACAGTCATTGACGGCAAGCTTCAGATCATATAGTGGGCCGGGAGGGTGGTAATATTCTTGTTAGAAGAAAATGATGTGTCAACTCTAGATGACTCCAAGTGCGTCATCATAGTGAGAGATGGCTCCTTAACAATGACGAAATATTGCAATTTCCTTGGGGTTGAGTTAAATAAAGAGCGCGTAGAGCCGGCTTAGGTTTACGTTGGAGATACGAAGCGGCGATGTACCTTCGATGGAAGATCGGAATAGCCTCTAACTCAAATTTCCACATATCCCTATACCCGTAAAAATACTTCGAGTTGTAATGGTGTGTAGGCCATTTAGTCCTATTGTCAAAGTAGAATGTTTGATCTACTCCCAATAAATATTTCACCTTAGTGAAAAGCACGTGGAGCCGGCCAAGCTCAGATGGTAGAGGACAAGGCTCTTAACTTTGTGGTCATGGGTTCGAACCCCATGCTTTGCCATCATCGGTCTCGAAGTAAAATGATATTGTTTCTATTATTGAACAATATCTACATGAAAGTCCTTGACGGCAAGTCTCAGATCATATGGTTGTCCACGAGGTTGTTTATATTCTTGCTAGAAAGAAATGATGACTCAAGTCTAGATGACTCCAAGTGCATCATCGCAGTGAGCGAAGGAGTCTTACCATCAACGGAAGATCACAATTGTTATGGGGGTTAGCTAAATAAAGACCACCTAGAGACGGGTTAGCCTTATGGTAGAGCAAAAGGCGCTAAACCTTGTGTTCATGGGCTCAAGCCCTATCGTCAGCCACCATTTGAGTTTGAGTATAATTTTTTATCAATCAATGAAAAATACATGAATATGCTTGACGACAAGTCTCAGATCATATGGTTGTCCACGAGGTTGTTTATATTCTTGCTAGAAAGAAATGATGACTCAAGTCTAGATGACTCCAAGTGCATCATCGCAGGAAAATTATCTGTTACCTTTAGATGACTAGAAATGTTTCATCGGAGCTATGAAATGGCGGCGTACCTTCGATGGATGATCGGAATAGCCTCTAGCTAAAATATCACAAATCCCTATATCCTTTAAAATGCTTCGAGTTGTAATGACTTGCACACTAAATTAAACGCTAGTGTACATGGCATTTACTCGTATTGTGAAAGTAAAACATTTGGTCTTATCCCAGTAAATACACCTTAGTGAAAAGCACATGGAGCCGGCCTAGCTCAGATGGTAGAGTGCAAGGCTCTTAACCTTGTGGTCATGGGTTGGAGCCCCATGGTCGGCGAAGATTGGTCTCGAAGTAAAATGTTATTGTTTCTATTAGTGAACCATATCTTCACAAAAGTCTTTAACGGCAAACCTTAGATCATATGGTGCTCCGCGAGGGTGTTAATATAATTGTTAGAACAAAATGAGGAGTCAACTCTAGATGGCTCCAAGTGCGCCATCACAGTTATTCTGAGGTTGAGTTATGTAAAGAGCTGATCGAGCCGGGTTAGGTTTACGGTAGAGGAAAATGTGGTTTGAGCCCCATGGTTGGCAATCATTGGTCTGGAAGTAAAATGTTATTGTTTTTATTAGTAATCTCCACGAAAGGATTTGACGGAAAGCCTTAGATCATATGGTGCTCCGCAAGGGTGTTAATATAATTGTTAGAAAAAAATGAGGAGTCAACTCTAGATGACTCCAAGTGTGTCATCACTCTGAGAGAAGGCGACGTACCATCGACGGAAGATCACAGTTATTCTGGGGTTGAGTTATGTAAAGAGCTCGTCGAGCCGGGTTCAATTTACGGTAGAGGAAAACACGCTAAGCCTTGTATTCTTGGGCTCGAGCCCTATGGTCAACAACCATTTGTTATTTTTGTAGCAGTCAACAAAAAATACATTAATGTACTTGACCAAAACATCGAGCTCATGTGGTGTACGAAAGCCTCTTAATATTCTTTTCCGAGCAAAATTATCAGTTACCTATAGATGAATAGAACTTCTTTGTCGAAGCTACCATGTGGTGACGTAACTTCGATGGAAGATCAGAATATCCTGTAACTCAAATTTCCAAAAATCCGTATACCTGTGAAAATACTTCCAGTTGTAATGAGTTGCGCACCAAATTCAACGACGGTGTGCAGGCCACTTACTCCTATTGTCAAAGTAAAATGTTTGGTCCACTCCCAGTAAATATATCTTAGTGGAAAGCACATGGAGGCGGCCTAACTCGGATACTAGAGTGCAAGGCTCTTAACATTGTGGTCATGGGTCGAGCCCCATGGTCGACGATTATTGCTCTCGAAGTAAAATGTTATTGTTTCTATTAGTGAACAATATCTGCAAGAAACTCCTTCACGGAAAGCCTCAGATTATGTGGTTGTCCGTGAGGGTGTTAATATTCATGTTAAAACAAAATGATGAGTCAAGTCCAAGTGCCTCATCACAAAGAAAGATGGCACCTTAGCATCGACGGAAGATCACAATTATTCTGGGGTTGAGATATGTAAGGAGCTCGTCGAGACGGGTTAGGTTTACGGTAGAGGAAAACACACTAACCCTTGTGTTCATGGGCTCAAGCCCTATGGTCATCCACCATTTGTTATTTTTCTAGCAGTCAACAAAAGATACATGAATGTACTTGACCAAAACATCGAGCTCATATGGTCGTATGAAAGCCGCTTAGTATTCTTTTCCGGAGAAAAATTATCAGTTAGCTTTAGATGCATAAAAGTGCTTTGTTGGAGCTAGGAAGCGGCGACATACCTTCGATCGAAGATTGGAATAACCTTTAACTCAAATTTCCAGAAATACCTATACTCATGAAAATACTTGGAGTTGTAATGAGTCGCACACTAAATTCAACGATGGTGTGCAGGGCACTTACTCCTATTGTCAAAGTAAAACATTTGGTCCACTTCTAGTAAATACACCTTAGTAAAAAGCACATGGAGCCGACCTAGCTCGGATTGTAGAGCGCAAGGCTCTTAACATTGTGGTCATGGGTTTGAACCCCATTGTCGGCGATTATTGGTCTCGAAGTAAAATGTTATTGTTTCCATTAGTGAACAATATCTCCAGGCAATTCCTTCAAATGAAAGCCTTAGATTATATGGTTGCCCGCGAGGGTGTTAATATTCTTGGTAGAACAAAATGATGAGTCAAGTCTAGATGACTCCAATTGTGTCATCACAGTGAGAGAAGACGCCTTAGCATCGACAGAAGATCACAATTGTTCTAGGGTTAACTTAATTGAAGACCATGTGTAGCCGGCTTATATTCACGCTAAGCTTTGTCGTCATGGGCTCGAGCGCTATGGTTTGCAACCTTTTTTTTTTTGTATTAATCAACAAAATATACACGAATGTACTTGACCAAAACATCGAGCTCATATGGTCATACGAAAGCTGCTTAATATTCATTTTAGAGAAAAATTATGAATTACGTTTAGATGAATCGAAGTGCTTCGTCCGATGAAGCAGCGACGTACCTTCGATGGAAGATCAGAATAGGTCCTAACTAAATATTAACAAATCCCTATACCTGTGAAAATACTTCAATTTGGAATAAGTCACACACTAAATTCAACGGTGGTGTAGAGCACACTTACTCCTATTGTCAAAGTAAAACATATTATCCACTGCCAGTAAATAGATGTTAGTGAAAAGCACGTGGAGCTGGCCAACCTCATATCATAGAGCGCAAGGCTCTTAACCTTGTGGTCATGGGTTTGAGCCCCATGGTTGGTGATCATTGGTCTCAAAGTAAAATGTTATTGTTTCTATTTGTGCACAATATCTGCAGGAAACTCCTTCACGGAAAAACCTAACATCATATTGTTGTCTGTGAGGGTGTTAATATTCTTGTTAAAACAAAATTATGAGTAGAGTCTAGATAACTCCATCTGCATCATCAATGTGAGATAAGCCGCCTTAGTATTTGACGAAAAATCACAATTATTCTGGGGTTGAGTTATGGAAAGAGCTCGTCGAGCCGGGTTAGGTTTATAGTAGAGGAAAATGCGCTAAGCCTTGTGCTCATGGGGTCGAGCCCTATGGTCAATAACCATTTGTTATTTTGTAGCGGTCAACGAAATATGCATGAATGTACTTGACCAAAACATCGAGCTCATATGGTCGTTCGCAAGCCACTTCCTATTCTTTTCAGAGCAAAATTATCAATTACCTTTAGATGACTAGAAGTGCTTCGTCGGAGTTACGAAGCGGCGATGTACCTTCAATGGAAAATCGTAATACCCTCTAACTCAAAATTCCACAAATCCCTATACCCGTGAAAATTGTTTGAGTTCTAATGAGTCGCACACTAAAGTCAATGGTGGTGTGTAGGGCACTTACTCCTATTGTGAAGGTAAAACGTTTTGTCCACTCCCAATAAATACACCTTAGTGAAAAGCACATGGAGCGACCTAGCTCAGATGGTAGAGCGCAAGGCTCTTAACCTTGTGGTCATGGGTTCGAGCCCCATGGTCGGCGATTATTGGTGTCAACATAAACTGTTATTGTTTACAGTAGTGAACAATATCTGCAACAAACTCCTTCATGACAAGCCTCAGATCATATGGTTGTCCGAGAGTGTGTTAATATTTTTGTGAGAACAAAATGCTGGGTCAAGTGAAGATGACTGCAAGTGCGTCATCACTCTGAGAGAAAGCACCTTAGCATCAACAGAAGATCGCAGTTATTCCGGGGTTGAGTTATGAAAAGAGCTCGTCGAGCCGGGTTAGTTTTACAGTAGATGAAAACTCGCTAAGCATGGGCTCGAGCCCTATCGTCAGTAACCATTTTTTATTTTGTAGTAGTCAACGAAATATGCATGAATGTACTTGACCAAAACATCGAGCTCATATGGTCGTACGCAAGCCGTTTCATATTCTTTTCAGACCAAACTTAGCAGTTACCTTTAGATGACTAGAAGTGTTTCGCCGGAGTTACGAAGGGGCGACGTACCTTCAATGGAAAATCGTAATAGCCTCTAACTCAAAATTCCACAAATCCCTATACCCATGAAAATAGTTCGAGTTGTAATGAGTCGCACACTAAATTCAATGGTGGTGTGTAGGGCACTTACTCCTATTGTGGAAGTAAAACGTTTGGTCCACTCCCAGTCAATACACCATTATAGTGAAAAGTGCATGAAGCCGACCTAGCTCAGATGGTAGAGCGCAAGGCTCTTAACCTTGTGGTCATGGGTTCGAGCCCCATGGTCGGCGATCATTGGTCTAGAAGTAAAATGTTATTGTTTCTATTAGTGAACCATATCTGCAAGAACTTCCTTACGGGCAAGCCTCAGATCATATGGTGCTCCGCGAGGGAGTTAATGTGAGAAAAGGAGACTTAGCATACACGGAAGAATGCAATTGTTCTGGGGTTGATTTAAGTAAAGGTGGTGTCCAGCCCGCTTATATTTATGGTAGAGGAAAACGCTCTAAGTCTTGTCATCATGGGCCACTTATATTTATGGTAGAGGAAAACACTCTAAGTCTTGTCATCATGGGCTCGAGCGCTATGGTCAAAAACCCATTCGTTTTTTATGTATGAATCAACGAAAGATACATGAATGTACTTGACCAAAACATAGAGCTCATATGGTCATACGAAAGCCAAGCCGCGTAATATTCTTTTCAAAGAAAAATTTTCAATTACCTTTACATGAATAGAAGTGCTTTGTTGGAGGTAGGAAGCGACGCCGTACCTTCGATGGAAGGTCGGAATTGCCTCTAACTAAATATTCACAAATCCCTATACCCGTAAAAATAGTTCGAATTGTAATAAGTCACACACTAAATTCAACGGTGGTGTGAAGCGCACTTACTCCTATTGTGAAAGTAAAACATATGCTCCACTTCTAGTAAATACACCTTAGTGAAAACGGCACATGGAGCCGGCCTAGTTCAGATGGTAGAGCGCAAGGCTCTTAACCTTGTGGTCATGGGTTCGAGCCCCATGGTCGGCGATTATTGGTTTTGAAGAAAAATGTTATTGTTGCCATTAGTGAACAATATCTACAACAATCTCCTTCATGGTAAGCTTCAGATAATATGATTGTCCGGGAGGGTGTTAATATTCTTGTTAGTGTTGAGAAATCGTCGCGGAATAAATCACCATAGACAAATAATGCGCTGAAATACGAATCACATAGAAATACCAAAAATAACAAACACAAGATAAACGACAGATGTACATAGAGATTTATGTGGAAACCTTGAAACGGGAAAAACCACGGGAGAACAAAATCTTCACTATAGACAGTGTATATACAGAACAAAGATGATTACAACACTCTGCCGATAGAGTGTATCAGCCACACAGGGCTCTTCGCGTCTGCTGTTACACACACAGCTATGGCACGGCTCACACACACACTCTCTGTCTCACTCTCTCTCTCTCCCTCACGCTCTACACCTTCTACACAGAGTTTTCGACTACTTCTGTTCCTACATTTCAACACAACATGTTTGCCCTAGTTGCATATATAATTACGCAACTTTCTGGTTATTTACATACATAGCCCTCATGGGGCGCACACTAAGACTATTTACAAATATTGTCTCCCGAGTTGGCTATTTACACAATTCTGGTTTCTCATCAACTCGGCTCCTGTTTTCCGACTCTTCGACTGTCGTCTTTCAAAATAGTCGGGTCATCCTCCCACTAGAGGGACATATTCCCAACAAACTCCCCCTTCACTCTTGTGGGTGGAAATCTGTCAGTCCTGTATTTTGTCAACAGACTCTAAGTCTATCCATAGGTAGGCTCTTCGTCAGCATGTCGGATCCATTGTCGTGAGTATGGATCTTTTCGAGAGAAAACTCTCCTTCTTCGACTCTCTCCCGCAACCAGTGATACCTCCTTTGTATGTGCTTGGTCCGAGAGTGGTATGTCACATTCTTGGCTAGGTGTATGGCGCTTTGGCTATCACATTGAAGCAAGAACTCTTTTTGCTTCATGCCTAGTTCGGTGAGAAAATTTATCATCCAAATCAGGACTTTTCCAGCTTCTACCGCTGCCATATACTCTACCTCTGTAGTGGATAAAGCTACAGACTTCTACAATCGTGACTACCACGACACTGCTCCCCCTGCATAGGTCATCACGTACCCTGACATGGATCGGCTCATGTCCGAATCGGTAAAACCTTCCAGTACAGGTTCTCCGACACCATACCTTAGGCACACGTCCGAGGTGCCTTTCAAGTACCTGAGTATCCATTTCACCGCTGCCCAGTGTTGTCTCCTTGGATTACTCATATATCGGCTTACTACTCCCACAAAAAATGCTATGTCCGGTCTCATACAGACCATAGCATAGATTAGACTGCTGACAGTCGAGGCATATGGTACCTTCTTCATCTCAGCCTTCTCCTTCTGCCCTTTTGGACACTACTTTGCATTCAATCTGCAGTTTGTCGGCAACACAAAGCCGACCGACTTTGCGTTCGACATGTTGAACCTCTCTAGGATCTTCGTCACATACTTCTGTTGTGACAACCATAATACCTTCCAAGATCTGTCTTGGGTTATGTGCATTCCTAGGATTTGCTTTGCCGGTCCAAGGTCTTTCATGGCAAATGATTTGCCGAGAGCTTTCTTCAAGCTTCCAATCTTCCTTGCGTCTTGACCTACTATCAACATATCATCAACATATAACAAGAGAATCAAGAAATCTCCTTCCTCGTACCTTTTGACGAACACATAATGATCGGCCTATGTTTTCTAGAACCGATGTTCCATCATGAAGGACTCGAATTTCTTGTACCATTGGCATGGAGCTTGTTTCAGTTCGTACAAGCTTTTCGTCAGTTGACACACCATATTCACTTTTCCTTTCTCCTCAAAGCCTTCGGGTTGCTACATGTAGATTTCTTCTTATAGCTCCTCGTGCAGAAATGCGGTTTTAACACCGGGTCATTTGAAACAGGTAATATGTCGTATTCTCTTTTGGCATAGTTGGCCAGATGTAGAAAAGTACCCTATTTTAGCCCGATATCGAAAATATACGATGCATGCGTACCCCTTTTGCGACTTGATGGTTAAATATAGAACAAAAAAAACCTAGCAATTACTAAATTGTATATGTGTCCATATTCGTGTCAATTTGCATATCATGGAGCACAATTGAAGACTTGGTTCAATATAAAGTTCTAAAATTGGTATCCATATTCAAATTATAGAGTAAAACTACATAAACCGTAATTATAAATATGTGGTTTTGGGTTTAGGAATAAAGTAGTACCCCACTTGTTGGACGGGTATATCGATAGTTTCATTGTATAATGTCATATAGTTCATGACAATGTAATTGGTAAGAGTAACAACTACGTACGACATTCATTTATACTATGTGGAACCAGTAGACTTGAACCGTAGGTAACTAAAAACCTCTTATTATAAAAAACATTCGCCTTTTCATATACAATCATGCTAACGGAAATGAGAAATTACAATATCATGTTAATATCTCAAACTGAAGAAGAGCATGGTGACCAATTATATGTAAATACAAACTACGGTTCCAATAATGATTAAAAAGGGAAATTATGAACATGTGAATTTAATTAAACGATAAACAATTACAGATGTTCTCATATACAAATATAATATGAAGTGATGGTGAACATTATGCCTCAAAATCCTCAATTTTTACATTACGCCATCTACATCAATCTATAAGCAAATCAGGCAGAGCAGGCTCCTCTGGCGTTGATTGTTCTAGACTGTTTTCATTTGTGTCATCTCCAAGCTCTCCCGAATCTGATGTATGGTCAAACTGTGCTACATCTTCTAGGTCCACCGCTCCCCTGCTTCTTCATCAATTGGTTCCATTGGTTCTCGTGAAGTCATCTGGAACATCTCTGTCTTGTTGATGTGTTTTGCTCTGACTTCTTGATCCTGATCTGGACAGTCCCAGATTCCTGTGATCCTCATTTTGATGAAGTTAACTTGAGCAGGGTCCTTCTCCAATGCAACACAATTTCTAAACATCTTCAATGCACAAGCTGTCGCTGTACCTAATGGTCGCATGAACACAAACAAGTATATATAAGAAGTAACGTCTTAAACTTGATCGACAGGATTGAAATTAAATATATATATTATACCTGTGCCAGAGAACAAGTCTAGGACCCAATCATCTGGATTTGAGAAGAGCTCTATGAGGCGGTTGATCAATCTTTGAGGTTTTTGATAAGGGTTCACCATACTTTTATCCCCTGACACATGTCTTAATTTTTTGGTTACAGCTGGGCACATGATGTAGTTAACCACGTTACGCTCATTGACATGTGCTCTAGCCTTCTTCTTTGTAATTGAATCATAGTAGCCCACACAAAAATGTTCGACCGCACTAACCATTCGATTGCCAGGGCTACGTGTAATATTTGTTTTGATCCTATAGAGAAAGAAAATAAAGTATTAGAGGTGTAAATGTGTACATATAATAAGAAGTACTGTAATGAGTAAAAGTGAACTATAACGCACCAATGCATATGTTCAGTGGCATGACAACGGGACTTCAAAGCTGTTGTGACTGACAGTGATTGCCCCATGCTATGAAATATGACTATCCTCCACAAGGGGGCCAATGTCAGTTCTGCGAAATCCTTTACCATTTTCTCGATCTGAGGGTACTTGAAAGGCACATCATCATATGTTGATCCCGCAATACGGAAACCATATGCTATGTCAGCTATCAGCAAAGTGTAGTGCCTTCTCGGTAACAGTTCGAGCATCTGGGATACTTCACCATTGAAAACACTATAATGAAGCTATTTGAAAGGATCGGACCTATGCAAAAAACTCTTTACAGTCTCCGAATCCTCGAGCAGTTCCATTTCCTTCCCTTTGGTCATTCTCTTCTCATACTTCGCACGTTCTAAGTGCGTGATGAAGGCCGCTGGAATACCGTCATTATTGTCGTTGTTCTTTTTCGATTTTGATGGTTTCTGCAAGTGTCATTGTTGTTAGTAGGGAACATTACTTTCTAACATATCAACATTCAAAAGACACATACCCATTCTCTAAATACAATAAAATATTCCTCCAATGCCTTGTAGGAAGAAGTTATCGGGCAGGCTTGTTCAACTTCTTCCCATGTCGGTAAACTCAGTTTTTGCATCATCAACTCCTGAATCTTCATGTATACCTTGTCACTGCACAATCAATATGAAATTAGAAATAAGATATTCAAAATAATTAAAGACTTTCATGAAAAGGTATACTATAAACACTTACTTTTGCAAGTCTGTTACCATCTCGTCCAAACTAAATTCCTTGGCGACCACTCGAGATAGCACGGATATTAACAATCTATCATCTTTGATACCTTGTAATGATCTCCAAGGTAAAAGTTTCATGTCCTCTGCTAACTCCTCGATTACCAAGTCGCTTTTTCCCTTGGTCTTTGATTTCATCTCAACTTGTGGATCAATTCTTCCCTTTTTTTATCTTTGCCCCTTGACTTCTTTCCGCTCCCACATAGAGAATATTTTGTCTTGGAGATCCCACACCTCTCCAGTCCGAAAAGCTAGTTGAAACCAAGAATCATATTTTCGGAGACCTTCGGATTTGGTACTCTCATCCACTGCAATCCCTACTTCCAATAAACACTGGCGTTGCAATCTAGGCCACAATCTTGGACCAAAACGATTCAAGGCATCCAGGTATTCATGATGAAAAAATCTTATCCTCTCTATACATGACATCTTTTGCCTATAATCGTTGTCATTGTTATGGTCCCATGCGAGCAGCTTCGCCTCCTCATGAGTTAGTCCTGCATATACCTTACATTCGGCGTACTTGAAGAACGGCGTGAGAGGATATTCTTTGACAAGTTGTCGTTGAGCTTCGGCTGAATGTGATCCTCCGATTACATAGTATATGCAATCGTCTGCAGAGCTATACTTGAAATCTGCTATTGTTGGGCATTGTTCTTGATCAACCATTACCAAAAATGGCACCACAGTAGCGTGAGGATTGATTTTCATTTTGCTTTTTAGGTTTTGCACATGGACGGAGTGCGGCTCCCTAATTTCCAGGGGACGTCTTCCAGTCACGGGGTCAATGGGGGGCCTCTGGATAGAAGTAATGGGCAAATGAAATAGCTGGCCCCTGCGCACAAGTTTAGTCTTCACAATATTTTCTCTTATTTTATTTTGTTCTGACGTCAGGACACCAGAAGATAGTTGTCCGCCTGGAGCCACGACGTCGACTTGTTGGTCGTCTTCTTCTTCCACGAACTCTAATATTTCTTCTTCTTCTTCTTCGGGTCGTGGTCATTTAGTATATTTCTTTTGAACAGGATTTGTCTTCCTAGACTTTTTCGGTGGAGTTTCTGCTTCACCGGTCATCATCTCTCCTGTCACGTACGGCCGAAGAGCTACCAACAAGTTATTTTTCGTTTGCAGGTCTTTACGCAAAGCCTTGGGATTGCAAGATTCGGGTACTAGGTTTCCCTCATCAAGTCGCAATCGCCTATTGCCAACTGAGCTCGAGACGTCGATTAAAATACTTGTAGAGTCAATGTCTTCGTACTCTAGCTTGGTTACATGCCGTAATTAAATGTTTTTCCAAGCTGAAGTTTCCCTTCCCCGTCCGATTTTGCTGTTATCAATAACAACACCCCATCCTCCTCGACATAGGAGAGACACCATTCAAGTTCGGGGTAATCCTTATATTTCACCTCAACCGTTTTCTCCTCTTGCGTACTACCTTTGTTGATTTTGGTAGTAGCCACAGATGACTTGGATCCTCCTTCCCCCGTTGAGTCAAATAAAATCTTTTTACTCGTGTCCTTCATGAAGGAGCCAAAATCTCGTTTTGTCGGAGATCGAATCTTCAATCTAAATGAAGGAACTTTTTGTCTGGGTTCACTGAAATTAAAAACGTTGGTGAAAACATAGAAACAACGTACAATTTTTTCTAAATCACGCAAATTATCATCTAAATTACGTCAATATTATGGTCCCATGCGATAGTTTTTTATCGCAAAAACAACATTTTCGTTGAAAAAAATGTTGTTTTTGCGATAAAAAACTATCGCAGGAGTTTTAGCGAAAATCCGATGCACTGCATCGGATTTTCGCTGAAGGTCCTGCCTTTCAACGAAAATCCGATGCACTGCATCAGATTTTCGTTGAAGGTCCTGCCTTTCAGAATTGCTTTCCAAGTTCGTTGTACAAAATAAAATAAAATTTCTATGTGTTGAGGAAAGGAATCTTTAAGGAATCTTTAGGAATCTTAAAAAATGTAAAGAATATTACTAACCTGACGATTTTCTTTCCCTTGTTCATGATTCGTGCCGGAGGTAGTGCTGTCGACGATGTGCTTCTGAGTGCTCGAAAATTGGCCTGTGCTCTGAGCTTGATGGATTCTTTCACGTGATAATGAAAATGAAATTTCTAACCTCCTTATATAGAAGACTTTAGCATTCCTTTTAAAATAAAAAATAATTTTTAATTATTTGTTTTTTAGAAAAATGTCGGAAAATAATATAGTTAATCTAAGTGTTCGGGTAGTTATATAGTTAGGCTTTAGCATTCCTTAATTTTCTCAAAAGAAGGTTTTAGAATACAGTTAGACTCCCTCAAATGTCTTCTTCTACAAGTAGAACATCTCTTTTTTCTATTGCCCCCTTTTCATTGTCAGACAACTCGTATTTCTCAATAGAAGAGTACGACCACAAAAAACATTCGCGGCTTAAACAGAAAAGTGTGGCTCCTAGTACTTCGAATTCTCTGTTTTCAATTGATCCTGTTGATGGCCCTCTTCATGCAAGCTTACAAGCGGACGGTTCTTCGTCGATAGATAACAATAGCATTACTAAACCTCTAGCATTTAAAAGAGTTCCTCGACAAGTTAGTGAAAAGAGATAAATAATTTCTTATGTTCTGATCGTCAACTTCTATGCGACTTGAACAAATTGTGTTGTGCGAATCTCTGTCTATCAACTTATGGAAAGTCAAGGTTACGTGAAACACGACAAAAATACTTGTCGCTTAATGGGGAAGAGCAAGATACATTTCTTCTTTCGCATATGCAACTTAAATTGGATCACAAAGCAGGGCCTAATTCAACGCAAGTTGAATATTTCCTTGGACTAATTACCAAGTGTTGTCGAGCAGCTTTTAAAATCACTCATAGCATTGGAAATATGCGGCTGCAACGAGTTCAAGAGCGACTTCTGAAGGGCTCCTGGGTACAGTTCGATCAAAATGGTTCTGGATGTAAGGGTCAAATTGGGCAACAGGCAATTAGGTGGATGGAGGTATATTTTTCAAAACAGTGCGAAGTTATGCCAACGACAGGAAGACTTAATTTGTCAGATAACTTTACTCGAAGGGAAGTTTACCAATCGTACAAGGACGACATGTCTTCCGATGTTGAGCCTTACATACAGTACATGCATTTTAATCGACTATGGAGGTTACAATTTAATAACGTGGTTATCCCACGAAAGGTGCGAATGGGAGTCTGCTCAATATGTGCGAGTTTAAAAAGTATGGCCAAGGGTGGAAAATCAGATGTAGAGATCAAGTATTACAAGAACCTGTTAAAAGAACATCGTGAAAGTCAGGCATTGGAACGTACTAAGGCTATGCATCACCGACAAAAAGCGTTTCAATCTCCCGAAAAGTGTATGTGCATGATTATTGATGGCATGGATCAAAAGAAAACTTGTTTGCCGCATTTTCAAAGACTCCCCAAGGATATTGGAGATGAGTGTCTAGTGCAAATGCATCTAGTGGGTTGTTTGACATATTGTCAAACTATAACACCGCAAGTGTTCTTAACTTATCCCAATATCCACAACGACACTAATCTTACTGTCACTGTCATGCACAGGGTATTGCAATCATGGTCAGGTATACTCCCGCCAGTTCTATATGTGCAACTAGACAACACAGCAAGAGAGAATAAGAACTCAACTGTCTTCGGCTATCTAAGCATGCTAGTAGAGAGGGGCATATTTTAAAAGATAAAGGTTAACTTCTTGTTGGTTGGTCATACCCATGATCACATAGATCAAATGTTCAGTAGGTTCTCAAAGAAACTTGCTCGCTGTAATGCTTTCACACTTCCCACGCTATCCAAATTGATTAGTGAATCATATACACCAAAGCCTGAAGTACAACACTTGGAAGAAGTATACGACTTCAAACGTTTCTGCATGGATAGTGACGGGACTAAAGGTAGGGTGCTTGCACCTCTTAATAATATAAGTTTCAACCATGTCTTCCTCATAAAACAAAGATCGGCCCACCTCAAGATGACGGTGTTGTTTGCGAAACAATACTCATCTAGTGCACAATGGGAGCCCCAAGAAGGTTGTAGGCTCCTTCTTCATATCCCAGATGAACCTCTACATGGTGCACAACAAATGCCATATGATGATCGTAAAAATGTAGCACCAAATAGTACTATTGATGAACAAAGGGCATATTGGTTGAGATGTCTAGCAGAGAAACAAAATAATATTGATCGGACTAAGAAGTATGCCGGTGATGAGGATGTTGAATGGTGGGAGATTTTCTTCACCCATCAACGCACCATTTTAGATAATTACATTCGCCGGTTTATGGCCAATCCGTATCCCATTCACATGGAACATTGGGATGACATCAACGATATCACAGACTCATCACCAACAATCGAATAATATGGAGCTTCATGATTTAGTTCGGCCACTGCAAAGAGATATTTATGTGGGACCAAGAAAGTCACGTACTGTTGAGGCAAGATGGCAAGGTAATTTGCAAGAACTACAAGTGGGAATGTTGGTTGCAACATTAGCAGGGGACGATACCTTGGGCCATCCATTTTGGATTGCAAAAATTATTGAATTAGTAAGGGATGAAGAAAATAGTCAGACAAAGTCAATAGTAGTCCACTGGTATCAGACAACTTCACCTGATGCATTTACAGGAAAGTATTCTTTAGAGATGGTTAAGGATGTCGGATGTTCAAGCAGAAAGAGAAGAAGAAAGAATATACCAAGCACGGCTACTCTCGCACTAGACCGTGTTGACATACTAGTATATGACTTCTCATTGACAAAATCAGGTCATCTAAGACAAGCAACTATCAAGATAATAAAGGAGAAAATCCCAAACATGGTGTCAAACGAAATACAGAGAATAACCAAAAGCAATTCTCATAACCACAAAGATGTTGGGTTGGAATTGGATGAGGATAATGCTTTGATTGCCACTGATGATGAGGATGAGACGTCAGAATGCTCTTCTAGTCCATCAGACATGTCTTAATATATTGGTTTGGTTCAAGTTGGGGATTGTTTTACTACATGATCGGAAACTTTGTAAATTTGTTTTGGATGTAAACTCACGAATATGTATAATTGTAACTGGTAGACATGTTGTACACTATTTTGTAATTTTGGTGATGTATTTTTGGAGGCCTCAAAGTGGTAGTCATGTTCAAATTCAATATATTTTGCCACCTTTTCTGAAAAGCTTTACGCATGCATCGTGCCTTTTTGAAAACTGCGTGCTTTTGTGCCCTTTTTTGACGTAGTGTTCTCATAATGCGACATATTACCTGTTCCAAATGACCCGGTGTTTTTTGACATCCAACTGTTCGATCTCCAGATCCATGTTGGTCGCTATGCTCAGAACAGTTCGTATGGATGTCATCTTTATGACTGGTGCGAATATTTCGTCAAAGTCGACGCCCTTCCTCTGTTGGAAACCCTTCACCACTATGCGGGCTTTATACCTGGGCTCGGTGTTGACTTCTCCAGTCTTCACCTTGTAGACCCATTTATTCCTGAGTGCTCTCTTACCTTTCGGCAGCTCTACTAGGTCGTAGGTGTAATTTGCGTGCAAGGATTCCATCTCCTCTTGCATCGCGTTCAGCCATTTTTCACTGCTCTCGTCGGCAATGGCTTCTTCACAGCACTCTGGTTCACCGTCATCAGTCAAGAGAATGTATTGACTGACATATGTAGTCGGTGCTTTCCTTTCTCTGAGTGGGTACTGTCAGGAATAGTACTAAAGCAGAGATGGAATTAGTACTAAGAAGAGTAGTACTATTAGTACTAAGAAGACAGGACTGCGTAAGATTCCCGAGAGAGAGGAAGTGAGAAGAGGAGAGAGAGAGAAATAGAATGATGACAACAACTCTTATATTATATGAAAGATAAGTACAAATCGGCTAAGAGGCTTAAGACTGGTGTTGAACCAATTTGGTTCAACATAATGCTTAGTGCCTTCTTTTATAGTGTTCTCAGGAATAATCCTGAAGCTTCTAGAATGTTCCAGACAAATCTGGAATATACATTACTTTCTTATAATAAAACATAAATGAAAATAATATTCTATGAATTACAATAGATGGTGAGATGGTTAAGAGCTCGACCCATATACCATAAGGTCATGGGTTCGAGTCTTGCCATCTCATGACACTATCTCCCCCTTAAAGACGACGAGTGGAACGAGTCAGCGCTACTTGCGGACCGGGTTTGTCCGGATACTTTTGGTGGAAATCAGCAAGAAGATCTTGTGCATTGGCAACATTCTCGACGGGTTCCCAAGTACGTTCGCTCGGACTATAACCGAGCCAATCGACCAAGTAATAGAGTTTGTTGCGAACAAGTTTGGAATCGAGGATGGCAGCAACTTCATACTCCGGGCCGGCGTCCAACTCCAGTGGGGGCGGCGGTGGTGTCACACGATCGGGAATGGTGTTTGCTTTATAAGGTTCAAGAAGAGAACAATGGAAAACCGGATGTATCTGAAGCTGCGGAGGGAGATCAAGGCGGAAGGTGACATCATTAATCTTCCCCGTAATACGGAAAGGACCGAGTCGTCGATAATCCAACTTGTCGCACGGTCGAGTAGTCTTGATGTGACGACGTAAGAGCCATACTCGATCTCCGATGGCAAAAGAGGAGGGAATCCGATGACGATCCGCATAAGTCTTCTGTGTGTGTTGAGCATGACGAAGGTGAGTAGAGAGATCCATCTGGATCTTGCGTAGCCTCTCCAAATGATCCTCGGCACGAGGGTTGGTAGGTAGCTCCGGAGCGTCGATCACCGACCAGCGAGGATGGAAACCGGTATAAGCGAAAAATGGGGAGACCCGAGTCGAGGAGTGAATAGCATTATTATACGCAAACTCCGCAAAGTGGAGAATCTCGGCCCAATCGTCCTGTTGATAACTCAGGAAACACCGGAGATATTGCTCCAGCGTTTGGTTTGTTCGTTCCGCCTGTCCGTCGGTCTGAGGATGGTAGCCGGAGGAGAGGTTGCAGGAGACCTTGAGCATCTTGAAGAGATGCTGCCAAAATTTGGAGACAAATTGCGGGCCTCGGTCACTGATAATACTGTCTGGGAGGCCATGATGCCGAAAAACCTCACGCATAACAAGAGCGGCGGTTTCCTCGCTAGTGATGGCTTTAGTACATGGCACAAAATGTGCCATCTTCGTATATCGATCGACGACGGTTAGGATAGCATCGAACCCTTTCGAGACCGGCAGATCTGTGATAAAATCAAGACAAATAGACTGCCATGGCTTACTTGGAATTGGTAAAGGTTCCAACAAGCCATATGGATGGTGTCGTGGCATCTTTGCTCGGCAGCAAGCATCACAGGTCCGAACGTAGTCGTCGATAAAACGGCGCATGTGGGGCCACCAAAAAGATCGCTGCACTAGCTCCAACGTCTTAGTACTACCGAAATGTCCCGCCGTATGGGTGTCGTGACAATGTTGGACAATTTGAAGGCGACAGGAGCAATCGGGGACATATACGCGCTTTTTAAAGAATAACAAACCATCATGATATTCGAATTGTCGGTAGTCAATACCTGGTTGTTGAGACTGAGAACAGGATGCCCGAGAAGTATCAATGTGCGCCAGGATGTCTTGAGCAAAACTATCCGTCTTCAAGGTTGCACGTATGTCATCGGTAATCCGTGAATCCATCGGGGTGTGAAAAATCCGCGTCGTGTGCAATCGTGTTGGTCCCAAGATTACTTGCTTTTGATTATCAAATGTTGCTTCACCAGGACGAGGTGCAAGATATGAACGTCGTGATAGTGCATCTGCTTTTCCTTGCTGCTTCCCCGGTCGATATGTGATTTTGAAGTCGAAACGCGTGAGGAATTGCGCCCACCGAGCTTGCCGTCGATTTAGTACGCGAGCGTTCTGAAAATAAGCAAGATTTTTATGATCGCTGAAGACAATGACCTGATGTGGAGAGCCCTCTAAGAAATGCCGCCATTGTACAAATGAATCCACGATGGCTAATAACTCCTTGTCATGTATTTCGTAGTTGATTTCTGCGACATCGAATTTGCGCGAATGGAAAGCCACCGGATGCAACTCTTCTTTATCACCTTGTTGAGAAAGGATGCTACCGAGGGCGAAATCTGATGCGTCGGCCTCCATGATGAATGGTTTGCTTGTATCCACATGAGCTAGAATCGGTGCTGATGTAAAGGCTTTCTTAAGATGCCGAAAAGCCATATCTGCTTCAATGGACCAAAGAAATGCTTGGCCCTTCTTCGTAAGTTGTGTGAGAGGTAAAATAATCTTCGAGTAATCCTGTATAAACTTACGGTAGAAGTTAGCAAAACCTAGAAAACATTGTACATCTCGTACCGACCGTGGAATTTGCCACTCTAGTACAGTTTGGATCTTAGCTGGATCCATGGCGATGCCCTTTGAGGAGATGACGTAGCCTAGAAATTCCACTTGCTTGCAGTCGAAGCTACATTTTTCTAGCTTGGCATAAAGACCATTCTCGCGGAGTCGCTTTAGTACTAATAGTACATGAGAGTCGTGCTCTTCCTGGGTCTTCGAATAAATCAACAGATCATCCAGATAAATGATCAAACAGATATCCAAGAGGTCTCTGAATATATCATTTGCCATGTGTTGGAAGACTGCGGGTGCATTGGTTAGGCCAAACGGCATAACAGTATACTCAAAATGCCCATACCGCGTGCGAAAAGCGGTCTTCCACTCATCTCCCGGTCGGATCCGCACGAGATTATACGCTCCGCGTAGGTCGATTTTAGTAAAAAACTTGGCACCATTAACTCGCTCTAAAAGACTTGATATAAGAGGAAGTGCATACCTATTCCGGATGGTGACTTTATTTAATCCGCGGTAATCAACGACAAGACGAAGTGAGCCATCTTTCTTCTTGACAAAGAAGATGGGTGCACCGGCCGGAGATTTCGAATGATGGATGAACCCGCTTGCCAAGTTCTCCTCTATGTAGGCTCGAAGGACTTCTAACTCGGTGGGTGACAGGTTGTAAATTGGTCCCCATGGTGGCTCGGTTCCTGGTTGTAAATCGATGGGACAGTCATAGGGACGGTGATGAGGAAGGGTACCGGCTTTTACCTTGTCAAATACATCGGCATAAGGATGATATTTTGCCGGAAGTTGTACTGAGGAGTCCTTCTTAATAGTGCTGGAAGGATGTACTGATATGGAAAATAGGAACATTGCCTCCTTGGGTCCTTCTTCGCGTAGTTGATGGAGTGAAATGGTCGAAACTCGGCGAGTTGATTCTTGGGGTGGTCGATATCGGACTTCTCTTGTTCTCCAATCTATGGCTGGATTATGTAACTCAAGCCAAGGTAATCCTAGGACAATGGGATGCTCTGGACTACTAATTATATTAAATGATATTATACACACAAAACTACCTAGGACAACTTGAATGGGTTCTGATTCTTCTACAATATTCCCGGAAGCAATGGGACGACCATCAATGACCACTACAGATGCGGGACAAGGAAGTTTTCTTAAGGATATCTGAGAAGCTTGGGCAAAATTTCGATCCATGAAACAAGAATTAGCTCCGGAATCTAAAAGTGCTAGAACGGGTACTGGGGGAGTACTTTTAGTACTAACAATGACTTGGGCTAGGAACACATTGCTAACTTGCTTGGAAGGAATGGAACCACTAATGGGCTGTACAGATCTAGGGCTGCTGTCCAACCAAATGGCTCCTATTTTGGCTGGACTCAATCGTTTAACTCTTCATCTAATTGACTAAGAATTTCAAATTTATTTGAGATACTTGGGCTATTAGTACTATGAATACTATCTGACACTCTATTAGTACTATTAATACTATCAGACACTCCAAAGGGAAGAATTGACTCGGGTTTAGTACAGGCGACGATTTGATTTACCTGTCTTCTTGGCCTATGGGGACAATTGATGGCGATATGTCCTGGTCCACCGCAATAAAGACATAATCGATTGGCACGTCGTCGTTGCTTTTCTTCTTCCGATAACGGGCCGCGTCGACGCATGGTATCAATCTCCATCGGTGTCGAAGTATTTGCTTGAGGTGTGTCTCGTGCAAACGGTTTAGCCGCGACTGCGGCGTAGGTGGGCTCTGGCCTAGAGCGTGGTATCTGTAATTGACGTTCTGAACGCCGTTCAAAAAGGCGGTTGTCACATCGAACTGCTCGACTGATTGCCTCCGTAAGAGACTTTGGTTCTTCGGGGAAAGTTAGAAGTAGATCTTTGACATCGTTTCGCAAGCCATAGCGAAACTGCTCCATTAGTGCTTGATCATCCCAGGGTATATCTGAAGCAAGTAGGCGGAAATCCGCCGCGTAGGCAGAGGCTGGACGATCGCCTTGACGCAATCGCCGGATCTTGTTGATCGCCGTCCTGATGCTGTCGGTGTCTCCAAAGCAGGCTTTAAACTCACCAATAAAATCTTCAAAGTTATTAAGTAAGGGTGATTGTTTTTCTAGAAGCGGAGCAAACCATGCCAAGGCTGAGCCGCTAAGTAGCGTGCCTATTAGGCCGACTCGAGATGCATCAGTGGGATATCGGGAAGGATGCATCTGGATGACTAAGCGTACCTGATTAAGGAATCCCCGGAATTGCGAACGCGTTCCATCAAATTTCACAGGAAGTCCAATCTTGGGCTCTTTATGAAATCCTTGGGGACTGGATCCTTGTTGTTGCAACACTGCTTCGAGTTGTTGTACCCGTAACGCTAACTCCCCATGTTGTTGTTGCGTTTGTTGTTTTTCTAGAGCGATTTGTTGCAGATCCCCTATCAGCCGTTGGTTTTCTTGTTCCAGGGCAACAAACTTTTCTTTTAGGTACTGTAGCTCGGAGAAAACGGATTGGTATTCTTGGGCGCTAACAGTAGCCATAGTATAGGGAAAAGGGTAGGAGGATGAGGGAGAGTGACAAGTAGGCTAGAGAGAAAAAATTGGTTCAAACTGTCAGGAATAGTACTAAAGCAGAGATGGAATTAGTACTAAGAAGAGTAGTACTATTAGTACTATGAAGACAGGACTGCGTAAGATTCCCGAGAGAGAGGAAGTGAGAAGAGGAGAGAGAGAGAAATAGAATGATGACAACAGCTCTTATATTATATGAAAGATAAGTACAAATCGGCTAAGAGGCTTAAGACTGGTGTTGAACCAATTTGGTTCAACATAATGCTTAGTGCCTTCTTTTATAGTGTTCTCAGGAATAATCCTGAAGCTTCTAGAATGTTCCAGACAAATCTGGAATATACATTACTTTCTTATAATAAAACATAAATGAAAATAATATTCTATGAATTACAATAGATGGTGAGATGGTTAAGAGCTCGACCCATATACCATAAGGTCATGGGTTCGAGTCTTGCCATCTCATGACAATGGGTACCTTTGTCCACTCGATGTTGGCTCTATTTCTGATGTCTCTGCCAACTCTTCTCTTTGCTCGGGGTTCTGCTCCTCAATCGGCATCTCTAGGTTCGACAACTCCAACTCATATTCCTTAATTGATTTTAGTACATCTGCCGACTCCGACTCATAGTCTGTCGGTCTTTCCGAGTCGACGGACTCGGATTCGGCTCTGTCGGCCAGCTATCTCCTTACAGCTATCGGTGACAACTCACTTGGCCTTAAGTCGATGGTAATCGAGGTTGACTGGGGAGTCGGTTTTGACTTCTGTTGCTTCCAGTCTTCAATTGTCTTGTCTTCTAAAAAGACTACATCTCGACTTCTCACTACCTTCTTGTCGACTAAGTCCCATAGCCTGTAACCCAACTCATCTTCCGAGTATCCCATGAATATGCATGCTTTCTACTTGCTGTATATGCCAAACATCCAAATACCTTGAGGTGTTGGGAGGAGACATCCTTCCCTATCCACACCCTCTATGGGACATCACCCTTTAATGGCACTAAGGGAGACCTGTTGATCAGATAAACAGCTGTGTACAACGCCTCAGCCCAATAGGATTTCAATAGTTTCGCATGAGAGAGCATGCTCCTTACTCTCTCCATGATCGTTCGATTCATCCTCTCTGCAAGCCCGTTCAATTCTGGGGTCTTTGGCATTGTGTATTTGATCCGAATACCTTGGCACTTGTTGTATTATTCGAACTGCCCTTTATACTCGCTACCGTTGTCGGTTCGGACAACCTTCAGTTTCCGACCCGACTCTCTTTCGGTTCTTGCCTGGAACTCCTTGAAAACCGAAAGTACTTGATTCTTCGACTTCAGTACGAAGGCCCATGTCTTCCAACTATAGTCGTCAATAAACGTTACAAAGTACTATCCTCCTCGATGCGATGGAGCATCCACATAGCACACATCCGTGTGTACTAGTTCCAGTGCAACTTCTCTTCTCCTTGGTGGTCTCGGGTGGAATGCCGCCCTATTCTGCTTTCCGGCTAAGCAGTCGACACACTTCTCCAAGTGTACTCCCTTGACTTTTGGTAGAAGTTTCTGGTCAGCTAACAAGTGCATTCCCTTCTCACTCATGTGGCGTAGCCTCTTATGCCATATCTCCCCTACCGAGTCGGTTGCCACGTTTACTTCCGATTTGCACAGTCGGGCATGCATCATGTACACTGTGCCTTCTTTCTGTGCTTGGGCCACTATAAGATTTCCTCGGCAGAACTTCCACTTGCCATTCCGAAAGCTACCACTATAGCCTTCGTCATCAAGCTTTCCGGTCGATATCAGATTCAATCTGATATTGGGGACGCGTCGAACATCCTTCAACGTTAGTCGACACCCTGTCGACGTCATTAAGCACACACTTCCGACTCCGATTATCTTGCACTCTCCACTATCACCCATCTTTAGATAGCCATGATCCTCGATTATGTAAGTCGAGAAATACTCTCTCGACGGAGTAATGTGAAAGGATGTGCCGGAGTTGATCACCCACGTGCTATCTTCACTCGCAAGATTTGCACTCGTCTGTTCACAAATGAACAGGAGTTCTTCATTGCTTGTAGCAATGGCTGAACTGTTCTTTTCATCCGGAATTTTCCAGGGTTCGACATTATTTCCGACACTCTTGTCTTTTCTCATGTGTCGACAGTCCTTTTGGAAGTGTCCAGGTTTTCTGCAATAGAAGCACACAACCTTACCTCTGGACTTCGATCTGGCGTGGGATTTGTCTGTTCGCTGCGGACTTCTTCTTCGCCGGTCCCTTCCTCTGTCCATATGTTGAGTCAGATTCGACTCTGTTTGGGACAGGACTCCTTTGTCTTTCCTCCTTGCCTCCTCGTTTAGGATGCTTGTCTTCACCATTTGTAAAGACATGTTCTCTTCTTGACAGGAGGTGCTGAGAGTAACCACTAGGTTCTCCCAGCTTTTCGACAGTGTGCACATCAACAGAATGACCTGCATTGTGTTATCCAGGGGAAACTTGGTCGCTGCAAGTTGATTCACATACCCCATGAATGTGTTGATGTGTTCGACGATGCTCTCACTGTCTCTGTATTTCAGCCGTACGATTTTTATCATTAGCGAGGTTCTGTTTAGCGCATTCTTCCTCTCATATAGACCCGACAGCTTCTACCACATCTCATGGGCATTCGTGTCGTTCACCACATGCTGAAGGACACTTACATCGACACATTGTCGGATTGTGGCCGCCGCCTTCCTATTCAAAAGCTTCCAGTCTGACTCCAATACCCCCCTGGGTATTTCTGCTCTGTCGACTGGCATGTACAAGTCTTTAACTATGAGAAGGTCTTCCATCTTTATCTTCTAGTCTACATAGTTCTGAGAGTTTAGAACTATCATACTTGGGAAACCGCTAACACCTCCTTCCATGCTTGCACCTCAAGCTCTAATACCAGTTTGTTGAGAAATCGTTGCGGAATAAATTACCATAGACAAATAATATGTTGAAATACAAATCACACAAAAATGCCAGAAATAACAAAGACAACATAAATGACAGATGTACACAGAGATTTACGTGGAAACCCTGAAACGGGAAAAACCACGGGAGAACAAAATCTTCACTATAGACAATGGATATACAAAATAGAGATGATTACAACACTCTATCGAGTGTATCAGCCACACCGGGCTCTTCACATCTGTTGTTACACACACAGCTATGGCGCGGCTCTCACACACACTCTCTATCTCTCTGTCTTTCTCTCTCTCACGCTCTACACCTTCTGCACAAAGTTTTCGACTAGTTCTGTTCCTACATCTCAACACTAAATGTTTTCCCTTGTTGCATATATACTGACGCAACTTTCTGGTTATTTACATACGTAGCCCTCATTGGGCGCACACTAAGATTATTTACAAATATAGTCTCCCGAGTTGGCTATTTACACGATTCCGGTTTCTCATCAACTCGGCTCCTGTTTTCCGACTCTTCGACTGTCGGCTTTCAGAATAGTCGGGTCATCCTCCCATTGGAGGGACATACTCCCAACAGTTAGAACAAAATGATGAGTCCAAGTGCATGATTACTCTGAGAGAAAGCACCTTAGCATTGACGGAAGATCGCAGTTATTCTTGGGTTAGGTTTACGGTAGAGGAAAATGCGCTAAGCCTTGTTCATGGACTCGAGCCCTATGGTCAACAACCAATTGTTATTTTTGTAGCAAGCAACCAAAGATACAGGAATGTACTTGACCAAAACCTCGAGCTCATATGGTCCTATGAAAGCCGCTTAATATTCTTTTCAGAGCAAAATTATCAATTACCTTTAGATGAATAGAAGTGCTTTGTTCAAGCTAGAAAACGACGACGTACCTTCGATGGAAGATCGGAATAGCCTCTAACTAAATACTGACAAATCCCTATACCCGTGAAAATAATTCGAGTTGTAATGAGTTGCACACTAAATTCAACGGTGGTGTGAAGGTCACTTACTCCTATTGTGAAAGTAAAACGTATCCTCCACTCCTAGTAAATAACCTTAGTAAAAAGAACATGGAGCTGGCCTACCTCAGATGGGAGAGCGTAAGGCTCTTAACCTTGTGGTCATGGGTTTGCGCCCCATGGTCGGCGATCATTGGTCTCGAAGTAAAATGTTATTGTTTATATTAGTGAACAATATCTGCAAGAAACTCCTACACGACAAGTTTTAGATCATATGGTTGTCCGCGAGGGTGTTAATATTCTTGTTAGAACAAACTGATGAGTCAATTCTAGATGACTCTAAGTGCGTCCTCACAATGAGAGAAGGCGCCTTAGCATCGACGAAAGATCGCAATTGTTCTAGGGTTGAGATAGGTAAAGAGCGCGTTTAGCCGAGTTAGATTTACAGTACAGGAAAACACGCTAAGCCTTGTGGTCATGGGCTCGAGCCCAATTGTCAGCAAGTATTTGTTATTTTTGTATCAATCAACGAAAGATACATGAATTTACTTGACCAAAACATCGAGCTCATATGGTTATAGGAAAGCCGCTTAATATTCTTTTCAGAGCAAAATTATCAATTACCTTTAGATGAATAGAAGTGCTTTGTCGGAGATATGAAGCGGCAACGTACCTTCGATGGAAGATCGGAATCGCCTGAAACTAAATATTCACAAATCTCTATACCCATGAAAATAGTTTGAGTTGTAATTTGTCGAACACTAAATTGAATGGTGGTGTGGAATCCCCTAGCCATGCCAGAAATCACACAAACCATCACATTTATCACCGCTGCCCTCCCCTCCCCACTCACCATCCAACCTCGCCCTCATAGGAACTTTAGAATTGCATTACATAATCTCAAAAAAAATCAAGGCATAGTTATTAAACCCGTGGATAAAAATCTAGGCATGTGCATTCTCTCTAAGGAGTGGTAACTTAACGAATGCCTTAGACAGCTCAACGCCAAAAACACTTATACCCCCGTCGAAGACGTCCCCCTAGCAACTCTCCACAGCCGACTTGAACACCTCTGTCTGAAAGCTTCCCCCCACCTCTCCAAGGAGGAAATTAGATTCCTCCTTTAGTAACCCAAACATGGTTTTAGGATATGTCGTTTCTACATCATCCCCAAAATCCACAAGCCCACTATTGTAGGACGCCCTATCTGTACCTACAACAATTATGTTTTTGAAAGAGCCTCTAACTGGCTACACCATCTACTACATCCTGTCTTATTGTCTAAATAACAACACCTCAAAGAATCCTTAACACTTGTTAAGGACCTAGCACACCACACCTTCCCCAAAACTTGCACATTGTTTTCTTTTGACATAGTGTCACTATATCCCAGTATACCTACCACGGAAGGTCTATTGGTTTTAAAAAAATCTATCTCACATCATTTCCCACCAAACAAAACCAAAATCATTATGAGTGTCGCCGAACTTATACTTCAAAATAATTTTCTCTCCTTTAATAATGCTTTTTGGTTACAAATTAAAGGCACCACAATGGGTAGTAATTTTGCCATTGTTTATGCTTGCTTGTTTCTTTCACAACTAGAGGACGACAACCTAGCTTTCCTAACACCGCAACTACTCTAATACAAACGCTACATCGATGACACCAGAGGAGTTTCGGAAGGCTCCCCCCTATACGCTTCACACCTTATTACACCAATACGGCATGCCTCTACAACAACACATCCATATTGAATCAACAACCTCCCCTAAAGAGATCACCATCTTGGACGTCGTCTTCTTCAAAGGCCCATACTTTAAAGAATTGGGCATCCTCGACACCGCATGCCACCAAAAACCTCTGAATGCCTATATGTACCTCCCGTGGAAATCCTCGCACCCCATAGCACACAAAAAGGACTTCATCACGGGAAAACTAAAACGGCATGCTATGTAAAGAGCTCGTCGAGCCGGGTTAGGTTTACCGTATGGTTGTCCGAGCTGGCATGCCTCAGATCATATGGTTGTCCACGAGGGTGTTAATATTCTTGTTAGAACCAAATGATGAGTTAAGTCTTGATGAATCCAAGTGCATCATCACAATTAGAGAAGGTGCCTTAGCATCGATCGAAGATCGCAATTGTTCTGGGGTTGAGATAACTAAAGACCGCGTCTAGCCGAGTTAGAATTACGGTACATCAAAACGCGCTAAGCCTTGTGGTCATGGGCTCAAGCCCAATCGTCAGCAAAAATTTGTTATTTTTGTATCAATCAACAAAAGATACATGAATGTACTTGACCACAGCCTCCAGCTCATATGGTCATACGAAAGCCGCTTAATATTCTTTTGAGAGCAAAATTCTCAGTTACCTTTAGATGAATAGAAGTCCTTCGTCGTAGCTATGAAGCGGCGACGTACCTTCGATGGAAGATCGGAATAGCCTCTAACTAAATATTCACAAATCTCTATACCTGTGAAAATACTTCGAGTTGTAATGAGTCGCACACTAAATTAAACGATGGTGTGCATGGCACTTACTCCTATTCTGAAAGTAAAACGTTTTGCCCATCCCCAATAAATTCACCTTAGTGAACAATACATAGATCCGGCCTAGCTAAGATGGTAGACCGCAAGGCTCTTAACCTTCTGGGCATGGATTCGAACCCCATGGTCGGTGAACATTGGTTTCAGAGTAAAATGTTTCTATTAGTGAACAATATTTGCACGAAAATTTTGAACGGAAAGCCTCAAAATGTCATGACGACATACATTTTGGCCTTATAAGGATTCGAGCCCAAGACGTCTTGGTCTATATGTTAGACCTTGTCATGAGGACATACATTTTGGCCTTAAAAGGATTCGAGCCCAAGAAGTCTTGGTCTATATGTTAGACCTTTAACCATTATACTAACATATATGATGTATAATTATAATAAATGTATTATTAGTTATTACAAGAGATTTAGAGTATTCTAGAACATTCTAGAGTATTCTAGAACAATCTAGAGTATTCTAGAACAATCTAGAGTATTCTAGAACAATCTAGAGTATTCTAGAACATTCTAGGATATTCCATGATTATATTAAATATCATAAATATCTAAAATAATCTAGAACATTCTAGAATACTCCATTCATTCATCACAACTCATTGGGTTCAACACCAGTTTGTAGCCCCTTAGCCTACTCTTTGTAATCCTTGCTCTCTTATAATATAAACTCTCTTTCCATTTCTAGTGTTCTTTCTCTCTCTCTCTCCCTCTACTTTCTATTGTCATCTTATTTTTCTCTCTCCTATTCTCAAGTCATGACAGTTTGAACCGAATCTATCTCTATTCTTCTTCTCTAACTTCTTCTTCTTATCTTAACCTTATTCAACCAAATCTAGCAATTTTCTATCGCAACTATGGAGTCCGTCAGCAAGCAAGAATATATGCGTGTTCTCTCCACGCTCGAAATGCTAACAACCAAATTCGTGGCACTAGAGCATGAAAATCAAAGATTGTTGGGAGACCTACAACAAGTAAGTGTTGAGAAAGTACAACAATATGAAGAATTATCTTAACGGGTGCATCAATTGGAGACTACTCTATTGCAATGACAAGCGGCGGAAGTTCAAACCTCGCCGAAGGAACCCAAGATTAGTCTGCCGGCCAAGTTTGATGGTACAAGGTCTCAATTTCGTGGATTTTTAAATCAGGTACGGCTTGTGATTAAATTGCATCCTAGCCGTTACCCAACTGATGTTGCTCGTGTGGGTCTAGTTGGTATCTTGTTAACGGGTACCGCATTAGCGTGGTTTGCACCACTCCTAGAGAAGCACTCACCATTATTAGAAGATTTTGAAGGGTTTATTAATGAGTTCCAAGCCAACTTTGGAGACACTGATAGTATGAGGACTGCAATAAACAAAATTCGGCGATTACGACAAGGAGATCGTCCTACTTCCGCTTATGCTGCAGATTTTCGCCTTCTAGCATGTGATATTCCATGGGACGAGGCGGCATTAATGGACCAATTTCGTCAAGGTCTGCGCAATGATGTGAAGGATTTACTTCTTACCTTCCATGATGATCCAAAATCTCTTACTGAAGCAGTAAGGCGGGCCGTGCGATGTGACAATCGCTTATTTGAGCGGCATTCTGAGCGCCAACAAATGTTACGCTTTCAACCAACAGAAACATATGCTTCAGTGGTTGCAACTCCACCCCAAGTATCAAAGTCAAGTGTGGTGGAAGGCCCTACTCCAATGGAAATCGAGACAACACGACATCGAGGACCATTATCGGATGCTGAAAAGCAACGACGGCGAGCGAATCACCTATGCCTCTATTGTGGTGGTCCAAGGCATATTGCTGTGAATTGTCCACATAAACCACGACGACAAGTTAACCAAGTAAGTGCTCATGACAATCCCATCTCAATTTCTGCCCTGCCTTCTCGTAACCTAAGTAGGCCTAGTAGTCCCTGTCATAAAAATACATTTGATGTCTTGAGCCAATTGATGATGTGTTAAACGAGTAAGTCCGGCCAAAATCGGAGCCATTTGGTTGGACAGCCCTAGGCATGTAACATCCGTCCCTAGTTCTGGTTCCATTTCATCCGGTCAAGTTAGTCGAGTTTTCTCTGCACAAGTTGAGCTTAACACATCTAGGTGCCATCGAGTCCCAACTTCTGCCCTCTTAGACTCTGGAGCCAACTCTTGTTTCATGGATCGTGAGTTTGCTGTAATGCATAATATTCAGTTGCATAAGCTCCCAAGCCCAGTGTCAGTCGGAGTCATTGATGGATGCCCCATAACATCAGGTGATATAGTTGAAGAGTCTGAACCAATTCATGTAGTCCTAGGCAATTTGGCTAGTGTCATCTCATTCAACATCATTAGTAGTCCAGAGCACTCCCTAGTTCTTGGTCTTCCATGGTTTGAGCTACATAACCCAACTATTGATTGGAGAAAAAGAAGCATCGAAGAAGTCACAATACAGTCTGAGCCTCTTAAAACTCCAACAAAGGATATGACATTCCAAAAGATTTCGACAATCTCTATACATAAATTACGTGAGGAAGGACTGAAGGAAGACATGTTGGTGTTCGTAGTTTTAACAACTCCCACATCGAGCTCACAAGAATCGGGGGTCCAACTACCGAAGAAATATATAGAATTCTCCGATGTTTTTGGTAAGGTGAAGGCCAATAGACTACCAGAGCATCGACCATATGATTGCCCGATTGATTTGCAGCCCAGAAAAGAGCCTCCATGGGGGCCAATTTATAACCTTTCACCCACGGAGTTAGAGGTTCTTCGGGAATATATCGATGAGAACTTGGCAAATGGGTTTATCCAGCATTCAAGATCTCGTGCCGGCGCACCCATATTTTTCGTTAAGAAGAAAGATGGTTCGCTTCGTCTGGTCGTGGATTATCGAGGATTGAATAAAGTAACTATTCGAAACCGATATGCTCTACCATTGATTTCAAGCCTTCTGGAACGCCTCAATGGAGCTAAGTATTTCACAAAGTTAGATCTTCGAGGTGCTTACAATCTTGTTCAAATTCGTCCTGGGGATGAATGGAAGACTGCTTTTCATACTCGCTATGGCCATTTTGAGTATACAATGATGCCATTTGGTCTCACAAATGCACCAACAATTTTCCAACATATGGCGAATGACATTTTTCGAGATTTCCTCGATATTTTCGTCATAATTTACCTGTAAGGAATCGACCACCCCGATTTACCTTCTCCCGCTCGACCACAACCGAGTAATTGCGAATCAAAGGAGCAGAAAATAGGAAACACAGAGAAGGACACGATGACACAGGGATTAACGTGGAAAACCCTAAATGGGAAAAACCACGGGAGTCCTCAAACTCCAACTATCACTATGAACAGGGATGTACACTGGTGAAGCTACAAGGCAACAACCTTGAGCTCACTGTCTTCGCCACAGGCGGCGGTAATACACAGAGGCAACGACCTCTTCGTCTCTCTCTCTCTCTCGGCTGCTCTCACTTCTCATGAAAAATGAGCAACAACATAAACTGTTTGCCCTAAGTCATATTTATACATATATGACTTTCGGGCTATTTACAAATATAGCCACAAGGGCTCTTAGCAAACATATTCACAAATATGTCCCCGCATCCGAATCTCTCTCCGGGTACATTCGTCATCCGGCTCCGTAACCGGGGTCTTCATCATCCGGATCCGTATCCGGGTACTCTTCATCCGGCTCCGTAACCGGGGTCTTCATCATCCGGATCCGTATCCGGGTACTCTTCATCCGGCTCCGTAACCGGGGTCTTCATCATCCGGATCCGTATCCGGGTACTCTTCATCCGGCTCCGTAACCGGGGTCTTCATCATCCGGATCCGTATCCGGGTACTCTTCATCCGGCTCCGTAACCGGGGTCTTCATCATCCGGACATCCCATCCGGAGGGACCGAAATCCCAACAAACTCCCCCTTCACTTCGGCATGGGATGTCTCTCCAACCCGATCCTCTTCCGGCATGCTTCCAGCTTGTCGGGTGTGAGCACCTTGGTCAGCATATCCGACCCGTTCTCGTTCGTGTGGATCTTCGTCAGCATGAACTCCTTGTCTTCTATCCTTTCCCGGATCCAGTGGTATCTACGCTGGATGTGTTTCGTCCGGGAATGGTAGGCCGCGTTCTTTGCAAGGTGGATGGCACTCTGACTATCGCAGTAGAGTCGGTACTCCTCTTGCCGGATCCCGAGCTCTCTAATGAAGTCCTTCATCCATATTATTTCCTTGCCGGCTTCAACAGCTGCCATGTACTCCGCCTCCGTGGTTGACAACGCAACCGTCTTCTGCAGCCTCGACTGCCACGAAACGGCTCCCCCTGCATAAGTCATCACATACCCTGATGTGGACCGGCTGGTATCTGCATCAGCCGACATATCCGAATCGGTGAAGCCGTCGAGTTCGGGCTTACCGGAGCCGAATCGGAGGCACACGTTTGCCGTGCCCTTCAGGTATCGAAGTATCCACTTGACCGCGTTCCAATGCTCTTTGCCGGGATTGCTCATGTACCGGCTCACCACTCCGACTGCGTATCCGATGTCCGGTCTCGTACACACCATGGCGTACATCAGGCTCCCGACAGCTGAGGCATACGGCACTTTCATCATATCCTCCTTTTCAGCCTTTGTCTTGGGACTTTGCTTGCTGGACAACTTGCAGTTTGCCGGTAGGGTTGATCCGACCGGTCTTGCTTCCGACATGTTGAACCGTTGAAGCACCTTTGTCACGTACTTCTCTTGTGACAGCCACAACTGCTTCTTGCTCCGGTCCCGGATGATGTGCATCCCTAGTATTTGTCTCGCCGGACCCAAGTCCTTCATTGAGAAGGTTCGGTGAAGAGCCTTCTTCAGCATCCGTATCTTGACCTGGTCCCGTCCGACGATCAACATGTCGTCCACGTACAGGAGGAGTATTAGAAAATCTCCTCCTTCGAACTTCTTCACAAACACGCAGTGGTCGGACTGCGTTTTGAGGTACCCTTCGTCGGTCATGAAGGAGTCGAACTTCCGGTACCATTGCCGGGGAGCCTGCTTCAGTCCGTAAAGGCTCTTCTTCAACCGGCATACCAGGTGCTCCTTCCCTTTCTTCTCGAATCCTTCCGGTTGCTGCATGTAGATCTCTTCTTCGAGGTCACCGTGAAGGAATGCCGTCTTCACGTCCATCTGTTCTACCTCGAGGTCCATGCTTGCCGCTATGCTCAGCACCGTCCGGATGGAGGTCATCTTCACTACCGGGGCAAATATCTCGTCGAAGTCGACGCCCTTCTTCTGCTGAAACCCCTTCACCACGATCCTGGCTTTGTATCTCGGGGGGTTTCCGGCATCTCCCGGTTTCAGCTTGAACACCCACTTGTTACGGAGTGCCCGTTTTCCTTTCGGCAACTCCACAAGTTCATATGTGTGGTTCTCATGCAGGGAATCCATCTCGTCCTGCATGGCACTCAACCACCTGCGGCTCTGGGTGTCATGCTTTGCTTCTTCAAAGCTCTCCGGCTCCCCTTCGTCGGTTAGCAGCACGTGCTCTGGTTCCGGAAATCTCCGGGGGGCCCTTCTCTCTCTTAGAGGATATCTCCGTTCCGGAGCTTCGGTAACTGGTTCTTCCGATTCTTCTTCATCCGAATCCATTTCGGGATCGGGGCCGGTTCCGGTATCGTTTTCATCTTCTTCGGCCGGTTCTGTTTCTTCACCGTCTTCGGCCGGGTCCTCGAGTGCTAACCGGTCCCTTGCCGGTCGGGACTGCTCCTCGTAGAGTTGATCCTCACCGGTCGACTTGGAGCTCTTCATCTTCTTCTCCGACTCCCAGTCGGCGAGTGTCTTGTTCTCCATGAAGATGATATCACGACTCCTGAATATCTTCTTGTCGACCGGGTCCCATACTCGGTAGCCGAACTCGTCGTCGCCGTAACCGAGGAATATGCATGGCCGGGTCTTTGGATCTAGCTTTCCTCTCCGGTCCTTTGCCACATGCACGTATGCGAGACACCCGAACACCTTCAGATGCCGGTAGGATACTTCCTTACCGGTCCACACTCTCTGCGGCGTGTCTCCGTCCAAAGGTACTGAGGGTGATCTGTTTATCACATATGTCGCCGTCGACATTGCCTCAGCCCAAAACCCCTTGGGTAATTTCGCATGCGCCAGCATACTCCGGACCCTCTCCATTATGGTCCGGTTCATCCTCTCGGCCAGCCCGTTCAGTTCCGGCGTCTTCGGCACAGTAAACTCGAGTCGGATTCCCTTCGAGCGACAGTACTCCTGGAACTGCCCCCGGTATTCCCCTCCGTTATCCGCTCGTATCGCTTTCAGCTTCTTGCCGGATTCCCTTTCCACTCTCGCGTGGAGTTCTTTGAAGACGGACAACACTTGGTCCTTTGTCTTCATCGGTGCCGTCCACAGTCTTCGGCTATGATCATCTATGAAAGTTACGAAGTACTGGGCTCCGCCATGTGACTTCGTTTCTACCTGACACACATCGGTGTGCACCAACTCCAATGGTGCGTTACGTCTCGTTGGTGGCCTTGAGTGGAAGGAGGTTCGGTTCTGTTTACCGGCCAGGCAATCGGTGCACTTCTCCAGGTGCACATGCTTCACTGGGATAAGGTTGTCTTCTGCAAGCCTCTTCATCCCCTTCTCACTCATGTGGCACAGTCTTTTGTGCCACAGCTCACCGGCAGTGTCGGCTGCCACATTCAGCTCTTCCGGACATAACCAGGCATTCATCAGGTACAGTGTGTTGACCTTCCGGGCCCGAGCCACTATCAAGCTCCCTTTGCTGAACTTCATGACACCGTTCCGGATGCTACCTGTGTAGCCTTCATCGTCTAGCCTCCCGGCCGAAATCAGGTTCAGTCGAACCTCCGGAACGTGTCGGACATCCTTCAGCAGCATTTTGCATCCGGTCGGGGTTGTCAACCACACGTCTCCTATGCCGGCAATCCGGCACGTACCTTCATTTCCCATCCGAACACAGCCATGCTCACCGGCTGTGTAGGATGAGAAGTATTTCTTCTCCGGGGTCAGGTGGAACGACGCTCCGGAATCGACCACCCAGGTCATCTCTACGCCGGCAAGGTTCAGCTCCCTCTCTTCGGTAATGAGCATGATTTCTTCTTCACTTGCCGCGAGTGCCGTCGTTCCTTTCCGGTCCTGCCCTCGCCGATCCGAACCTCTCCGGTCCGTGGCTCCCCGGTATGCACCGTTTCTCTCCGGTGACTTCTTCGAATCGGTGTCGTCGGCTCCGTTGTCCTTTCGGTAATGCCGACAATTCTTCCGGAAGTGCCCCGGCTTCCCACAGTGGAAGCACGTGGGCCTTCCTCTTGACTGCGACCGGGTCCCCGACTTCTCCCGTCTTTGCGGACTCCGGTTCCAGTGTCTTCCCCGTTCCGATTCGGTAAGCAGCGCCTTCGAGTCGGAGGCCGGTTCTTTGTCTCTCCGACGCGCTTCTTCGTTCGAAATACTTGTCTTTACCGTTTGTAGGGACAAGTTGTCTTCCGTGCAGGAGGTGCTGAGAGTCACCACCAAGTTCTCCCAGCTGTCCGGCAATGTACACATCAGGATGATGGCTTGCATTGCATCCTCCAACGGGAACTTGATCGCCGCAAGCTGGTTCACGAATCCCATGAACGTGCTTACGTGTTCCACCATACTCTCGCCGTCCCGGTACTTGAGATTCACAATCTTCCTCATCAGGGAGGTCCGGTTCAACGCATTCTTCCTCTCATAGAGGCCCGACAGCTTCTTCCACATTTCGTATGCGTTGGTGTCGTTCGCCACATGTTGTAGGACGCTTACGTCGACATATTGTCGGATCGTCGCTACGGCTTTCCGGTTCAGGAGCTTCCACTCCGACTCAAGTACCCCTTTCGGTATTTCCGACCTGTCAATCGGTTCGTACAGGTCCCGAACAATCAGAAGATCCTCCATCTTGATCTTCCAGTCGGCGTAATTTTGTGCATTCAGCACCATCATCATCGGCTGCCCGCTGCCGCCGCCTTCCATTTTCTGCAACAGTCGCTCTGATACCAGTTTGTAAGGAATCGACCACCCCGATTTACCTTCTCCCGCTCGACCACAACCGAGTAATTGCGAATCAAAGGAGCAGAAAATAGGAAACACAGAGAAGGACACGATGACACAGGGATTAACGTGGAAAACCCTAAATGGGAAAAACCACGGGAGTCCTCAAACTCCAACTATCACTATGAACAGGGATGTACACTGGTGAAGCTACAAGGCAACAACCTTGAGCTCACTGTCTTCGCCACAGGCGGCGGTAATACACAGAGGCAACGACCTCTTCGTCTCTCCCTCTCTCTCGGCTGCTCTCACTTCTCATGAAAAATGAGCAACAACATAAACTGTTTGCCCTAAGTCATATTTATACATATATGACTTTCGGGCTATTTACAAATATAGCCACAAGGGCTCTTAGCAAACATATTCACAAATATGTCCCCGCATCCGAATCTCTCTCCGGGTACATTCGTCATCCGGCTCCGTAACCGGGGTCTTCATCATCCGGATCCGTATCCGGGTACTCTTCATCCGGCTCCGTAACCGGGGTCTTCATCATCCGGATCCGTATCCGGGTACTCTTCATCCGGCTCCGTAACCGGGGTCTTCATCATCCGGATCCGTATCCGGGTACTCTTCATCCGGCTCCGTAACCGGGGTCTTCATCATCCGGATCCGTATCCGGGTACTCTTCATCCGGCTCCGTAACCGGGGTCTTCATCATCCGGACATCCCATCCGGAGGGACCGAAATCCCAACATTACCCAGATGATATCTTGATCTACACAAAAACTCAAGAGGATCATGATATACACATTCGACAAGCTTTGCAACGGTTGCATGAATATGGTCTCTATGCAAAATTGATGAAGTGCAGCTTTGACCAGCGTCAAGTGTAATTTTTGGGGTACATAGTCTGTTCACATGGCATCTCTATGGATTCAGCAAAGGTTCAAATAGTTTTGGATTGGCAAACACCACAGTCTGTGCGAGATGTACAATGTTTTTTAGGGTTCGCAAACTTTTATCGCAAGTTCATCAAAGATTATTCAAAGATCGTATTGCCCCTCACTCAACTGACACAGAAGAATCAACCATTTGTGTGGAGTATAAATGCAAACTCTGCATTTGAAGGATTAAAGCAAGCATTTACATCCGCACCAATTTTGATGCATGTTGATCCATTGAAGCGCTTTATACTGGAAGCTGATGCATCTGACTTCGCACTAGGAAGCGTATTATCCCAGATTAGCAATGATGGCCAACTGCACCCTGTGGCTTTTCATTCACAGAAATTCGAACCTGCAGAAATCAACTATGAGATTCATGACAAAGAGCTTCTTGCCATTGTGGATTCTTTTCAACAATGGCGTCATTTTTTGGAGGGTTCATCTCAACAAATCATTGTCTATAATGATCACAAAAATCTAACGTACTTCCAAAGTGCTCCAGTCTTGAGTCATCGACAAGCTTGTTGGGCGCAGTTTTTAACTTGTTTTGATTTCCTAATTCTATATCGCCCTGGGACGCAACAAGGAAAAGCAGATGCTTTATCTCGGCATTCATATATGGAACTTCAACCAGGAGAGGCCACATTTGAAAGTCAGAAGCAAATCCTCTTGGGTCCTGACCGTCTACGATTAATGGCTTTTCATGTTATAGACACACTCGAGGATTCAAGTCTTCTAGACTCCATTCGGGAGCATATTGAGACTGATGAATTCGCCCAAGATATTCTGAACCATATTATCCTAGATCGTGTTTCTTGTTCACAATCTCAAAATCCTCGTCAAGACTACAACCAGTTCAATTGGCATGATGGTTTACTTTTTTGACAAAATCTCTTATATGTGCCTGATGGTCCTTCTTGACTCCAAGTCTTGCAACAATGTCATGATACACCAATGGCTGGACATTTTGGCATCCACAAGACTTTGGCGTTAATTTCTCGAAGGTATTGGTGGCCACGACTTCGCCATTTTGTTACGGATTATGTTCGTAGTTGTGATACATGTTGCCGATCCAAAAAACCTCGACATCATCCATATGGCTTATTACAACCAATGCCTATTCCTGAGAGTCCATGGAAATCTATTTCATTGGACTTCATTACGGATCTACCACCTTCCAAGGGTTTTGATTCTATTCTCACGGTAGTAGATCGTTTTACCAAGATGGCACATTTTCTTCCCTGCACAAAGGCCATTACGAGCCAAGAGACAGCCAAGTTACTCATGCGAGAGGTGTTTCAGCATCATGGTCTTCCTGATGATATTATCAGTGATTGGGTTCCCCCGTTCATCTCAAATTTTTGGCGGCACATGTTCAAAATCTTACATACTTCTTGCAAACTCTCTTCCGGCTACCATCCAGAAACTAACGGACAGAGTGAGCGCACCAACCAAATAGTAGAACAATATCTTTGTTGTTTTGTCAACTATCAACAAGATGATTGGGTTGATCTATTACATTTGGCGGAATTTGCTTACAACAACTCAAAACATTCTTCTACTGGATATTCCCCATTTTTTGCAAACATTGGGTACCATCCTCGTTGAATTATGCTTGAACATCCCGAACTCCCGACAAACCCGGCTACTGAAGATCGGCTCACCCGACTCCAAGAAGTTCAAGATATCCTTTTGCACCATTTATGTGATGCTCAAAACACTCAGAAGAAGGTTGCCGACCGTCATCGACGTGATTCATCGACTATGTTTCAAGTGGGGGATCGAGTATGGCTTTTACAAGGTCGCATTAAAACAACACGACCTTGTTGCAAATTGGATTATCAACGTTTTGGCCCATATGTGATATCTGGTAAGATCAATGATGTGGCATTTCGCCTTGATCTTCCCCCTCATATGCATCTTCACCCGGTTTTCCATGTTTCACTTTTGGGGCCATACACAACCAGCTCTATTCCAGGCCATCTTACATCTCCCCCACCTCCAATCAAAGTTTCGAATAGCTCTGAATATGAAGTTGCTGCCATTCTCGACTCCAAGATCGTTCGCAACAAACTGTATTATTTGGTTGACTGGTTAGGTTATACACCTAATGATCGAACATGGGAACCTCTTGAGAATCTTGCTAATGCCGCCGAAATGGTTGCTGCATTTCACAACAAATATCCTCATAAGCCAAGTACGAAATCTTGTCTTCCGACTCGTGGAACTCGTTGTCGAAAAGGGGGGATAATGTCATGACGACATACATTTTGGCCTTACAAGGATTCGAGCCCAAGACGTCTTGGTTTATATGTTAGACCTTGTCATGACGACATACATTTTGGCCTTACAAGGATTCGAGCCCAAGACATCTTGGTCTATACGTTAGACCTTTAACTATATGATGTATAGTTATAATAAATGTATTATTAGTTATTACAAGACATTTAGAGTATTCTAGAACATTCTAGAGTATTCAAGAACAATCTAGATTATTCTAGAACATTCTAGGATATTCCATGATTATATTAAATATCATAAATATCTAAAATATTCTAGAACATTCTAGAATACTCCATAAGGACCTATAGATAGGTGTCTATTCATTCATCACAACTCATTCAGTTCAACACCAGTTTCTAGTGTTCTTTCTCTCTCTCTCTTATAATATAAACTCTCTTTCCATTTCTAGTGTTCTTTCTCTCTCTCTCTCTCTCTCTCTCCTTCTACCTTCTACTGTCATCTTATTTTTCTCTCTCCTATTCTCAAGTCATGACACAAATCACATCGTTGCGAAAAACGGTGTTAATATTCTTGATAGAAAAAAATGATGAGTCTATTTAAGATAATTGCAAGTGCGTCATCACAGTGAGAGAAGGCGCCTCACAATCAATGGAAGATATCAATTGTCTTGGGGTAGAGTCTAGGAAGGAGCGCGTAGAGCTGGGTTAGGTTTATGAAAGAGGAAAAGGAGCTAAGCTTTTTAGTCATGGGCTCGAGCCCTATGATTAGCAACCATTTGT
Organism: Azolla caroliniana; assembly: GCF_043228905.1. NCBI lineage: Eukaryota > Viridiplantae > Streptophyta > Polypodiopsida > Salviniales > Salviniaceae > Azolla > Azolla caroliniana. The sequence goes on along the minus strand of NW_028230450.1, from coordinate 4,058,021 downwards.
TATTTTTCTATCAATCAACAAAGGTTACATGAATGTACTTGACCAAAACATCAAGCTCATATCGTCGTACGAAAGCCACCTAATATTCTTTTCAGAGCAAAATGATCAGCTACCTTTAAATGAATAGAAGTGCTTCGTCGGAACTACGAAGCGACGACATAGCTTTGACGGAAGATCGGAATAGCCTCTAAGTAAATAATCAGAAATCCCTATACCAATGAAAATAGTTCGAGTTCTAATGAGTCGCACACTAAATTCAACGGTGATGTGCAGGGCACCTACTCTTATTGTGAAGGTAAAACGTTTGGTCAACTCCTTGTAAATACACCTTAGTGAAAAGCACATGGAGCTAGCCTAGCTTAGATGGTAGAGTGCAACCCTCTTATCCTTGTGGTCATGGGTTCGACCCCATAGTCAGTGATCATTACTCTCGAAGTGAAATGTTATTGTTTCTATTAGTCAACCATATTTGCATGAAAGTCTTTGATTGCAAGGCTCAGATCATATGGTGCTCCGCGAGGGTGTTAATATTCTTGTTAGAAAGAAATGATGAGTCAACTCTAGATGATGCCAAGTGCGTCATCACTGTGAGACAAGGTGACTTAGCATCGACGGAAGATCACAATTATTCTGGGGTTAAGTTATGTAAAGAGGTCGCTGAGCCGTGTTAGGTTTACGATAGAGGAAAACGCGCTAAGGCTTTTGGTCATGGGCTTGAGCCCTATGCTCAACAGCTATTTGTTATTTTATAGCAGTCAACGAGAGATACATAAATAAACTTGACCAAAACATCGACCTCATATGGTCGTACGAAACCCTCTTAATATTCTTTTCAGAGCAAAATTATCAGTTACCTTTATATGAAAAGAAATAGTTCGTCGGAGCTACGGAGCGGTGACATACCTTCTATCGAAGACCGGAATAGCCTCTAACTCAAAATTCCACACATACCAATCCGCATGAAATTACTTGAAGTTGTAATGGGTCGCACACTAAATTCAATGGTGGTGTGTAGGGCACTTACTCCAAACTATCAAAGTAAAACGTTTGGTCCACTCCCAGTATATACGCCTTAGTGAAAAGCATATGGAGTCGGCCTAGATCAAATGGTAGAGCACAAGTCTCTTAACCTTGTGGTCATGGGTTCGAGCCCCATTGTCGGCGATCATTGCTCTTGAAGTAGAAGGTTATTGTTTCTATTAGTCAACAATATCTGCAGGAAATTCCTTCATTGCAAGCATAACATCATATGGTTGTCCACGAGTGTGTTAATTTTCATGTTAGAAAAGAATGTTGAGTCAATTCTAGATGACTCCAAGTGTGTCATCATAGTGAGAGAAGCTGACTTAGCATCGACGGAAGATCGCAATTATTCTGGGGTTGAGTTATGTAAAGAGCTCTTCGAGCCGGGTTAGGTTTACGCTAGAGGAAAACGCGCTAAGCCTTATGGTCATGTGGTCGAGCCCTATAGTCAACATCCATTTGTTATTAAGTACCGGACAACGAAAGATACATCAATGTACTTGACCAAAAACTCCAACTCATATGGTCATACGAAAGCCGCTTAATATTCTTTTGAGAGCAAAATTCTCAGTTACATTTAGATGAATAGAAGTGCTTCGTCGGAGCTACGACGCGGCGATGTACCCTCGATGGAAGATCAGAATATCCTCTAACTAAATATTCAAAAATCTCTATACCCGTGAAAATACTTCATGTTGTAATGAGTCGCACAATAAATTCAATGGTGGTGTGCAGGGCACTTACTCCTATTGTGAAAGTAAAACGTTTTGCCCATCCCCAATAAATTCACCTTAGTCAACATCACATAGATCCGGCCTAGCTCATATGGTAGACCGCTTGGTAGTACGAAAGCCGCTTAATATTCTTTTCAGAGAAAAATTATCAGTTACCATTAGATGAATAGAAGTCTTTCGTCGGAGCTACGAAGCGGCGACATACCTTCGATGGAAGACTGGATTAACCTCTAACTCAAATTTCCACAAATCCCTATACCCGTCAAAATACTTCTGGTCATGGGTTCGAGCGCCATGGTCGGCGATCATTGGTCTCGAAGTAAAATGTTATTGTTTCTATTAGTGAACAATATCTGCAAGAAACTCCGTCACGGCAAGCTTTACATCATATGGTTGTCCACAAGGGTGTTAATATTCTTGCTAGAACAAAATGATGAGTCAATTCTAGATGACACCAAGTGCATCATCATATTGAGAGAAGGCACCTTAGCATCGACGGAAGATCGCAATTGTTCTGGAGTTCAATTAAATAAAGAGTGCGTCTAGCCAAGTTAGATTTACATTACAGGAAAACGCGCTAAGCCTTGTGGTCATGGGCTCGAACCCTATCGTCAGCAACCATTTGTTATTTTTGTATCAATCAAAGAATTTAGATACATGAATGTACTTGACCAAATTATCAAGCTCATATGATTGTACGAAAGCCTCTTAATATTCTTTTCAGAGCAAAATTAGCAGCTACCTTGAAATAAATAGAAGTGCTTTGTCGGAGCTACGAAGCGGCGACGTAGCTTTGAGGGAAAATTGGAATAGCCTCTAACTAAATATTCAGAAATCCTTATACTAATGAAAATAGTTAGAGTTGTAATGAGTCGCACACTAAATTCAACAGTGTTGTGTAGGGCATCTACTCCTATTGTGAAGGTAAAACGTTTGGTCCACTTCCTGTAAATACACCTCAGTGAAAAGCACATAGACCTGACCTAACTCAGATGGTAGAGCGCAACCCTCTTAACCTTGTGGTCATGGGTTCGAGCCCCATGGTTGGCAATCATTGCTCTTGAAGAAAAATGTTATTGTTTTTATTAGTGAACCATATTTGCATGGAAGTCTTTGATTGCAAGCCTTAGATCATATAATCCTTCGTGAGGGTGTTAATATTCTTCTTAGAACAAAATGATGAGTCAACTATAGATGACTCCAAGTGCGTCATCACTATGAAACAAGCCCACTTAGCATCGACAGAAGATCACAATTATTCTGGGGTTGAGTTATGTAAAGAGCTCGTCGAGCTATGTTAGGTTTACACTATAGGAAAACGGGCTAAGCCTTGTGGTCATGTGCTCGAGCCCTATGGTCAACATCCATTTGTTATTAAGTACCAGACAACGAAAGATACATGAATGTACTTGACCAAAACATAGACCTCATATGGTCGTACAAAAGCCGCTTAATATTCTTTTCAAAGAAAAATTATCAGTTACCTTTACATGAATAGAAGTCTTTCGTCGCAGAGAAGCGGCGACATACCTTTGATGGAAAATTGGATTAGCCTCTAACTCAAATTTCCACAAATCCCTATACCCGTGAAAATACTTGAAGTTGTCATGGGTCGCACACTAAACTCAATGGTGGTGTGTAGGGCGCAGTAAATACATGTTAGTAAAAAGCACAAGGACTCGGCCTAGCTAAGATGGTAGAGCGCAAGGCCCTTAACCTTGTGGTCATGGGTTCGAGCGCCATGGTCGGCGATCATTGGTCTCGAACTAAAATGTTATTGTTTCTATTAGTGAACAATATCTGCAAGAAACTCCAATACAGCAAGCTTTAGATCATATGGTTGTCCGCAAGAGTTTTAATATTCTTGTTAAAACAAAATAATTAGTCAATTCTAGAGGACTCCAAGTGCATCATCACTGTGAGAGAAGGCACCTTAGCATCGACGGAAAATAGCAAATGTTCTAGGGTTGAATAAAGTCAACAACGCGCTAAACCTTGTGGTCATGGGCTCGAGCCCTATCGTCCGCAACCCTTTGTTATTTTTGTATCTATTAAAGAAAGATACATGAATGTACTTGACCAAATCATCGAGCTCATATGGTTGTACGAAAGCCGCTTAATATTCTTTTCATAGCAAAATTAGCAGCTACGTTTACATAAATAGAAGTTCTTCGTCAGAGCTACGAAGCGGTGACATACCTTTGAGGGACGATTGGATTAGCCTCTAAGTCCAATTTCCACAAATCCCTATACCCGTGAAAATACTTCGAGTTGTCATGGGTCGTACACTAAACTCAATGGTGGTGTATAGGTCACCTAGTCCTTTTGTGAAGGATAGGTTGGGTGTAGTTCGTCGCGGTGTCGAACCACCGAGTGTATCTGGCAGCTTTCGCATGTGGACACGATGTTGTGCACGCTCATGTACATGCCTGGCCACCAATACTTTCCTTTTAACTTCTCGAATGTAGCCCATGTACCCCGGTGTCCAGACCAAGGGCTCTTGTGGAACTTCGACATCAGCTTCTGTTGGTCATTCGCCCGCGCTATCACCCGAAGCGGTGCGTCGTTTCGCCTTTTTGGGACCCTCCAGATTTTTCCGTTCCGCAGGAAGTATCTGTATGCTTTCTTTCGGAGTTGTCCGGCCTCCTCCTTGGTCATCGCGGCGTTCGTCGTCATTGTCTCCAAAAATCTCTCGATTAGAAGCCACTCCCCGTCGTAGCCGTCTTCGTCGAACTCATTCACGGGTGGAGCGCTTCGCTTTTTTATCCCCACCCTTGCCGATTTGAAGAAGTCTGCGCCGACTTCTTCTCTCTCTGATACCATGTTGTCCTCATCCTCAAATCTTGCTCTAGAAAGCATATCGTCCATGGCGTTGTCTTTACCCTAGATGTGTCATATCTTCGGGTTCAGGGACTTGATGTACCCAATCCACTTGAGCATGGCTAGGTCGGGAGTTGCGCATCCGGAGACCATACCGAGAATCGGCAAGCAGTTTGTTTCGATAATTACTTGTGTCCCAATTAGGTAATCTTTGTCGACCTTAACCGTTGAAACGATACCCCACAACTCACGCTTGACTTGGGCGTACGCTCGCTGTCGCTCACTCAATACCTTCGCACCGAACCGGATAGGGAAGCGCATGCTGTCTTCGTCCTCTTGATTTACAACCCACCCGATCCCGGTCGGGCTGGTGTCCACAGTGATGTAAACCGGAGTTCTCGTTGCGTATTCCGCTTTGCGTAAAGCCGGTGCCGCGGCAAGCATTCGTTTTAGTTTCTGGACCGCCCCCGTATGTTCCTTTGTCCATTTGAATTTTCTGTTCTTCTTCAGTAGGCCGTAGAGTGGTCCGGCAACGTGCGCGTAATGAGGGATCCATATGTGGTAGAAGGCACATGCTCCCAGGAACCGTCGGACCTCCGTGATGGATCCACACTCCTCCTTCATTGGCGAGATGGCCTCTATCTTGGTCGGTGATGGCCTCCGGCCGTACGGCCCATAGAGGTGGCCAACCACTAATATCTCCGGTTGTCCGAAAGCCGACTTTTCGCCCGAGAAGGTAAGCCGTGCGCACTCGAGCCTCTGTAGTATCTTCTCGCAGTCGAAGATGTGGTCCGCGACAAACCTCCGGCACCCGTCCGCGCCGATGGACTCATCCTTGACGTCTTCCGGACACCCTTTCATAGGGATGTCGTCTAGGAAAGGCATGGCGATGTCTGGGATGCAGTCCCTCAGAACTCTGTTCATTGCATTCACCATGTGTGCCACCGAGTTGGTTCCGCCTTGTGGTAGGGTACACATTCGAACTAGGCCAAGAGGGGTCCGCATCATCGTGATTTCCCTGCTCTCCACGACGAGCTGGATTTGGTCGTACCCTGAGTAAAGGTCTCTGACCGAGTATATGGACCTTTCGGCGAAGGCTTCAGCGAACTCGTCGATCAATGGCCCTACTCCCGTATTGCGGATGGTCACTTTGTTGACCGGTTGTAAGTCCTGGATGAACCGCAACATGCCGTTCTTCTTTGGTACCGTAAACCACCGGTTAGAATAGGGGGCACTCGACGGTTCGAGGATGCCCAGCTCCACTTTCTACTTAAGAAGCTCCCGGTACTGGGATCGGCTTGAGACTCCATGGTATGTGTGGTACTGTAAAGATCACCATTAGCTCGACGATGGTCAGGTCGACGCACCCGATCTCTCCTGGTGAGAATGTGAAGGCCTTCCCGTGCCTCTCGAGCATTCCTCAGAACCGGTCCTCTTCTGCCGGCAGTAGGAAGCCACCCCCACCGATCTTCAGTTCTCGTAGCGTTTTGTCGGTGAAACGGTGTCCTATGCCGGCCGGATTTTGTAGGCTCGGGTCGGTAGCGACCCTCTTTATTCGTTCCCAACTGCCCTCCGGTAAGGGGGCAGCGAAGGGCTTCACCTTCCAGTCCACAGTCTTGTATTTTGTGTCTACTTGGGCGATCGAATGCACCCTGGTTCCTCTTGACGGGAACTCCTAGCTCCTTATGTCCAACACTCAGCCACAACCGAGCTTGTTTTCATACATAGAAAACGAGAAATGAAGCGCGACACAAAGGAGAGGAAGAATACACAGGAGGTTAACGTGGAAAGCCCCAAACTAGGGGAAAAACCACGGCAGCCCACAGGCTGCAAACTGTCACTATGTATGAATGTACAACAGTGAGTTCACTAAGGCAACGACCTCGTGCTCACAGATCTTCGCCACACGTGGCGGTTACAACAAAGGCAACGACCTCTTTCTCTCTCTCTCTCTCTCTCTCTCTGTACACGATTACGTGCACTCTCTTCTTCTTGCATCAACAAAGAAAAACAGACAACAACAACAATTACTAAAAGATTGCCCTAAGTCATATTTATACTAATATGACTTTTCGGCTATTTACAAATGTAGCCTCGATGGGCTCTCAGAAACATATTTACGAATATGTCTCTTCATTTGGTTCTCACCGGGTCTGTACCATCCGGCTCTCCGTAGCCGGGTACTCCTCATCCGGTTCATACCGGGCCTGCACCATCCGGCTCTCCGTAGCCGGGTACTCCTTATCCGGTTCATACCGGGCCTGCACCATCCGGCTCTTCGTAGCCAGGTACTCCTCATCCGGTTCATACCGGGCCTGCACCATCCGGAGGGACCTATTTGCCAACAAACTCCCCCTTCACTCCGGCATGGGGTGTCTTACCAACCCGATCTTCTTCTGGCGTGCGTTCAGCTTGTCAGGTGTCAACACATTGGTCAGCATATTTGACCCGTTCTCGGTCGTGTAGATCTTCGTCAATGCGAACTCCTGGTCATCTACTCTTTCCCGGATCCAGTGATACCTCCGCTGGATATGCTTCGTCCGGGAATGGTAGGCCGCATTCTTAGCAAGGTGGATGGCACTTTGACTGTCGCAATAGAGTCGGTATTCCTCTTGCCGTTTACCGAGCTCTCCGATGAAGTCCTTCATCCATAAAACTTCCTTGCCGGCTTCCACAGCAGCCATGTACTCCGCCTCCGTGGTTGACAATGCAACCGTCTTCTGCAGCCTCGACTGCCACGAAACAGCCCCCCCTGCATATGTCATTACATACTCGGATGTAGACCGGTTGGTATCCACATCAGCCGACATGTCCGAATCGGTGAAACCGTCCAGTTGAGGTTTTCCGGAGCCGAATCGGAGACACATATTTGAAGTGCCCTTCAAATACCAGAGTATCCATTTGACCGCGTTCCTGTGCTCCTTGCCAGGATTGCTCATAAACCGGCTCACCACTCCGACTGCGTATCCTATGTCCGGTCGGGTACAAACCATTGCGTACATCAAGCTCCCGACGGCAGAGGCATATGGAATCTTCATCATATCCGCCTTCTCTGCTTTCGTCTTCGGGCTTTGCTTACCGGACAACTTGCAGTTTGCCGGAAGTGTCGATCCGACCGGTTTTGCTTCTGACATGTTGAACCGGTGAAGCACCTTTGTCACATACTTCTCCTGTGACAGCCATAATTGCTTCACTGACCGGTCCCGAGTGATGTGCATCCCCAACATTTGTCTTGCCGGACCCAAGTCTTTCATTGAGAAGGTCCGGTTGAGAGCCTTCTTCAGCATCCGTATTTTGACTTGGTCTCGTCCGACGATCAACATGTCATCCACGTACAGGAGGAGTATCAAGAAGTCCCCTCCTTCGAACTTCTTCACAAACACGCAGTGATCGGCCTGCGTCTTGTGGTACCCTTGATCGGTCATGAAGGAGTCGAACTTCCAGTACCATTGCCGGGGAGCCTGCTTCAGTCCGTACAGGCTCTTCTTCAACCGGCATACCAGGTGCTCCTTCCCTTTCTCCACAAATCCTTCCGGTTGCTGCATGTAGATCTCCTCTTCGAGATCACCGTGGAGGAATGCCGTCTTCACGTCCAGCTGCTCTACCTCGAGGTCCATGCTTGCTGCTATACTCAGCACCGTCCGGATGGAGGTCATCTTTACTACCGGGGCAAATATCTTGTCGAAGTCCACGCCCTTCTTCTACTGGAACCCCTTCACCACGATCCTGGCTTTGTATCTCGGGGGGTTGCCGGCATCTCCCGGTTTCAACTTGTACACCCACTTGTTTCGGAGTGCCCGTTTTCCTTTCGGCAGCTCCACCAATTCGTACGTATGGTTCTCATGCAGGGAATCCATCTCATCCTGCATGGCACTTAACCATTTTTGGTTGTGGGTGTCTTCCTTCGCTTCTTCGAAGCTTTCCGGCTACCCCTCATCGGTCAGCAGAACATGCTCTGCATCCGGAAATCTCTGGGGCGCCCTTCTCTCTCTAAGAGGATATCTACGTCTTCGGGCTTCGGTAACCGGCTCCTCCATTTGCTCTTCATCCGAATCTGATTCGGGGTCTTGGCCGGTTCCGGTCTCAGCTTCCTCTACTTCTTCTTCTGCCGGTTCGGTATCCTCACCGTAACTGGCTGGTTCCTCGAGTGCTAACCCGTCTCTTGCCGGTTGGGTCTGCTCATCGTAGAGTCTATCCTTACCGGTCGACTCAGAGTTCATTATCTTCTTCTACGACTCCCAATCGACGAGCGTCTTGTCCTCCATGAAGATAATATCTCGACTCTGGAATACCTTCTTCTCGACCGGGTCCCACACTCGGTAGCCGAACTCATCGTCACCGTAACCGAGGAATATGCATGGCCGGGTCTTTGGATCTAACTTACCTCTCCGTTCCTTGGCTACATGCACGTAAGCGAGACACCCGAACACCTTCAAATGCCGGTAGGATACTTCCTTACCGGTCCACACTCTCTGTGGCGTGTCTCCGTCCAAGGGTACTGAGGGTGATCTATTTATCACGTATGTCGCCATCGACAGTGCCTCAGCCCAAAACTTCTTGGGTAGTTTTGCATGCGTTAGCATACTCCGGACCCTCTCCATTATGGTCCGGTTCATCCTCTCGGCCAGTCCGTTTAGTTCCGGCGTCTTCGGCACGGTAAATTCGAGCCAAATTCCCTTCGAGCGGCAATACTCCTCGAACTGCCCCCGGTACTCTCCTCCGTTATCTGCTCGAACCGCCTTCATCTTCCGGCCAGTTTCTCTTTCCACTCTCGCGTGGAGCTCTTTCAAGACGGATAACACCTGATCCTTCGTCTTCAGCGGTGTGGCCCACAGCTTACCGGTCAGACAATCAGTGCACTTCTCTAAGTGCACGTTCTTCACTGGAATGAGGTTGTCGTCTGCAAGCCTCTTCATCCCCTTCTCACTCATGTGACACAGCCTCTTGTGCCACAGCTCACCGACAGTGTCAGATGCCACGTTCACTTCTTCCGGACATAACCGGGCATTCATCAGGTACAGTGTGTTTACCTTCCGGGCCCGAGCCACAATCAGGCTCCCTTTGCTGAACTTCATGACACCGTTCTGGATGCTACCCGTGTAGCCTTCATCATCTAGCCGACCGGCTAATATCAGGTTCAGACGAACCTCTGGAACGTCTCGGACATCCTTCAGCAGCAACTTGCATCCGGTTGGTGTTGTGAGCCACACGTCTCCTATGTTGACAATTCGGCATGTTCCTTCATTCCCCATCCGGACACAGCCGTGATCACCGGCTGAGTAGGATGAGAAGCATTTCCGGTCCAGGGTAAGGTGGAACGACGCTCCGGAGTCTACCACCCAGGTCATCTCGTCGCCGGCAAGGTTTATCTCACTCTCCTCGGTGATGAGCATCAACTCTTCTTCACTTGCCGCAATTGCCGTCGTTCCCTTCCGGTCCGGCCCCCTCCGGTCTTTACCGTTCCGGTCTTTACCGTTCCGGTCCAGGGTTTGCTTCGAATCGGTACCGTCTTTTTCCTTGTCTTTACGGAAATGCCGACAGTTCTTTTGGAAGTGTCCCGGCTTGCCGCAATAGAAGCAAGTGGGCCTCTCCCTTGACTTTGACCGTGTCCCTGACTTCTCCCGGTTCTGAGGACTACGGTTTCTATGTCTTCCGCGTTCCGATTCGGTAAGGAGCGCTTTGGAGTCGGAGCTCGTATCTTTGTCTTTCCGACGCGCCTCCTCATCTAGCAAGCTCGACTTTACTCTTGCTAGGGATAACCGTTTTCCTTCCGGTCCGGCGTTGCCCAAAGTGACAACCAACGTCTCCCAGCTATCCGGGAGGGAACCGAGCAGGAGTAGCGCTAGTACCTCATCGGCAAGAGGTACTTCCAATGACGTTGCCTGGTGTATCAGCCCCTGGAAGGCATTCATATGCTCCGCCATGCTGGAGCCATCTTGGTACCGGAGTCTTACTAGCTTCCGGAATACCGAAACCTGATTAACAGCATTTTTGTTTTGAAACATTATGCCGATTTTCTCCCAGAGCTCATGAGCCTTGCTCTCTTCATTGAAGTTGTTGTACAGGCTCATGTCGATGAAGCACCGTATGTACGCCGTTGTCTTCATGTGCATCACCTCCCATATCGCGGCGTCGATTATGTCCGATCTCTTGTCCCCGAATTGAACCAGCAGCCAGAGGTCTTTAACAACGAGCATGTCCCTCATCTTCGACTTCCATACTGAATAGTTGGAGCCGGTGAGCTTGAACATGCCGCCAAATGATTCGTCCATTTTCTGTGTCGATTTTGCTCTGATACCACTTGACGGGAACTCCTAGCTCCTTATTTCCAACACTCGGCCACAACCGAGCTTCTTTTCATACACAGAAAACAAGAAATGAAGCGTGACACAAAGGAGAGGAAGAATACACAAGAGGTTAATGTGGAAAGCCCCAAACTAGGGGAAAAACCACGGCAGCCCACAGGCTGCAAACTGTCACTATGTATGAATGTACAACAGTGAGTTCACTAAGGCAACGACCTCGTGCTCACAGATCTTCGCAAACGCGGCGGTTACAACAGAGGCAACGACCTCTTTCTCTCTCTCTCTCTCTGTACACTATTACGTGCACTCTCTTCTTCTTGCACCAACAAAGAAAAAAGACAACAACAACAGTTACTAAAAGATTGCCCTAGGTCATATTTATACTAATATGACTTTTCGGCTATTTACAAATGTAGCCTCGATGGGCTCTCAGAAACATATTTACGAATATGTCTCTTCATCTGGTTCTCACCGGGTCTGTACCATCCGGCTCTCCGTAGCCGGGTACTCCTCATCCGGTTCATACCGGGCCTGCACCATCCGGCTCTCCGTAGCCGGGTACTCCTCATCCGGTTCATACCGGGCATGCACCATCCGGAGGGACCTGTTTCCCAACACCTCTTTCGAAGTCCGCAATGACTTCATACATGTCGATCAAGTTGACCGGTATGACTCGGTCTTCGTTTAGACCTCCTCTGACTGCCTTCCCGATTTTCCCCAAGGTGTCATCGAACGAGACCGCCTCCACGGCTTCCCCAATTCCTTCGTGGTGGCTTAAGGCTCTGCATGCCTTCAAGCGTATCTCGGCCTGTTTTCTTTCTCTGTTGCTGATGCTGGCTATGGTACACCCCCCGTTATTGGAGAACATAAATTTCCTAACTATTTTACAAGTGTGGGGAGTTTCCCGGTTGTCCGGACTATTGTGGCCCCATGCCTCGATAGCCCTATCTAAAAATCCGGTTTATCATCATTCCCGAGGGTGTCCCGGTTTTGTTCGTGGTTCTTCCAAACGGTCAAAAATTGGACGGAGTGACGGCCGTCCTAACTTTTTACCCTCGCATAGGCTGAACCATTGTCCAACACTTTCGTCTCCATTCTAGCCGCTGTGATGTATGGTTCTCCGAGGATGACCGGGTGGGAGGACGTTTCTTGCACAAAAAAGTGTTGGTTTATGTCGACGTCTCCAATGCTCACCCTGACATTCGGACATGCCCCGTGCAGCTCTTCTGTGGCTCTTGTTGCCGCGCGTATCTTCCACCCGTGTTTGGTGTTGATCGGCCAATTTCCATTTTTGTAGAAGTCCATGGACATTAGGTTAATTTCCGACCCGTGGTCGATTAATTCCACCACCGGTTCCTTGACATTCCCGATTCGAACCGGGGTCTCCGTAGTAGCTCTTGCCTAGTGCAGCTTGGCGTAGTGGCTTTTTGCAAGCTCGTCTTCCATGACAATCTCGTCGAGAAGTGCCGCCCTCACCTCGACCGGCTTCTTGGGCTCTAATTCCGTCGTGAGACGCTTCCTCTTCACGAGGTCCACGATGTTGTCGTGGAACTCCCTTCTCGCTATATCGAGCACTTCCCTAAGCATGAGTTCTATGCGACTGTTGAGAACTAGCTCCTTTAGAACCTTTTGTACGTTCGTTGTTTTCTCGATTTCCGAGCTTACGCGGAAGGTCGGAATCCTACCCTTCTCCTTCTCCTGGGACCCGGTCGGAGCGGCATCGTTCTTTTTGGGCGTGCTTCGGGTGTCATACCTCCCCGAAGGACCCACTCCCACGGTTTTCCCTGCTCGTCTTTCGTCGATCAGGTCCTCGTAGTTCCTACACGTGGCTTCCACAAAGTCGGTGCTTTCTTCAATGGGGTCGCGTGTCTTCGCGTGTCGCTCGCATGTATCCGACCGTTCGAAAGGTAGACTACATTACTCCTGAGTGCTTCTCTGAAGTCAACACATTCTCTTCGGGTATGTCCGGTGGCGTCGCACCATACGCACCTCTAATTGGCCGGAGGTCACCGGTCGCGCGGCTGACCCTCGTCGCTTCGGCAGGCTTGGGCGATCTGGAGGTCGCGTACCATCCTTGTTAGCTCTTCTAGCCCTGCGCCACCTACAGGTTTCGCGACTATTCGTCGTGGTTGGGCCTAGCTCGAGCCACCTCCTCGTTTCTTCCATTCGGGTCGACGTCGGTTCGGCCTTGATTTCGATAGGCGGTCCGACCGACGAGGATCCCTTTTCTCTCCAGTCTCGGCGTTTGTCAATCCTGTTGCATACTTCTTTGACAGTCGTCCAGTCAGATGTGAGACCCCGGTTGGTTTCCAGAAGAAGACCCACGCTATCCCGGATGCACGAATCGAAAGATGTCACGAAAAATAGGACTTTGCTTGTTTCGAGCATGGTTCGGTCCAATCTAGAGAGTCGCGTGAACCGTGACTCGAACTCCTGGAGGAGCACCGAAGCGTTCGGACCCTTGTCGGGGCTATTGACCCAGTCCATAAAATTCTTTCTTGATAGCCGGAGTGAGTCATCATAGTTGTACCTCTCGAGAACTTCCTCTGCGAATTCCGCCCAATCGCGATAGCCTGCTTGAATCTCGACCATCTCTGTATGGATGTGTGGTGTTATGACCCGGGGAAACCCCGCTAGCCGTCTATTTTCAGGTAAGTTTCTCATCTGCATTGCAGATTTGTAGCCCTCTATGTAACTCGTGGCGTCCTTTCCGCCGAACTGGCCTATCTTGCTGACTGTTGCTTCTATGGTTCAGTTGAGGGCACTAACCAGGCGGTCTACCGCCACCGCCATTGCTTCTGCCAGTTCACTTCCTCTCATCTCCCGATTCCTTTGCCGCCCTTCTTCACGTCGGGTTCACCAAAGATGTCGAGGAAATTCTCGCGGATGCCTGGAAATCGGTCAGGACCACTAGGGTCTCGAACCGAGGAACCGAGGAAATGAGAAGGGAGCCGTTTGAGAATTGCGTAGGTCTTAGGACACGGGCAAGACACTGAGAACAACGTTTGTTAAGCAAGGAGGGTTTCTATTAAACAACCCAAGTGCATAGTGTGGTGGGTGATTACAGCCACATCAGAGACGGAGATGGAGCGTGGAGCTTGGTAAACAACACCGGTGCACAATGCGATGGGTGATTACAGCCAGATCAGAGATGGATATGGAGTGCGGACCTTGGTAATAGCCAAACACGAAGGTGCGTTGGCACGCTAAAGGTCGATCCCCTATGGTCAACATCCAAGTACCAGACAACGAAAGATACATGAATGAACTTGACCAAAACCTAGAGCTCATATGGTCGTACGAAAGCTGCTTAATATTCATTTCGGGGAGAAATTATCAGTTACCTTTAGATGAATAGAAGTCCTTCGTCGGAGCTACGAAGCGGAGACATACCTTTGATGGAAGATTGGATTAGCCTCTAACTCAAATTTCCACAAATCCCTATACTCGTGAAAATACTTCGAGTTGTCATTGGTCGCACACTAAACTCAATAGTGGTGAGTAGCGCACTTACTCTAAATTATCAAAGTAAAATGTTTGATCCACTACCTGTAAATACGCCTTAGTGAAAATCACGAGGAGCTGACCTAGCTCAGATGGTAGAGCGCAAGGCTCTTAACCTTGTGGTCATGGGTTCAAGGCCCATGGTCAGCGATCATTGGTCCCGAACTAAAATGTTATTGTTTCCATTATTTAACAATATCTGTAGGAAACTCCGTCATGGCAAGCTTTAGATCATATGCTTGTCCGCAAGGGTGTTGATATTGTTGTTAGAAAAAAATGATGAGTCAATTCTAGATGACACGAAGTGCATCATCACAATGAGAGAAGGCACCTTAGCATCGATGGAAGATCGCAATGGTTTCGGGGTTTAATTAAGTAAATCGCGCGTCTAACCGAGTTAGATTTACGGTAGAGGAAAATGCGCTAAGCCTTGTGGACATGATCTCGAGGCCTATCGTTACCAAGCTTTAGTGTTTCTATTATTGAACAATATCTGCAGGAAACTCCGTCATGGCAAGATTTACATCATATGCTTGTCCGCAAGGGTGTTAATATTCTTGATAGAACAAAATGATGAGTCAATTCTAGATGACTCCAAGTGCCTCATCACAGTGAGAGAAGGCACCTTAGCCTCTAACTAAATATTCAGAATTCCCTATACTAATGAAAATAGTTCGAGTTGTAATGAATCACACACTAAATTGAAAGGTGTTGTGCAGGGCACTTACTCCGATTGTGAAGGTATAACGTTTGATCCACTCCCTGTAAATATGCCTTAGTGAAAAGCACATGGAGCCGGCCTAGCTCAGATGGTAGAGCGCAAGGCTCTTAACCTTGTGGTCATGGGTTCGAGCCCCATGGTCGGCGAGCATTGGTCTCGAAGTAAAATTTTATTGTTTCTATTAGTGCACAATATCTGCAAGAAACTCCGTCATGGCGAGCTTTAGTTCATATGGTTGTCCCCAAGGGTGTTAATATCCTTGTTAGAACTAAATGATGAGTCAATTCTAGATGACTCCAAGTGTATCAACACAATCAAAGAAGGCACCTTAGCATCGACGAAAGATCGCAATTGAGAAGGCACCTTAGCATTGACAGAAAATCGCAATTGTTCTGGGGTTGAATTAAGTAAAGAACGCGTCTAGCCGAGTTAGATTTACGATACAGGAAAACACGCTAAGCCTTCTGGTCATGGGCTCGAGCCCTATTGTCAACAGCCATTTGTTATTTGTGTATCAATCAAAGAAAGATACATGAATGTACTTGACCAAATCGTCGAGCTCATATGGTTGTACGAAAGCCGCTTAATATTCTTTTCAGAGCAAAATTAGCACCTACCTTTAAATAAAGCACATGGAACCGACCTAGCTGAAATGGTAGAGCACAAGGCTCTTAACCTTGTGGTCATGGGTTCGAGCCCCATGGTCGGAAATCATTGCTCTCTAAGTAAAATATTATAGTTTCTATTAGTGAATAATATCTGCAGGATATTCCTTCACGGCAAACTTTACATCATATGGTTGTCTACGAGTGTGTTAATATTCTTATTAGAACAGACTGAGGAGTCAATTCTAGATGACTCCAAGTGCGTCATCACAATGAGAGAAGGCGACTTAGCATCGACGGAAGATCGCAATTATTCTAGGGTTGAGTTATGTAAAGAGCTCGTCGAGCTGGGTTAGGTTTACGGTAGAGGAAAAAGCGCTAAGCCTTCTGGTCATGTGTGCGAGCCCTATGGTCAGCATCCATTTTTTATTAAGTACCAGACAACGAAAGATATATGAATGTACTTCACCAAAACCTAGAGCTCATATGGTCGTACGAAAGCCGCTTAATATTCTTTTCGTGGAAAAATTATGAGTTACCTTTAGATGAATAGAAGTCCTTCGTCAGAGCTACGAATCGGAGACATACCTTTGATGGAAGATTGGATTAGCCTCTAACTCAAATTTCCACAAATCCCTATACTCGTGAAAATACTTCGAGTTGTCATTGGTCGCACACTATACTCGATGGTGGTGTGTAGGGCACTTACTCTAAATTATTAAAGTAAAATGTTTGGTCCACGCCCAGTAAATACACGCTAGTGAAAAGCACAAGGAGTCGGCCTAGCTCAGATGGTAGAGCACAAAGCTCTTAACCTTGTTGTCATGGGTTTGAGCCCCATGGTTGGTGATCATTGCTCTCTACGTAAAATGTTATTGTTTCTATTAGTGAACAATATCTGCAGGAAACTCCGTCGCGGTAAGCTTTAGATCATATGGTTGTCCGCAAGTGTATTAATATTCTTGTTAGAACAAAATGATGAGTCAATTCTTGATGACTCCAAGTGCATCATCACACTGAGCGAAGGCACCTTAGCATCGACGGAAGATAGCAATTGTTCTAGTGTCGACTTAAGTAAAGAGCGTGTCTAGCCGAGGTAGATTTATGGTACAGGAAAACGCGCGTCAAGCCCTATCGTTAGCAACCATTTGTTAGTTTTGTATGAATCAAAGAAAGATACATGAATGTACTTGACTAAAACATCAATATCATATGGTCGTACGAAAGTTGCTTAATATTCTTTTTAGAACAAAATTAGCAACTACCTTTAAATAAATAGAAGTGCTTCGTCGGAGCTACGAAGCGGTGACGTAGCTTTGAGGGAAGATCAGAATTGCCTCTAACTAAATATTCAAAAATCCCTATACCAATGAAAATAGTTCGAGTTGCAATGAGTTGCACACTAAATTCAACAGTGTTATGCAGGGCACTTACTCCTATTGTGAAGGTAAAACGTTTGGTCCACTCCCTGTAAATACGCCTTAGTGAAAAGCACATGGAGCCACCCTAGCTTAGATGGTAAAGCGCAAGGCTCTTAACCTTGTGGTCATGGGTTCGAGGCCCATGGTCAGAAATCATTGGTCTCGAAGTAAAATGTTATTGTTTCTATTAGTGAACAATATCTGTAGGAAACTCCTACACGACAAGCCTCGGATCATACGTTTGTCCGCAAGGGTGTTAATATTCTTGTTATAACAAAGTGCGTCATCATAGTAAGAGAAGGAGCCTTAGCATCGATGGAAGATCGCAATTATTCTGGGATTGAGTTATGTAAAGAGCTCGTCGAGCGGGGTTAGGGTTACGATAGAGGAAAAGGCGCTAAGGCTTGTGTTTATGGGCTCGAGCCGTATGGTCAGCAACCATTTGTTATTTTTGTAGCAGTCAACGAGAGATACATGAATGTACTTGACCAAAACATCGAGCTCATATGGTTGTACAAAAGCCGCTTAAAATTCTTTTCAAGCAAAATTATTAGTTACCTTTAGATGAATAGAAGTGCTTTGTCGGAGCTACGAAGCAGCGACATATCTTCGATGGAAGATCGGAATTGCCTCTAACTCAAATTTCCACAAATCCCTATACCCGTGAAAATCTTTCGAGTTGTAATGAGTCGCACACTTAATTCAACGATAGTGTGCATGGCACTTACTCATATTGTCAAAGTAAAACGTTTGGTCCATTCCCAATAAATACACCTTAGTGAAAAGCACATAGAGCTGGCCTAGCTCAGATGGTAGAGCGCAAGGCTCTTAATCTTGCGGTCATGGGTTTGAGCTACATGGTCGATGATCATTGGTCTTGAAGTAAAATTTTATTGTTTCAGTGAATGTATAACATCTACACGAAAGTCTAGATGACTCCAAGTGCGTCATCATAGTGAGAGAAGGGGCCTTATCATCGACAGAAGATCGCAATTGTTCTGAGGTGGAGTTAAGTAAAGAGTGTGTGGAGCCGGGTTAGGTTTACGATAGAGGAAAATGCGCTGAGTATAATTTTTTTATCAATCAACGAAAGATACATGAATATGCTTGACTAAAACATCGAGCTTATATGGTCATATGAAAGCTACTTAATATTATTTTCAGAGCAAAATTATTAGTTACCTTAAGATGACTGGAAGTGTTTCATCTGAGCTACGAAGCGTCGGTGTACCTTCGATTGTTACGGGCATGACCATATAATATCCTGTGGTGAGAATTTATCATAGTATTCTATACATGTGTATAAGTGTGAGGCGTAAACGAGAGTGGAAAGAAGGGGAGGATTACTTTTAATCCTCGGAATTGAGACAACCCATTAGGCCAAGTGTGAACTTGCCTGGGGGCCTTGGGTATCGCTATAAATATGAGGCCTAGCTACCCTGATTTGATCATATCTTGACTACATTGAGACTGTGTTTCATGGTGGGTCAACCCTTGTGGCGAGCGCGCCAACACCAAGTACGACTTGATGCCACGGCGGTGGTATAGGACGTCGATCGAGGCTCGAGTCTGTCTCGATCCCTTCGCTCAAGGGTGGTCGGGTGGATGGGCACCCTTCTTTCTCTGTCTCCTTTCTATCAATCTATGTTTTATCCTTATCATATGCTTACTTTAGATCATAACTCTAACAGTTGGTATCAAAGGTTATGTTTCTAATGTTTCCTTTGTTTAATTTGTCTTTTTGATGGATGGTGATCGATCGACGTGCGGTCGACCTTCATCCAGATAGCGATCAACAAAGGAACTTCGGTAACTCATTCTTGTTTTTTTTTGTATTTTTTCTTCTCCCATCTAATCATGTATATGGTCAATATGAAATTTTTTTCATTGATGTAATGATGTTGTAGTGGGAATTAATTGGTTTTATAAAACATTTACATATGTGTATGAGGTCTGTTGAGAATCAAGCTCAACTTGGTCTAGTGTGTGAACTCACCTTGAGAGTGAAGAGACACCTCAACGGTCAAGAGTCACCATTATGTCACCTTTCTATTCCAACATTTAGAATGAGTCATAGAATCATATTCTATGACACATAACTTATGAGCTTTCACATTCCCCATGCTCCATGAGGCTTGTAGTTAATGAAGAGAGAGAGTGACTACATAAAGCACCCTCCTCCCACCTTGTATAATGTTGAGTCTTTCTCCTTTGTCAATATACTTTTAACCTAGCGTATACTCTGTGTCTCTCTCTCTCTCTATCTCTATCTCACACACACACACAGTTCACACCTATTCCGCTTCACAAGAATCCATCTCTTGATTCTTTACATGGTATCAGAGCGAGGTTGGTAGCTCGATCTAGCCCATTCGCCTCATCGTGATTGTGTGTTGTGCTCTACACCAACGACCAAGAACCGGCTCATAGCTATCGTAGCTTCGCTACATAGCTCGCATTCGAAGAGAGAAGAAGAAGAAGAAGAAGAAGAAGAAGAATCGACATAATGAATACTCAAATAGGGAGCGCTCTCCCTACCGAGAAGTTGGATCGAAACAACTTCGCATCTTGGGAGTACAAGATGCACCAATACCTTGTCGGACAAGGCTATTGGAGCTACATCAAAGGAGCGCATGAAGACCGACCCGCCGAAGCGGCTCCCGGATACGCGACATGGGAGCAAGCCGCAAGCCCCGTGATGTATTCTTTGGCGACATGTGTTCACGACCACATGCTCGGTTACATTCGAGAAGCCAAGACGTCGAAGGAAGCATGGGAAAATCTACGAAAGCTTTTCGCCGCCAACACGACCGCAAGGAGGCTTCAACTCCGCCAAGAGTTGAACAACATTCAACAAAGGGACATGTCCATCACGACATACACCTTGAAGATCAAGGAGCTTTGTGACTCGCTCGGCTCAACAAGCGTAAGTATAGATAATGATGAGATGGTGCAAATATGCCTCGGTGGTCTCGCACCACGTTTCGGCGCGATGCGAACCGCCATTCAAGGACGGGAGAAATCTCCCTCCTTCTTCGAGCTCCAATCAATGCTATTGGTTGAAGAAAACTACGTGTGTACAAGGAGCAATGAGTCGGAAGGCCACATGCTCTACACGCACTCTAATGGAGGAAGAGGACCCGGACGAGCGAGAGGCCGAATCGGCCAAGGACAAGGCGGACCAGGTCCGACCTACGATAACAACTCCCAATTTCAGCCGCAAAACGGAGGCCAACGAGGAACCTTCGCAAGAAGGGGGAGCTTCCACTCCGGCCCGAGCCGTCAAAATGCAACCGAATGCGGATATTGCGGAAAGCTCGGCCACCACGAAGAAGAGTGCCGAAAGAAGATGCGTGAATCGGCTTCCACAAGCCAACAACTCACAAATTATGCGCACAATTCCGACTACGAAGAGTATAGCGGAATGTACGGGCACAACTCTGACTACGAGGATCGTGGCAGAATGTACGCATACAACTCTAACCGTGGCGGAATGTTCATGATGAAACATAGAGCAAACTCTATGTCGGCCTCTACCTCAACTAGTGCCCTCAATCCGGAGGACGTATGGTTTGTTGACTCCGGAGCCTCAAACCATATGACCTCCCATAAAGAATGGTTTCTCGAACTTCAAGAGCCGGAGCAACCCGGTTATGTCGAAACCGGAGATGACACTACGCACCCGATTCGGCACATCGGCAATGTTCCGTTCGGCGAAAGAGGTAAGCAAACATACATTAAAAATGTCTTGCATGTACCCACCATCACAAAGAATTTGGTCTCGGTCGGCCAAATGGTTGAGCAAGGGATGCAAGTACGATTCGACCAAGAAGGGTGTTTCATCGAAAAAGAAGGCCGAATCATCGCACGCGGTAGAAGAGAGGGCCGGATGTTCATTCTCGATTCGCACGAGATGAAATCCGCCATGTTCGCGAAAAGCACGAAAGCCGAATCCGACATAGAGCTATGGCATAAGCGAATCGGCCACATCAATCTCAACAAACTCAAAGGAGTCGAAGGAGTCGTCATCAGACTCCCGACATTCAAAGAGAAGGAGATTGAAGGTGTATGCGAAGAGTGCCAATTCGGCAAGCAACACCGACACCCATTTCCGAAGGAGCAGAATGTGAGCAAAGGCATACTCGACGTAATTCATTCCGATGTATGGGGTCCGGCTCAAACGGCGACATTCGGCGGATGCCGATATTACGTGCTCTTCATCAACGATTTTTCTAGGCACACTTGGATCTACCCGATGCGGCAAAAGAGCGAAGTGTTCGGACACTTCCAAAATTTCAAGAATGAAGTCGAGAAAGCCACGGGCCGACATGTACGATGCCTTCGATCGGATGGCGGCAAGGAGTACTTCTCGGACGATTTCACGACGTAACTCCGAAAGGAAGGAATTCGGCGAGAATTCACTTGCCGACACACTCCGCAACAAAACGGAGTAGCCGAGCGCAAAAATCGGCACATCCTTGAAGTAGCGCGGCAAATACGATCGTCTACCTAATGAACCGGTGCACAACATCCGGCGTGCACGAGGTCACTCCACACGAAAGATTCTTCGGAAAGAAGCCGAACCTATCACATGTTCAGATATTCGGCTCCATTGCGTACGTGCACATCCCCGACAAGAAGCGTCAAAAGCTTGACCCGAAGTCGGAGAAATGTATCCTCGTAGGATACTCACTGGAGCAAAAGGGGTACAAGTGCTACAACCCCTCAACTGAAAAATTTCGGGTAAGTCGAGACGTCGTCTTTGAGGAGTCCGCATCCTGGTACGCACCAGAGACAACTTCGACTCCGACCCCGCTCGACCCGGAATCCACCGAACAAGAGATAGAGGACGAAGATCACCTTACGCGCATGTTCGAAGAAAGTCTGATCACGACCCGATTGAGCGGACCACAAGAGCCTTTGAGCGATCAAAGCACATCATGGCCTAGCCCGAAGATGGACAAAGGCAAGGCGAAAATGGCGGAATACGAAGACGATCGCTTCACCGACAATGAGTCAACTCACTCACTCGACAGTGAGTTCGGCGGTTTCGAGGTACCAATCGGAGCAAAGAAAGCCCTCATCTCTGCAAATGAAACGCTCCGCCGATCCACTCGTGAAAAGAACCCCGTAAGCCGATTCGGCTACAACGATTATATGGCATACCATTATGCCTTCATGATGAAGGTAGCAACAATACGGGAGCCGGAAACCTTTTCGGAAGCCGTGAAGGACCTGCGATGGATCGAAGCAATGAACAAGGAGATGCAGGCACTATGGAAGAACGAGACATGGGATCTCGTTTCCACCTCACCACACAAAAAGGCGATTGGATGCATATAGATCTACAAGGTGAAGTATAACGCCGATGGCTCCGTAAACCGCTACAAAGCATGACTCGTAGCGAAAGGCTACGCCCAAATGCACGGAGTTGACTACGAGGAGACCTTTTCCCCGGTAGCAAAGATGACAACGGTGCGGACCATAATTGTGCTTGCCGCGGCGAAAGGGTGGCACCTCCATCAAATGGACGTCAAGAACGCCTTTCTACAAGGCGAATTAGAAGAGGAGGTGTACATGATCCAACCACCCGGCTTCAGCTTGAGCACCCATTCGAAAGCGGTTTGCCGACTCAAGAAGCCACTCTACGGCCTCAAGCAAGCACCGCGTGCTTGGCATTCGAAGATAACGCAATATCTTCATCAAATCGGCTTCTGTATGTCAAAATCGGACAACTCCCTCTACATACGAAGCGATTCCGCAAGTCCGATCGTCATCATTCTATATGTGGATGACCTAGTCATTGGAGGTGAGCATCTCGTCGAAATCAATAAAGTCAAATCCCTCCTTTCCGACAAGTTCAAGATGACAGACATGAAGGAACTCCACTACTTCCTCGGCATCGAGGTAATTCGGACTCTGGCCGGAATCATGATCTCTCAACGGTACTACATCCTCAACTTGTTATACAAGTTCGGGATGGCTGAGTGCAAATCCACGGCAACACCACTCGATCGCAATCTCAAACTAGATGCGAACTCCGGCACCAAAGCGTGTGAGCCGACTCAGTATCGGCAACTCATCGGGAGTCTCATCTACCTCATGATCACACGACCCGATCTCAGTTATCCGGTCGGTCTCCTAAGCCAATTCATGCAAACACCGCGTGTTACTCACTTGGATTGCGCTAAGCGAGTTCTACGCTACGTGAGCGGCACAATGGATTGCGGCATCCTCTACAGGACCGCGATGCCGATACGACTCGAGGGGTACACAGACGCCGATTGGGCCGGCTACAAAGATGATAGAAGATCAACCTCCGGATTAGTTTTCTCCCTCGGCAGTGGAGCAATATCTTGGAGTAGCAAAAAGCAGCCTACCGTCACTCTTTCGAGTACGGAGGCGGAATACAGAGGCGCAGCCGTAGCTGCATGTGAAGCCATATGGCTCAAGAGGATTTTGAAGGATCTGGGCGTACCCATCAAGGATCCTACTTCCCTTTACTGCAACAACATGAGCAGTATCTATCTGGCTCGGAACCTGGTGTTCCACGTGCGGACAAAGCACATCGAATTGCACTATCACTTCATCCGAGAGCGCGTTCTAGCTAGCGATGTCGACCTACAACACATTAGCACCAATCTTCAAATGGCCGACATCATCACTAAAGCCTTAGGAGCCGACAAGCTATGGCAATTCATGACCGATCTCGGATTGACGATCCTTGACCTACCAAGCTTGAGGGGGAGTACTGAAGACACTACGCAATAACGCATGGATTCCGCAACCACGCAACGAAGCAGTGAAGAGCCGATCTACCGCGCAAAGCCGCGAAGAAAGACGCAAGCCGAACCACAAACTTCGTAACTACGCACAACGCAAGCTGGAGCACGGATTCCGCAACTCTGCATAAAGCGAGTCGACGCGGACTCCCGAATGTGAATTGAAGCGGATTTCGGATACCGCCTGAAACCGACCTGACTTGAGCTTGAGGGGGCATGTTGAGAATCAAGCTCAACTTGGTCTAGTGTGTGAACTCACCTTGAGAGTGAAGAGACACCTCAACGGTCAAGAGTCACCATTATGTCACCACTTTGTATTCCAGCATTTAGTATGAGTCATAGAATCATATTCTATGACACATAACTTATGAGCTTTCACATTCCCCATGCTCCATGAGGCTTGAAGTTAATGAAGAGAGAGGGTGACTACATAAAGCACCCTCCTCCCACCTTGTATAATGTTGAGTCTTTCTCCTTTGTCAATATACTTTTAACCTTGCATATACTCTGTGTCTCTCTCTCTCTCTATCGCTATCTCACACACACAAGGTCAATACCTCATTTGACATATATTTAATATGTGATTAGTTTCGTATGCATTTGAGGTTAGTACCTCAATTGTGTATTACGTTCACATACATATGTTACGTATGCGTATGAGGTCAATACCTCGATTTTTATGTAAATGATATGTGTTTGGTGGCGTATGCATAAGAGGTCAATACCTCAATTGCGTATTACGATTAACCCTTATTATTGGATGTTTCGTGTGCGTAGAGGCTAAGGCTATATGCGTCGATTACGTGTCTCGATTTCATCATATGTTGGCTATTTGATGTTACAATTTTTTTTAATATATGCATATCTGGTCACGTGTATACGTGTTTGATCGTATATATGTGATAAATATAAATGTGTATGTTAGTTAGAACGTGATTTCTATATCGAATGTTGTCCTTTTAGGGGAAAGGATCTTGGTGTCCATCCTCACATTTTTGTGAGAATAGCATAGTCATCATTCTTTTCTCAACAATCTTTTTTGTTGACATCCCCGTTGGTCACTTCGATTTCGTTACGTAATGAAACGATCATAGTCACAATGATGGTGAGAACGTAGGGCTTGACCCACTTCATGTGAGGTCGCTCCTAGGACACACATATCCAACATCCCACCATGAGATCATTCTTACGAAAGGCATTCGTAATGACGTAACCATGTGATGGGCCACGTAGGTCTACTACGAAAAGAGGGCTCATTTGGCTTGACCATTAGGTTGCACTTTGGCGTATGCCATCGTAATTATGAGACTTGAGGTTAGGTAACTTACCAACATAATTTGTGGTAAATGAGGGGGAAATAAGGACTCTTGACATATATGTTTCTTTTAAAAAAACATATATAAGAAAATGCCTCGCATATCTCTTATACGCATAAAACATTAAACATTCAATAAGAGCAACCTATTTGGTTAGCTCAAGTGTTTAATGCATTTGTTCTCAAGGTCTCGAGTTCAAATATGACCAAGACCATACAACATTGTTGATACATATGACTATAATAGATGTTTAGACTTTAGGTCTAAGTGTACTTCGGGGTCCTCGTCATAGGACTTAAAGAGCCAAAACCACATATGTGGGCACAGAAACATAGTTTATTGTTAACATTTTTTTCATGTATAAACTATTCATGACGCGAACATACATGGTTCAGCCTCGGGGAGCCGCAATGAAAAAATTGATATAGAGGCCAAGGAAAGAAATTCATTTGTCACCCCCATGGTTTTTAAAACACCTTTATGTTACCATAGTAACCTGGTCTTAAACCTCATCTCATACGTCTAATGGGGTATTGACGTGAGATCATGACATCTATTAATGATTGCCCATGATATGTTTACATCACGACTTGATGTTATGACTATTTGCCTGACCTCTTCCTATTTCTTTGCTAGAAATAATCATTCAATGGCTCAGAATAATGACCCGATGTCATCCGCCCAAGCGGAAGGAACTCAAGGAAATCCTTTTGGACCAATGTCCATTGAGTCATATTTTTTACAAATACAACATTTCCTTAGTTCAACCGTGCATCAGATGTCCGAAATTTGGCAATCTCAAAGTGCTCTCGAGGCATGTGTCATTAGTTTACAACGTGAGACAAATAGACCCAATGAGTGTCAGGGTGAACCATCATTTGTTGTAAAGCCATTTATGGGAGAAAAAAGGAAAGAACCGAAGAAGCAATCTGCACGTGTTTGGGTCGATGGGACTCTCATTTTGAGCTCTATCCCACGCTAGATAGTACGAAGATTGCATATGTCGGCCAAGAACTAGGGGGTAAGACCGCTGCCTAGTGCTGTGGGCTCCGAACTTTGGGGAAATTGCCCGACACCTAGACAGATTTTGTCACAGTTTTTAAGAGCCAATTTCTGCAACCTCCCTCTCAAAACGAGGCAGCACAAGCTTTAATGAACCTCTCTAGCAGGAAGTTTTCCTCGCTAGAAGACTATGTCCAC
Organism: Azolla caroliniana; assembly: GCF_043228905.1. Taxonomy (NCBI): domain Eukaryota; kingdom Viridiplantae; phylum Streptophyta; class Polypodiopsida; order Salviniales; family Salviniaceae; genus Azolla; species Azolla caroliniana. The sequence goes on along the minus strand of NW_028230450.1, from coordinate 4,031,590 downwards.
CATGCTAGAACCCAAATCCAAAAATCAGGTCTAGAAGGGGACAATTGGTTAATAGCTTGTTTTGTCAATGGCATCCCAATTCGGACTATCACTAGATAGTGCACGATAAGGATCCAAAATCTTTCGACGAGGCTGTTTAAATAGTTCTTCGCTATCAACGCACTTCGAAGAAGAACCATAACAAACCCAACGAAGCGTCCGGGACTAAGCAGTCACAATTCGTTGGGAAACGCAAGACACCCAATGAATTCATGGATCACGATTGTAAGTGACAACATCCTTTTTGCGTATTCTACAAAAAGAAGGGTCATACCATGGAACAATGTCGAAAGCTTCAATGGAAAGAGCACGACAACAAAGCAAAAGTTGCAGACCATAAAGGTCAAATTCCTAATGTCCTTGAGGTCTATACACATCATTTAAGTAATTGTCAATGTTCTTTCCCTGACTATGTATTGGGACCCAATGATTTACTACGTGCAAACGGGTATGTCAATGGATCTCCGGTGCAATTTTTATTTGATTCGGGAAGCTCACACAATTTTATGAATGATCGTTTGGTTCAGATATGGGGAATCCAATCCACCGTAAGTGATCACACTGTTGTCCGCCGGAATAGTAACCAACGGACAAGAGCGTAGGAATAAGAAATAATATAAGATCATAACACATGTAACGCTTCACGCAGGAAGCGTGAACGGCTAGATAGACCCTACGTATATAAAGAGCAGAAAACCTCTGATAGAGGGAGCGTGTAATTTTGGAATGTAAAGAAACGTATCATAAAAGAATTCTATCTTCTTTGAAATTCTGTGTATAGCTACGGCTAATCCACTGTGTGTCTGGAATACCTAAGCGTGTAAGAACGTAAGTGTTGTCGTGACTCTTGAGTAGGAAGCAGAGAGAGAGCGATGGCGATAGAGATAACGATAACGATAGAGATGGCGAGAGCGGTAGAGATAGCGATAGTGATAGCAAAAGAGAGTGAAAAAGGGAGAGAGTGCGAGAGAGAGAAAAGTATAAGTGAGAGATAAGAAATGGGAATGAGATTATATTATGAGAAAGAAGATTACAAGGAGTAGGCTAAGGGCTAAAGACTGGTGTTGAACCGAATGAGTTGTGATGAGTGTATGGACTCTTATTTATAGGCCCTTATGGAGTATTCTAGAATGTTCTAGAATATTTTAGATATTTATGAATAATAATAATAATAAATATAATCATGAAATATTCAAGAACATTCTAGAATAATCTAGAATGTTCTAAATATCTCGTAATAACTAAACATATAATTATTATGATTACATCTCACATATGTTATTACAATGGTTAAAGTACAATATGTAAACCAAGAGGTTATGGGTTCGATTCCTGGTTCGCCAAGATGAATGTCATGATAAGCCAAGATGTATGTCTTCATGACATTATCCCCCCTTTTCGATGACGAGTTGCACGAGTCGGAAGAAAAGAGTTCAGACTTGGTTTATGAGGATATTGGTTGTGAAATGCAACAACCATGTCGGAGGCATTGGCAAGATGTTCGGCAGGCTCCCATGTTCGATCATTAGGTGTATAGCCTAACCAATCAACCAAGTAGTATAGTTTGTTGCGAATGATCTTGGAGTCGAGGATAGCGGCAACCTCATATTCAGAGCCATTGGAAACGTCAATTGGAGGTGGGGGAGGTATAACACGACCCGGAATAGAGCTCGTTGTGTAGGGCTCCAAAAGTGAAACATGGAAGACCGGGTGAAGACGCATATGAGGAGGAAGATCAAGACGAAATGTCACATCATTGATCTTACCACTTATGACATATGGGCCAAAACGTTGATAATCCAATTTGTAGCAAGGTCGGGTCGTTTTAATGCTACCTTGTAAGAGCCATACAGGATCGCCTACTTGAAATGTAGTCGATGAATCACGCCGATGACGGTCAGCAATCTTCTTTTGAGTGTTTTGGGCTTCACATAAATGATGCAAAAGCATATCCTGAACTTCTTGGAGTCGAGTGAGCCGATCTTCAGCAGCTGGGTTTTTTGGGAGTTCAGGATGTTCAAGCATCGTCCAACGAGGATGGTACCCAATGTTTGCAAAAAATGGGGAATATCCAGTAGAAGAATGCTCGGAGTTGTTATAAGCAAATTCTGCCAAAGGTAGTAAATCCACCCAATCATCTTGTTGATAGTTGACAAAACAACGTAGATATTGCTCGACTGTTTGGTTGGTGCACTCACTCTACCCATTAGTCTCTGGATGGTAGCCGGAAGAGAGTTTACAAGAAGTATGTAAGAGTTTGAACATGTGCCGCCAAAATTTCGAGATGAATTGGGGACCCCGATCACTGATAATATCATCCGGAAGACCATGATGGCGAAACACCTCCCGCATGAGTAAATCAGCTGTCTCTTGACTAGTAATGGTCTTTGTGCATGGAAGGAAATGTGCCATCTTCGTAAAACGATCGACAACCGTGAGAATCGAATCAAATCCCTTGGAAGGTGGAAGATCCGTAATAAAGTCCAAGGAAATAGATTTCCATGGGCTCTCCGGAATAGGCATTGGCTGTAATAAGCCATATGGATGATGTCGAGGCTTTTTTGATCGGCAACATGTATCACAGCTACGAACATAATCCGTAACAAAATGGCGAAGCCGTGGCCACCAATATCGGCGAGAAATCAACTCAAAAGTCTTGTGGATGCCGAAGTGTCCCGCCATTGGTGTGTCATGACATTGTTGCATGACTTTGAGTCGAGAAGGACCGTCAGGCACATACAAGAGAGTTTGTCGAAAAAGTAACCCATCATGCCAACTAAACTGGGTGTAGTCTAGACGAGGATTTTGAGTTTGGGAGCTAGATGCACGATTTGGGATAATATGGCTCAAAACCTCTTGGGCGAACGCATCAGTCGCAATCTGCTCACGAATGGAATCAAGAAGCCTTGAATCTCCCGGTGTGTTGATGGTATGCATTGCCATTATTCGTAGACGATCAGAACCTAAAAGGATTTGCTTTTGGCTTTCAAATGCGGCCTCTCCAGGTTGAAGTTCCATATACGAACGGGCTTTCAAATGCGGCCTCTCCAGGTTGAAGTTCCATATACGAACGTCTAGATAAAGCATCTGCTTTTCCTTGTTGCATCCCAGGGCGATATAGAATTACAAAATCGAAACGAGTTAAGAACTGCGCCCAACGAGCTTGTCGTCGATTCAAGACTCGAGCACTTTGAAAGTATGTTAGATTTTTATGATCATTGTAGACAATAATCTGCTGAGAAGAACCCTCCAGAAAATGACGCCATTGTTGAAAAGAATCCACAATGGCAAGAAGCTCTTTGTCGTGAATCTCATAGTTGATTTCTGCGGCTTCAAATTTTCGTGAGTGAAAAGCCACCGGGTGCAGTTCACCATCATCACCAATTTGGGATAGTACACTTCCGAGTGCGAAATCCGATGCATCAGCTTCAAGTATAAAGCGCCTCATTGGAACGACATGGATTAAGATTGGTGCGGATGTAAATGCTTGCTTTAAACCCTCAAATGCAGAGTTCGCATCTATACTCCATACAAATGGTCGATTCTTGTGCGTCAGTTGAGTGAGGGGCAACACAATTTTTGAATAATCTTTGATGAACTTGCGATAAAAGTTTGCGAACCCCAAAAAACATTGCACATCTCGCACGGACTGTGGTGTTTGCCAATCCAAAATTGTTTGAACCTTTGATGGATCCATAGAGATGCCATTTGAAGAGACTATGTACCCCAAAAACTCCACTTGACATTGGTCGAAACTACACTTCTCCAATTTTGCATAGAGACCATACTCTCGTAGTCGTTGCAAAACTTGGCGAACATGTATATCATGTTCTTCTTGAGTTTTTGAGTAGATCAAGATATCATCCAGGTAAACAATGATGAAGATATCGAGGAAGTCTCGAAAAATATCATTCGCCATATGTTGGAAGACTGCTGGTGCATTCGTGAGGCCAAAAGGCATCACTGTGTACTCAAAATGACCATAGCGAGTGCGGAACGCCGTCTTCCATTCATCCCCAGGACGAATTCGAACAAGGTTGTAGGCACCTCGAAGATCTAACTTCGTGAAATACTTTGCTTCACTGAGGCGTTCTAGAAGGCTTGAGATCAATGGGAGAGCATATCGGTTTCTAACGGTCACTTTATTCAAGCCTCGATAATCCACGACCATACGAAGCGTACCATCTTTCTTCTTAACGAAAAAGATGGGTGCACCAGCAGGAGATTTTGAATGTTGGATAAAACCATTTGCCAAGTTCTCATTGATATATTCTCGAAGAACCTCTAACTCCGTGGGCGAAAGATTATAAATTGGTCCCCATGGAGGCTCTTTTCCTGGCTGCAAATCAATTGGGCAATCATATGGTCGATGCTCTGGTAGTCTATTAGCCTTCACCTTATCGAACACATCGGAGAATTCTATGTACTTCTTTGGTAGTTGGACCCCCAATTCTTGTGAGCTAGATGAGGGAGTTGCTAAAACCGCAAATACCATCATGTCTTCCTTTCTTCCATCCTCTCGTAATTGATGTATAGAGATTGTTGAAATTGTGGGGGATCCTAGATCCTTAGTTGGAGCTTCAAGAGACTTGGATTGTACGGTGACCTCTTCAATAGTTCTTTTTCTCCAATCAATGGTTGGGTTATGTAACTCAAACCAAGGAAGACCAAGAACTAGAGAGTGCTCCGGACTACTAATGATGTTAAATGAGATGACACTAGCCAAATTACCTAGGACTACACGAATTGGTTCAGACTCTTCGACTATATCTCCTGATGCTATAGGGCGACCATCGATGACTCCTACAGCTACTGGGTTTGGGAGTTTTTTCAAGATGATGTTGTGAGTCAATGCAAACTCGCGATCCATGAAACAAGAATTGGCTCCGGAATCTAGGAGGGCAGAGGCTAGGGCACGATGACCTGTAGATGTGCTAAGCTCGACTTGTGCAGAAAAAACTCTACTAACTTGATTTGATGAAATGGAACCACAACTAGGTACTGACTCTACATAACTAGGATGGTCCAACCAAATGGCTCCTATTTTGGCCGGACTTATTCGTTTAACACATCCTCTAATTGGCTCAAGACATCAAATCTATTCTCATGGCATGGGCTATTAGGCTTAGTACTTAAGTTATTAGAAGTGATAGTAGAACTTGATGTAGGGTTGTCATGTGCACTTACTTGGTAAACTTGACGCCTGGGTTTATGTGGACAATTCACAGCTATATGTCCTGGACCACCACAGTAGAGGCATAGGCGATGCGCCCGACGTCGTTGTTTCTCAGCATCTGATAAGGGCCCTCGACGTTGTGTCGACTCTATTTCCATCGGAGTGGGACCATCCCTCGTAACGGGTCTAGAACCTTGTGGCGGTGTGGCGACTATAGAAGCGTATGTCTGTTCCGGTTGGCGGCGTAACATTTGTTGACGTTCAGAACGTCGCTCAAATAGGCGATTATCACATCGCACAGCTCGGCTAATAGCTTCAGTAAGAGACTTTGGATCTTCATGGAAAGTAAGAAGAAGATCTTTGACATCGTTACGCAAACCCTGACGGAATTGATCCATTAAGGCTGCCTCATCCCAAGGGATGTCGCATGCCAAGAGACGGAAATCTGCGGCATAAGCTGAAGCGGGACGATCTCCTTGTCGGAGTCTTCGAATCTTGTTTATTGCAGTCCTAGTGCTATCCGTATCTCCAAAACTAGCTTGAAACTCCTTAACGAATGCCTCGAAATCCTCCAGTAATGGTGATTTCTTCTCAAGAAGTGGTGCAAACCATGCTAACGCTGTACCGCTTAGCAAGGTTCCTATTAATCCCACACGGGCAGCATCAGTTGGATACCGATTGGGATGTAACTGAATCACCAAATGAACTTGATTCAGGAAACCTCGAAAGAGAGATCTGGTACCATCAAACTTGGCAGGGAGGCTAATCTTTGGTTCCCTTGGGGAGTTTTGAACCCCCGCCGCTTGTTCTCGTAATGTTAATATAGTAGCCTCAAGTTGATGAACCCGTTGTGATAACTCCTCATATTGATGAGCTTTCTCAGTACTGACTTGTTGAAGATCCCTGAGTAGCCTTTGATTTTCTTGCTCTAATGCCACAAACTTAGTGGTGAGCATATCGAGCTCCGAAAGGACACGCATATACTCTTGCTTGCTGACCGACTCCATAACCGCGGGGAAAAAAGAAAGAAGGATAAAGAAGAAAGCTTGCTAGGGTTATTGGAGAAAGGGAAAAGAAATATTCGGTTCAAACTGTCGTGACTCTTGAGTAGGAAGCAGAGAGAGAGCGATGGCGATAGAGATAACGATAACGATAGAGATGGCGAGAGCGGTAGAGATAGCGATAGTGATAGCAAAAGAGAGTGAAAAAGGGAGAGAGTGCGAGAGAGAGAAAAGTATAAGTGAGAGATAAGAAATGGGAATGAGATTATATTATGAGAAAGAAGATTACAAGGAGTAGGCTAAGGGCTAAAGACTGGTGTTGAACCGAATGAGTTGTGATGAGTGTATGGACTCTTATTTATAGGCCCTTATGGAGTATTCTAGAATGTTCTAGAATATTTTAGATATTTATGAATAATAATAATAATAAATATAATCATGAAATATTCAAGAACATTCTAGAATAATCTAGAATGTTCTAAATATCTCGTAATAACTAAACATATAATTATTATGATTACATCTCACATATGTTATTACAATGGTTAAAGTACAATATGTAAACCAAGAGGTTATGGGTTCGATTCCTGGTTCGCCAAGATGAATGTCATGATAAGCCAAGATGTATGTCTTCATGACAAGTGTAACCCTTGCTAAGGAGTCGGTTGTAGCCGTCTCCCTTATATGCTGATAGGTTACAGGGAACATTCCCCTACACATCATGCATAAATGCCTATTCGTTGTTCCACAACCACTTGGAGGTCTAGGTTGAAGGACTGACCATGGACTGTGTTCCTAATCGGCAACACTTTTGGCACGCTTGGTGATTTGTGTCTTCTCGCAGACGAGCAACGACGAATGGATGTTTAGCCGCAGACGCCCCAGAGAACCAACACGACAAGACCGGCTAATAACAAGGTCCGTCACACGCCAGGCAGAAGAACGTGCATGGCAAAAGCCTTGCCTCAGCAACCTCAGTACTACCGGCCGTGATTACAAAGGTGATTCTTCGCTCTCCCAATACCTCGACGAGACGCGGAGACTACGCTCACCACAGCCACCCTGTGGTCTTTCCCGACCCGCCGTCGCCCCTAGCATGGCCTTTGTCTACCCCCGCTTTAACGGCGAAACCGATGCCGCAACTCATATTCGCATGTTCCTTAATGTCTGGAATGCGAACCACATGGCACAGAGCCTTTCGGAGGCGGTAGCGCACCAGTCGAAAATGACAGAGTTCAGGTTAACATTGGATGGGCGAGCGGCATTTTGGCATTCACAGATGGATTTACCAGCAATAACAACCTTCGATCAACTGCAATCCGCTTTCTTGCGGTTCTTCCATTGGAGGGTTCCATAACGCGAAATCCTCGGATAGTTCTACACGATTAAGCAACTGCCGACCGAGACGATAGCAGACTTCAGCTTACGTTTCTAAAATTTACGGCGGAAACTAGAACGGAGCCCCGCAGAGGACGAGGCTCGAGAAACATTTCTAGCAACATTACGCCGACCCATCCGGGCAACGCTCAACAACAATAGTGTGAAAGGGGAAACGGCGGATATGGTCATTGAACGAGCGTTACAGCTCGAGTTGGACAACGAGGAGGAAAGGTTTTCTATGTCCTCCTTATAACAAGCGTTACCCCAGGACGAGGAACGCCAATTTCATCAAGCAATCCAGTGCACGATTTGCTTGAACGCGGGGCAGTCCGCAATGGAGTGCAATATGCGAATCCACTGCCCAATCTGCCACTCGAGGGCTCACACAGTCGATCAATGCGAATACAATATGTTGAACAGAGCCACTCCCGCAGTCCGCAGCATGGACACCCAACGTCCACCACACCGGACTAAACAAAGGAGTCAAGAAGACCGACCACGGTATAGGGATCGCAACCCACAGGATGACCGGCACCACCGGAATCGCTAAAATCACGACGATTCCGAGAAGGACGAACCAGAGGACGCGGATTATCGTGGACATCCGAGTTATGCTAAAGGGGGTCGGCGCTACGAGAATCACCGGCCGACAAACAAATGAGGCGGCTTCAATGGTTATCGTGGTAAGCCACGGAAATATCGAGATCACCGGCGTTAGGACAAAAGCTCGGGAGATGAGCGACACCAGGAACAACAACGAGACCAACAGCAACCACCGCATACGTTCCGAAAAACGAGGCCCGGACTGCAAGGAGCAAGTAGCACCAGGGGAGCGGCACACACCACCAAGAGCCGAGAAAGGTGAATCAAGCATCCATTGTTTTATTTGTCAGCAGCCCGAACATTATGCCACGCAATGCCCAGCATGCAAGGGAAAGGGGCCCGTTGTCAATACGATTACGGTGGAATTGCAGCAAGTCACGACACGCCAGCAAAGAAAAACGGTTGATTGGGCTGCACAAGATGAGATGCGCCGACAAGCCCAAGCATGGGTGGAAAAAGAAAACGCGACAAATACGGAACGCATGCGGAAGGAGTCCGCGAACACAATGGAGCGAGCAGAGGACGAAAGACCGGTCCTAGACCCCATTTGGTAGGCGTTAGCGGGCTGTGAGATAACGTTAACCATGGAGAAACTGTTGCAGCTAGTCCCACGCTTCCGCCAAACCATGGAAGAACGGGTGATAGGCATACCTGGGGTGAGTGTCACTACAAACCTTACAGAGGTTAGCGACGGACCGCTGGTAGTGGATCAGCACAACCTGGCTATTACATTAATATTACACGGACAGGAAATTCCTGGATGCGTAATTGACGGCGGCTCGGGCGTCAATGTAATTAGAGTGAAAACTTGTGAGCAGTTAGGCATTTTAGAATGGGAGGCTTGCCCATTCTGGCTCCGAATGGCAGATACCTGCTCAGTACGACCATTAGGGTTAATTCGCAAAATAGGCATTATCGTGGGCGGACACCACTTCGACATCTCGGCCGTCGTCCTCGCTTTGGACGCGCCAGGGGCGTACCTAGTGCTTCTGGGCAGACCATGGCTTCGGGCAGCAAATATCAAGCAGAGCTGGCAACACAAGTGTATCAGTTTCCGACACAGACGCACCAAGGTTCGCGTACCTACGGAAGGAAGCAAGCCACAACCCAAGGGTATAACACCATTATACGCAGAAGATATAAATATGTTGGCTGGGGTGGAGGATGCATAATTAGAGGCATAGCTAGATGAGCACCCATGGATCATTCCATTGTTCAAAATCGATGTCATCGCAACCGCGGCAGGATATGCCACAGCCACTGTGCTCCACGACGAGGCTTACGAACCAAACCCAGAGTCCATATTGGAACTCAGCAGAGCACGGGCGGCATTTGAAAGGGAAATGGAGATTTCACGATGAGTCACCGCTTCCGCCCTGGAAGAAGTAAATGTGGGTACGGAATCAGAGCCTTGTTTCCTCTCCATCGCAAAGGAATTAAGGCCGGACCAACAAAACACGATGATCGCAATACTCACGGAATATAAGGATGTGTTCGCTTGGGCTCACGAGGACATGAAGGAGTTAGATCCCAAGTTCTATCATCATAAGATCAATTTAGCAACCGACGCGAAACTCGTCCAGCAGCGCCACTACCGCATGAACCCGAACTACGCGATCCGCGTGAAAGAAGAAATTGACAAGCTCCTGAAGGCGGGGTTCATACGACCACTTAAACAAGCGACATGGTTAAGCCCGATAGTGGTCGTTCCAAAGAAAAACGGAAAAATACATGTATGCGTAGATTACCGAAAATTAAACGTCGTAACCATTACAGACGCATTTCCCTTACCCTTCACCGATAGCGTACTGGACACCGTCGCAGGTCATGAGATGTACAATTTTTTAGATGGCTTCAATGGCTATAACCAGGTATGCATGCATCCTGAGAACCAAGAAAAGACGGCATTTGTCACGAACTAGGGAGTATATGTGGCAGTTGTCATGATGTTCGGGCTAAAGACGGTGCCGGCAACATTTCAACGGACAATTACGGAGATCTTTGGGGAATACATTCCGTCATTCATGCAAGTTTTTTTAGACGACTTTGCGGTATATGGGAGAACAATAGACCATTTTATGCACTTACAACTGTGCCTGGAACGTTGCCGCACCACACGTTTAAGCTTGAATCCCGCGAAATGTGCTTTTGGCGTGACCAACGGGACTCTCCTGGGCCATATAGTCAGCAAGGAGGGAAGAGCGGTTGATCCGAACAAGATCTCCGTGATTACGCAAGCCAAAACTCCGACAAACGCCAAATCGCTCAGCCGGATTTTAGGACAAATACGGTGGCATAGTCGGATGATACGGTATTTGGCGGACTTCGCCACGCTGTTACATGCTGTCGTACATCAGACTCCTTTCCAATGGACTGCAGTGGAGGATAAGGCCTATGAGGCACTTAAGATAATCCTCACACAGGCCCCCGTCGTACAACCACCAGTTTGGGTGAAGCCATTCCACGTGTTCGTCGACGCCTCAGACATAGCAATAGGAAGTGCACCGAACCAAACTGGTACCGGCCAGTATACTACGCTAGTCGCAAATTATCAACAACAGAGCGTAACTATTCCACAACGGAGCGGGAGGCGCTAGGGATGATCTATAGCATCAATAAATTCCGGCATTATTTATTAGGAAGGAAATTCACGTTCCACGTGGATCATTCGACGCTGCTGTATTTAGTGGAGAAACAAGCCCTAATGGGGAAATTGGCGTGGTGGATGTTGCTGCTCCAGGAATTCGATTTCGTAATCCAGCACCGACCAGGGACGCAACATGCAGTGGCGGTTTTTTTGAGCAGACTCGAGAATGGAGAAACAGTATAGAAAAATGACGACGATTTTCCAGACGCCGATATCCTGCGCGTAGCAGCACTAGCAAAAAGAACGGAATGGACCTTTCTGGACCGGTAGCTTATGGAAATGATGTACTTTTTGTCTACGGGACTGCCTCCACCACAATTACGCACAGACGAAAAGAAACGACTAGCCGTCCGAAGCCGTCACTTCTGCCTCGTCGAAGGCGTTTTATATCACAAAGGAAGTGACGGCATTTGGTGATGTGGGGTACGTCAGAATGAGAAGGAAGCAGTTTTACGGGAGGCACACTACGGCACGGCAGGCGGCCATTACGCGGGCGACGTTACAGCCCGGAAAGTATGGCATGCGGGCTTATGGTGGCCAACAGTGCATAAGGATGCATCCGAGTATTGTAGAAAGTGTGATTTGTGTCAATGGATGGGCCAGCCCGCGGAGGGAGCAAGGATGCCACACCAGCTTGTATTACCGCTAGACCCCTTCCAAAAGTGGGGATTGGATTTTGTGGGGCCCTTCACACCGGTGGCATCCCATATGGGCAATAAATACATATTGGTAGCCACGGATTATTGCACCAAGTGGGTAGAAGCAAAGGCACTACGTGAAAATACGGCGGCCGTCACAGCCAGATTCCTTTACGAGCACATCTGGCTTATGTGGGTATCGTTGATGAAAATCACGAATGGCTTCCCATGTGGCATCCGAAATGGGGTAACCTTTCCATAAGACCAAATACCGGAGCTATCGACGATGATATCGAGAATCGAGGATTTGGTCAACCTCATATTCTTCGCTCGTCGACAATTCCACAGGTGGTGGTGGAGGAGGGTGTCGTCCTGGAATTCGAGAAGGATGGTAGAGTTCGAGGAGGGAAACATGAAAAACATTGTGAATCCTGAATGTTAGAGGAAGTGCTAACCGGAAGGCGATTGGGTTGATCCGCTCGATGATACGAAAGGGGCCTAGTCTTTTGTAGTCCAATTTTGCACAAGGACATGTGGTGGCGACGTGACGACGTAATAGCCAAGCCATGTCCCCGATTGCAAACATCGGTGCAACTAAGCGATGTCGGTCCGCTTGATCTTTATAGTGGTCATGAGCAACACATAGATCCAAGGAGAGGTCAAGATGGACATCGTGTAAAGCGTGGGCACACGTCTCTGCCGAAGGATTGACCGAAGTTGCAGGTATGGAAATGTTGAAACCAGGGTGAAATCCATAGTTTGCAAAGAAGGAGGAAACCTTAGTCGAAGCATGGATACTATTATTGTAAGCAAATTCCACCATTACAAGGAAGTGCACCCAATCCTCCTGTTGGTAGCTCACAATACACCGAAGGTATTGTTCGAGGATTTGGTTGACCCACGCCGTTTGTCCATCAGTTTGAGGATGGTATGCTGAGGAAAAGTTGACAGAAGTCCCGAATGTTTGTAGAAGTCGTCGCCAAAAGTGGGAAATGAACTGAGAACCTCGATCATAGGTGATATCCTCGGGTAAGCCATGTAATCGAACAACATTTTTAAGAAAAAATCAGTGGTCTCTTCCCCGGAAATGGTTTTGGAACATGGAACAAAGTGAGCCATCTTCGAAAACTGATTGACAATGACCAGCATCGTGTCATGTCCACCAACCAGAGGGAGGTCGGTGATAAAGTCCATGGATAGAGAGACCCATGGTCGATGTGGAATGGGGAGCAGGTGGAGAAGACTATATGGTCGACAGTGAGGTGTTTTGGACCGAGCACATACATCACATGTCTTGATAAATTCCTTGAAAAATTTCCAAGGTTGGGGCCACCAAAACCCTCGAGATAGCAATTCCAGGGTTTTCGTAACCCCAAAATGGCCGGCAAGAGGATCATCATGACAGTTTTGTAGAACCTGTGTACGACATGATCCTTCGGGAATGTACAAGAGATTATTACGATATAATAACCCATCCCAAGTTGTAAATTGATTGAGATATGAACTTTTCATGTCCGGAGATGGGTCATTAATGCGGCCCATGATTTCTTTGGCAAATGGGTCTGACACGGTTGTCGTGGCGATCTCGTTGAGCAAAGAATCATCATGTAACATGCAGGTGGCGAACATCTGAAGTTGATCGGGCCGCAACAAACAATGGGATTGTTGTGAATATGCATCATCTCCTGGGCACAATGCAAAATCAAGTCGCTGAGAGAGGGCATCAGCTTTCCCATATTGAACGCCGGGTCGAAACAAGATCTCAAAGTCGTAGTCGGTGAGAAAATATGACCATCGGGTTTGCCTCCGATTTAATGTATGATTGGTGGTGAAGTAAATTAGATTTTTTTGGTCGCTCAGCACCTGGATGCGATGTTGGGCCCCAGCCAAATAGGGTCGTCATTCGGTGAAGGCCGATATGATTGTTGCTAGCTCCTTGTCGTAGACTGGATAATTGATTTCCGGGGCAGTAAACTTCCAAGAGTAGAAGGCAACAGGATGTAGTGTGCCCTCGTCGTTTGGTTGGGATAGGACAGCTCCAATGGCAAAGTCGGAGGCATCGGTTTCGACTTGGAAGGGCCTTGTGGGGTCGGGGTGGACCAACACTAGGGTTGTGAGAAAAGCTGCCTTGAGAGCATCAAAAGCACGTTGCGCCGTAGAGGTCCAAAGAAATGGAGTATCTTTTCTTGTAAGGATTATTAGAGGTTGTACTAAAGATGAAAAACCATTGATAAATCGTCGATAGAAATTTGCAAAACCAAGAAATGATTGTACCTCTTTCAACCAAGTAGGGACAGGCCAATCGGTGATTGTCGCTACCTTGTGTGCATCCATTGTGATCCTGGAGGGTGAAATCATGTAGCCTAGGAATTCGACAAAGGTCCGATCGAATTCACATTTCTCACTTTTCGCGTAAAGTCCATGTTCCCGAAGTTTGGATATGACAAATCAGACGTGTCGGCTGTGCTCCTCTATGTTGGAAGAAAAAACTAAAATGTCGTCAAGGTAGATCACCACTAAGTGATCGAGATACTCCCGAAATATATTGTTCATCATGTGTTGAAAGACCGCAGGTGCATTGGTGAGACCAAAAGGCATCACCTTGTACTCGAAATGTCCATAGCGTGTTCGGAAGGCCATTTTCCACTTGTCTCCTGGCTTGATACGCACTAGATTGTAAGCTTCCCGAAGGTCGATTTTGGAGAAGATACGCCCGGTTTGAAGTCGGTCAAGAAGTGTTGGAATTAAAGGCAAGGGGTAATGATTATGTATCGTAATTTTGTTGAGACCCCGATAATCCACACATAGGCGTAATGAGTCATCCTTCTTCTTGACAAATAAGAATGGGGCTCCAGTCGGTGATTTGGAGGGTTGAATGAAACCCTTGGCGAGGTTTCATCCAGATATGTGCGAAGGGCCTCAAGTTCCAGATAGCCCATAGATGGGCCCAAATGGTGGGTGGGTGCCATCTTGGAGTTCGATTGGGAAATCATAGGGGTGATGTCAGGAATAGTACTAAAACAGAGATGGAAGTAGTACTAAGAAGAGTAGTACTATTAGTACTAAGAGGATGGGACTGCGTAAGATTCCCGAGAGAGAGGAAGTGAGAAGAGGAGAGAGAGAGAGGGAAATAGGATGATGACAGCAGCTCTTATATTATATGAAAGATAAGTACAAATCGACTAAGAGGCTTAAGACTGGTGTTGAACCAATTTGGTTCAACATAATGCTTAGTGCCTTCTTTTATAGTGTTCTCAGGAATAATCCTGAAGCTTCTAGAATGTTCCAGAGAAATCTGGAATATACATTACTTTCTTATAATAAAACATAAATGAAAATAATATTCTATGAATTACAATAGATGGTGAGATGGTCAAGAGCTCGACCCATATACCATAAGGTCATGGGTTCGAGTCTTGCCATCTCATGACACTATCTCCCCCTTAAAGACGACGAGTGGAACGAGTCAGCGCTACTTGCGGACCGGGTTTGTCCGGATACTTTCGGTGGAAATCAGCAAGAAGATCTTGTGCATTGGCAACATTCTCGACGGGTTCCCAAGTACGTTCGCTCGGACTATAACCGAGCCAATCGACCAAGTAATAGAGTTTGTTGCGAACAAGTTTGGAATCGAGGATGGCAGCAACTTCATACTCCGGGCCGGCGTCCAACTCCAGTGGGGGCGGCGGTGGTGTCACACGATCGGGAATGGTGTTTGCTTTATAAGGTTCAAGAAGAGAACAATGGAAAACCGGATGTATCTGAAGCTGCGGAGGGAGATCAAGGCGGAAGGTGACATCATTAATCTTCCCCGTAATACGGAAAGGACCGAGTCGTCGATAATCCAACTTGTCGCACGGTCGAGTAGTCTTGATGTGACGACGTAAGAGCCATACTCGATCTCCGATGGCAAAAGAGGAGGGAATCCGATGACGATCCGCATAAGTCTTCTGTGTGTGTTGAGCATGACGAAGGTGAGTAGAGAGATCCATCTGGATCTTGCGTAGCCTCTCCAAATGATCCTCGGCACGAGGGTTGGTAGGTAGCTCCGGAGTGTCGATCACCGACCAGCGAGGATGGAAACCGGTATAAGCGAAAAATGGGGAGACCCGAGTCGAGGAGTGAATAGCATTATTATACGCAAACTCCGCAAAGTGGAGAATCTCGGCCCAATCGTCCTGTTGATAACTCAGGAAACACCGGAGATATTGCTCCAGCGTTTGGTTTGTTCGTTCCGCCTGTCCGTCGGTCTGAGGATGGTAGCCGGAGGAGAGGTTGCAGGAGACCTTGAGCATCTTGAAGAGATGCTGCCAAAATTTGGAGACAAATTGCGGGCCTCGGTCACTGATAATACTGTCTGGGAGGCCATGATGTCGAAAAACCTCACGCATAACAAGAGCGGCGGTTTCCTCGCTAGTGATGGCTTTAGTACATGGCACAAAATGTGCCATCTTCGTATATCGATCGACGACGGTTAGGATAGCATCGAACCCTTTCGAGACCGGCAGATCTGTGATAAAATCAAGACAAATAGACTGCCATGGCTTACTTGGAATTGGTAAAGGTTCCAACAAGCCATATGGATGGTGTCGTGGCATCTTTGCTCGGCAGCAAGCATCACAGGTCCGAACGTAGTCGTCGACAAAACGGCGCATGTGGGGCCACCAAAAAGATCGCTGCACTAGCTCCAACGTCTTAGTACTACCGAAATGTCCCGCCGTATGGGTGTCGTGACAATGTTGGACAATTTGAAGGCGACAGGAGCAATCGGGGACATATACGCGCTTTTTAAAGAATAACAAACCATCATGATATTCGAATTGTCGGTAGTCAATACCTGGTTGTTGAGACTGAGAACAGGATGCCCGAGAAGTATCAATGTGCGCCAGGATGTCTTGAGCAAAACTATCCGTCTTCAAGGTTGCACGTATGTCATCGGTAATCCGTGAATCCATCGGGATGTGAAAAATCCGCGTCGTGTGCAATCGTGTTGGTCCCAAGATTACTTGCTTTTGATTATCAAATGTTGCTTCACCAGGACGAGGTGCAAGATATGAACGTCGTGATAGTGCATCTGCTTTTCCTTGCTGCTTCCCCGGTCGATATGTGATTTTGAAGTCAAAACGCGTGAGGAATTGCGCCCACCGAGCTTGCCGTCGATTTAGTACGCGAGCGTTCTGAAAATAAGCAAGATTTTTATGATCGCTGAAGACAATGACCTGATGTGGAGAGCCCTCTAAGAAATGCCGCCATTGTACAAATGAATCCACGATGGCTAATAACTCCTTGTCATGTATTTCGTAGTTGATTTCTGCGACATCGAATTTGCGCGAATGGAAAGCCACCGGATGCAACTCTTCTTTATCACCTTGTTGAGAAAGGATGCTACCGAGGGCGAAATCTGATGCGTCGGCCTCCATGATGAATGGTTTGCTTGTATCCACATGAGCTAGAATCGGTGCTGATGTAAAGGCTTTCTTAAGATGCCGAAAAGCCATATCTGCTTCAATGGACCAAAGAAATGCTTGGCCCTTCTTCGTAAGTTGTGTGAGAGGTAAAATAATCTTCGAGTAATCCTGTATAAACTTACGGTAGAAGTTAGCAAAACCTAGAAAACATTGTACATCTCGTACCGACCGTGGAATTTGCCACTCTAGTACAGTTTGGATCTTAGCTGGATCCATGGCGATGCCCTTTGAGGAGATGACGTAGCCTAGAAATTCCACTTGCTTGCAGTCAAAGCTACATTTTTCTAGCTTGGCATAAAGACCATTCTCGCGGAGTCGCTTTAGTACTAATAGTACATGAGAGTCGTGCTCTTCCTGGGTCTTCGAATAAATCAACAGATCATCCAGATAAATGATCAAACAGATATCCAAGAGGTCTCTGAATATATCATTTGCCATGTGTTGGAAGACTGCGGGTGCATTGGTTAGGCCAAACGGCATAACAGTATACTCAAAATGCCCATACCGCGTGCGAAAAGCGGTCTTCCACTCATCTCCCGGTCGGATCCGCACGAGATTATACGCTCCGCGTAGGTCGATTTTAGTAAAAAACTTGGCACCATTAACTCGCTCTAAAAGACTTGATATAAGAGGAAGTGCATACCTATTCCGGATGGTGACTTTATTTAATCCGCGGTAATCAACGACAAGACGAAGTGAGCCATCTTTCTTCTTGACAAAGAAGATGGGTGCACCGGCCGGAGATTTTGAATGACGGATGAACCCGCTTGCCAAGTTCTCCTCTATGTAGGCTCGAAGGACTTCTAACTCGGTGGGTGACAGGTTGTAAATTGGTCCCCATGGTGGCTCGGTTCCTGGTTGTAAATCGATGGGACAGTCATAGGGACGGTGATGAGGAAGGGTACCGGCTTTTACCTTGTCAAATACATCGGCATAAGGATGATATTTTGCCGGAAGTTGTACTGAGGAGTCCTTCTTAATAGTGCTGGAAGGATGTACTGATATGGAAAATAGGAACATTGCATCCTTGGGTCCTTCTTCGCGTAGTTGATGGAGTGAAATGGTCGAAACTCGGCGAGTTGATTCTTGGGGTGGTCGATATCGGACTTCTCTTGTTCTCCAATCTATGGCTGGATTATGTAACTCAAGCCAAGGTAATCCTAGGACAATGGGATGCTCTGGACTACTAATTATATTAAATGATATTATACACACAAAACTACCTAGGACAACTTGAATGGGTTCTGATTCTTCTACAATATTCCCGGAAGCAATGGGACGACCATCAATGACCACTACAGATGCGGGACAAGGAAGTTTTCTTAAGGATATCTGAGAAGCTTGGGCAAAATTTCGATCCATGAAACAGGAATTAGCTCCGGAATCTAAAAGTGCTAGGACGGGTACTGGGGGAGTACTTTTAGTACTAACAATGACTTGGGCTAGGAACACATTGCTAATTTGCTTGGAAGAAATGGAACCACTAATGGGCTGTACAGATCTAGGGTTGCTGTCCAACCAAATGGCTCCTATTTTGGCTGGACTCAATCGTTTAACTCTTCATCTAATTGACTAAGGATTTCAAATTTATTTGAGATACTTGGGCTATTAGTACTATGAATACTATCTGTCACTCTATTAGTACTATTACTACTATCAGACACTCCGAAGGGAAGAATTGACTCAGGTTTAGTACAGGCGACGATTTGATTTACCTGTCTTCTTGGCCTATGGGGACAATTGATGGCGATATGTCCTGGTCCACCGCAATAAAGGCATAATCGATTGGCACGTCGTCGTTGCTTTTCTTCTTCCGATAACGGGCCGCGTCGACGCATGGTATCGATCTCCATCGGTGTCGAAGTATTTGCTTGAGGTATGTCTCGTGCAAACGGTTTAGCCGCGACTGCGGCGTAAGTGGGCTCTGGCCTAGAGCGTGGTATCTGTAATTGATGTTCTGAACGCCGTTCAAAAAGGCGGTTGTCACATCGAACTGCTCGACTGATTGCCTCCGTAAGAGACTTTGGTTCTTCGGGGAAAGTTAGAAGTAGATCTTTGACATCGTTTCGCAAGCCATAGCGAAACTGCTCCATTAGTGCTTGATCATCCCAAGGTATATCTGAAGCAAGTAGGCGGAAATCCGCCGCGTAGGCAGAGGCTGGACGATCGCCTTGACGCAATCGCCGGATCTTGTTGATCGCCGTCCTGATGCTGTCGGTGTCTCCAAAGCAGGCTTTAAACTCACCAATAAAATCTTCAAAGTTATTAAGCAAGGGCGATTGTTTTTCTAAAAGCGGAGCGAACCATGCCAAGGCTGAGCCGCTAAGTAGCGTGCCTATTAGGCCGACTCGAGATGCATCAGTGGGATATCGGGAAGGATGCATCTGGATGACTAAGCGTACCTGATTAAGGAATCCCCGAAATTGCGAACGCGTTCCATCAAATTTCACAGGAAGTCCAATCTTGGGCTCTTTATGAAATCCTTGAGGACTGGATCCTTGTTGTTGCAACGCTGCTTCGAGTTGTTGTACCCGTAACGCTAACTCCCCATGTTGTTGTTGCGTTTGTTGTTTTTCTAGAGCGATTTGTTGCAGATCCCCTATCAGCCGTTGGTTTTCTTGTTCCAAGGCAACAAACTTTTCTTTTAGGCACTGTAGCTCGGAGAAAACGGATTGGTACTCTTGGGCGCTAACAGTAGCCATAGTATAGGGGAAAGGGTAGGAGGATGAGGGAGAGTGACAAGTAGGCTAGAGGAAAAAATTGGTTCAAACTGTCAGGAATAGTACTAAAACAGAGATGGAAGTAGTACTAAGAAGAGTAGTACTATTAGTACTAAGAGGACGGGACTGCGTAAGATTCCCGAGAGAGAGGAAGTGAGAAGAGGAGAGAGAGAGAGGGAAATAGGATGATGACAGCAGCTCTTATATTATATGAAAGATAAGTACAAATCGACTAAGAGGCTTAAGACTGGTGTTGAACCAATTTGGTTCAACATAATGCTTAGTGCCTTCTTTTATAGTGTTCTCAGGAATAATCCTGAAGCTTCTAGAATGTTCCAGAGAAATCTGGAATATACATTACTTTCTTATAATAAAACATAAATGAAAATAATATTCTATGAATTACAATAGATGGTGAGATGGTCAAGAGCTCGACCCATATACCATAAGGTCATGGGTTCGAGTCTTGCCATCTCATGACAGGTGATGTGCTGGCAACCGGTCTGCATTTCGCTTTTCGAACACGTCCAAAAAATCACTATATCTTGCGGGCAAATTGGTGACAAGAGTAGGGACGTCCTATGACATAACGGGCACGGAAGTGTCCATGCTAAAATCGACCACAACAGAATCAGCAAAGTCGGAGACTGAGTTGAAATGAGAAGAATGTGCACCCAAGCTGAAAGCAACCCCCACACAAGTAACAGTATTTGTGGAAAGGGCCTGTGCTGGTGTTTGTGAAAAAGTGATGGAGCGGCTACACCAATCCATCATCGGATTGTGTGTTTCCAACTAGGAGAGCCCTAAAACAATTGGATGACGAGGGGTTGCAATGAGGTAGAATGTTAATACCTCCTGTGGAACCCGACTTGAAATACCAACAGGACAGTGGCTTCGGTAACCGCCCCTGAAGAGAGAACCCGTCTGTCGATAGCTTCAACGGATATGGGTTGTGTTGTGTGGACAGTTGGGATTTTAGGTGCTCGGATGAACGCGATATCCATGAAACAAGTAGATGCACCAAAATCGAGCAAGGCATGGGATTTTATTGAAATAGACCCAAAACAAAGACTTACTTGCAAAGTAAAACCTCCTATTGGTGTGACTGAATTGTAGGAGCACAAAGAACTAGGGTGACGGAAAGTGTCCAACGGCATAGCTCCTATTGTAGCCAGACTTGCTCGTTTTCCTGTTGTCCAGAAACCTCCGCAATATGTGCACGATCGTTTTCTTGTTGTCTAGAAACCTATGCAAGACGTGCACGGTGGGATTGATAACGAGGATCGTGCATCGGGTAGTGGCGGATGGCATGGCTAGGGGTACCACAATAGAGGCAGAGACCATTATCACGTTGATGTTGTCATTGGGCATCGGTTAATGGTTGGAACCGAGCATGGTCGATCTCCATTGGCATATGGGGATCGATCTCCATCGGGGTATGAGCACTATTGGAAGATGGGAGTCGTGCCGTGCTTGGCGAAACTGATATATATGGCCTTGTGAGTGGAGCATTGCGGGAGGAAAATGGAAAGCCTTGAGTCCCCCGTTCCTCTTGTTGAAGCTCAAAAAGACGATTATCACATTGAACGGCATGGAGATTACCTGGGACAATGATGTGGGCTCCAAAAAGTTTAAGAGGAGAGTCTTGATATCATTTTGGAGGCCTCGATGAAACTGGTCGCATAAATCTTGCTCATCCCAGCTGACATCACACGCGATCTGACGAAACTCTAAAGCATAAACAGAAGCTGGACGAGAGCCTTGTTGTAAGGAATAGAGTTTCATGAGTGTCGTTCGTCGCCGATCTGTCTCTCCGAATATGGCTTCAAGGTCCACAAGGAAGGCAGGAAAGTTGTCTAGGAGGGGTGATGAGGTCTCGATCAATGGTGCAAACCACACTTGTGCCGGCCCAGAGAGAAGGCTGCCAACGAGGCCGACCCGAGAGAAATCACTAGCATAACATTGGGGTTGTAAGCGGATGATAAGCCGAATTTGATTGATGAAGCCACGAAGATGCGCCCTCAAGCCGTTGAATTTGTCAGGTAGGCTAACGTTAGGTTCGAGGACATATGAATGGGAAGAGGAAGGGGTTGGGTTAGATGCTGACGGAAGGTGAGGCTCAACGGGTGAAGGATTGTTGGTTGTGTTATTTTGAAGCTCTCACAATGACTGACGACGGCTTTCATTTTCTAATTGAAGTTGCTCCAAGGCTGCCATTACTTGGTTTAAGGCCGAGTCGGACATGGTAACAAGAAGGCAAGGTGAACAAACTATCACGGACGTAGACGAGGGCAAGGACAAGTAGACGAGCTCAATATTAACAAAGAGAGAAAGATAGATATATAGATAGAGAGGATCATAGAGAAGAGAACAAGAGAGAGGGAGGGTAGACAAAAGAGCAAGAACTAAAGTATGCTTATGTAACTGGTGTTGTTCACCTTGATTGTAATCAAGGTGCATCGAAGTATTTATACAAGAATGCATGTAAGCTAGGAAACATGTAGAGAATGCATGGAAACTTCTAGAGAGTGCATGCCCATGCATTCTCTAGAAGTTTCTTGAAAGTTCTAGTGATTAAGTTACAATGTAATAAGTTGAAACTTATACACTACAATAATGTATAGATGGAATGTAGTTCAATTGGTAAGGATGCCCAATAAGACCAAGAGGTCATGGGTTCAACCCCTGACATTCCATCATGTCTATCACAATCGATGGATATCGTGAGTGATCGAGATCCAATGTTTACTAGTGATTTCTGGACGCAAGTTTTTAAGAAGTTAGAAACTACGTTGAGCATGAGCTCCATGGATCATCCTCAATCCGATGGACAGACAAAACGAGTAAATCAAATTATTGAGGACATGCTTCGAGCATACCTTGGTGCAAAGCCAACAAAATGGCAATGTTATCTCCCAATTTTGGAGTTTACTTATAACAACTCCAAGCATACGTCGACGGGATATAGTCCTTTTATGTTGATGTATGGTTTTTAGACACGAGCCCGGATTGATGTTAATATACATCATGATGAGTTGCGAAGTACACAAAACTTTCTTTCAAGATATGTTTCATATTGCATGAGATAATATAAAAACAGCCCAAGATAGAGTGCGTTTTTACACCGATCATAATAGGCAACCTCGTGTATTCAACCCTAAACAGAAGGTATTTTTACGTGTAACTCACAATTATAAGACATTGTCTACGGGTAAACGCGCTAAGTTAGCCCCACGGTTTTGTGGACCTTTTCAAGTCCTCAAACGCATTGGTTCATCAACTTATCCTCTCGCTCTTCCCGATGACGTTGAAATTCATCCAGTTTTCATGTAAGTCGTCTAAAAGAACTTCTAGGTTCTAGAGACAATACAGTTACAACTGAAACTCTAGTTACTTCTAAAGAATTATCTTCTAAACCAAATGTACCAGAAAGAATTCTCGATGTTAAAACAAAAAATCTGTGTACTAAAATAATCCGAGAATTTAAAATTAAATGGATGGATAAATCTATCAAAGATGCCACATGGAATGCGAAAATACTCTTAGAACTAACTTCCCTAACTTTCCATTGCAAGAGTGCAATGTTTTCAAGAGGGGGAGAGTATGTTACGGGCATGACCATATAATATCCCGTGGTGAGAATTTACCATAGTATTTTATACACATGGATAAGTGTGACGGTTAAATGAGAGTGTAAAGAAGCGGAAGATTACTTTTAATCCTCGGGATTGAGACAACCCATTAGGCCAAGTTTGAACTTGCTTGGGGGCCTTGGGTATCGTTATAAATATGAGACCTAGCTACCCTCATTTGATCATATTTTCACTACGTCGAGACTCTGTTTCATGGTGGGTCAACTCTTGTAGTGAGTGCGCCAGCACCATGTACGACACAACGCCACGGCGGTGGTATGAGACTCATGCCCTATGGTCAGCAACCATTTGTGTTTGAGTATAATTTCTTATCAATAAACGAAAGATACATGAATATGCTTGACCAAAACATTGAGGTCATATAGCCGTTGGAAGGCGCTTAATATTCTTTTGATAGCAAAATTCTCAGTTACCTTTAGATGACTAGAAGTGCTTCATCGGAGCTATGAAGCGGCGGCGAACTTTCCATGGAAGATCAGAATAACCTCTAACTAAAATTTCAACAAATCCCTATACCCATGAAAATGCTTCGAGTTGTATTATGTCGCACACTAAATTCAATGGTGGTGTGCAAAAGGCCCTTACTCCTATTGTCAAATTAAAACGTTTGCTCTTATCCCAATAAATACACCTTAGGGAAAAGCACATGGAGCCATCCAAGCTCATATGGTACAGCACAAGGCTCAAAACATTGTGGTCATCGGTTCGAGCCCCATGGTCAGAGATCATTGGTCTCGAAAAAAAATGTTATTGTTTCTATTAGTGAAGAATATCTGCACGAAAGTCCTTAGCGGCACGCCTCAGATCATATGGTTGTCCGCGAGGCTGTTAATATTCTTGCTAGAAAAAAATGATGAGTCAACACTAGATGACTCCAAGTGCATCATTACAGTGAGAGAAGGCGCCTTACCATCAACGGAAGATCGCAATTGTTATGGGGTTTAGTTAAGTAAAGAGCGCGTGGAGACGGGTTAGGTTTACAATAGAGGAAAAGGCGCTAAACCTTCAGGTCAAGGGCTAGAGCCCTATGGTCAGCAACCATTTGTGTTTGAGCATAATTTTTTTTTCAATCAACGAAACATCAACGGAAGATCGCAATTGTTATGGGGTTTAGTTAAGTAAAGAGCGTGGGGAGACGGGTTAGGTTTACGATAGAGGAAAAGGCGCTAAACCTTCTGGTCAAGGGCTACAGCCCTATGGTCAGCAACCATTTGTGTTTGAGCATAATTTTTTTATCAATCAATGAAACATACATTAATGTGCTTGACCAAAACATCGAGCTCATATGGCCGTATGGAAACTGGTTAATATTTTTTTCATACAAATATTATCAGTTACCTTTAGATGACTAGAAGTGCTTGATCAGAGCTACGAAACGACATCGTACCTTCCATGGAAGATCGGAATAGCCTCTAACGAAAATTTCCACAAATTCCTATACCCGTGAAAATGCTTCGAGTTGTAATAAGCCGCACACTAAATTCAACAGTGGTGTGCAGGGTGATTACTCCTATTGTCAAAGTAAAACGTTTGGTCCACTCCTAATAAATATACGTTAGTGAACACATAGAGCCGACCTAGGTTAGATGGTAGAGCCCAAGGGTCTTGACCATGTGGTCATGGGTTCGAACCCCATGTTTGGCGAACATTGGTCTCGTAGTAAAATGTTTCTCATAGTGAACAATATTTACATGAAAGTCTTTGACGGAAAGCCTCAGATCATATCGTTGTTTGCGAGGGTCTTAGTATTCTTGTTAGAAAAAAATGATGAGTCAATTTTAGATAATTCCAAGTACGTCATCACAGTGAGAGAAGGCGCATGATCATCATTGAAAGATCGCAACTGTTCTGGGGTTGAGTTAAGTAAGGAGCGCGTGGAGCCGGGTTAGGTTTACGGTAGAGGAAAAGGCGCTAAGCTTTTTGGTATCAATCAACAAAAGATACATGAATGTACTTCACCAAAACATCGAGCCCATATGGTCATACAAAATCCGCTTAATATTCTTTTCATAGCAAAATTATGAGTTACCTTTAGATGAATAGCAGTGCTTTGTCAGAGCTACAAAGCGGCGACGTACCTTCGATGGAAGATCGGAATAGCCTCTAACTAAAATATTACCAAATCCCTATACCCGTGAAAATACTTCGAGTTGTAATCAATCGCACACTAAATTCAACGGTGGTGTGCAGGGCACTTACTCCTATTGTGAAAGTAAAATGTTTGGTCCACTCCCAATAAATACACCTTAATGAAAAGCACATGGAGCCGGCCTAGCTCAAATGATAGAGCGGAAGGCTCTTAACCTTGTGGTCATGGGTTCGAGCCCCATGGTTGGCAATCATTGGTCTCGATGTAAATTGTTATTGTTTCTATAGATTAGTGAACAATATTTGCACGAAAATCCTTGACGGGAAGCCTCAGATCATATGGTTGTCCGCGAGGGTGTTAATATTCTTGTTAGAACAAAATGATGAGTCAATTCTATATGACTCCAAGTGCAGCATCACAATGAGAGAAGGCGCCTTAGCAATTGATCTAGGGTTGAGTTAAGTAAAGAGTGCGTCGAGCTAGGTTAGTTTTACGTTAGAGGAAAAGACGCTAAGCCTTGTGGTCATGGGCTCAAGCCCTATGGTCAGCAACCATTTGTGTTTGAGTATAATTTTGTAAAGAATCGATGGTGATTCTTGTGCAGTGTAATAGGTTAGAGATGTGTGTGGGTGTGAGAGAGAAAGAAAGAAAGAAAGATATATTAATGTCTTCTAAGGCCAAAATTGGCCCATGAGACTATTTATCCAATCATCATAACTAAATTAAATTAAATTAAAAATAGAACTTAAGCTAAAAGGGTTCTAGTAGTGTGCGAAACATGCAACCATTTGTGTTTGAGTATAATTTTGTAAAGAATCGATGGTGATTCTTGTGCAGTGGAATAGGTTAGAGATGTGTGTGGGTGTGAGAGAGAAAGAAAGAAAGATATATTAACGTCTTCTAAGGCCAAAATTGGCCCATGAGACTATTTATCCAATCATCATAACTAAAATAAAATAAAGTAAAAATAGAACCTAAGCTAAAAGGGTTCTAGTAGTGTACAAAACATGGTATACTCGATAAAGGAAGTGACTTTACACTAAGCCTAATTTTATTTCCACCCAAGCCTCTCGAAAAGAAGTGGGAGGTCAAAGGGTTTTGGTGTGGGTGTGACCCGTGGTCCCAATGTAGAGAGTGTCCTAGCCATGGTTTCTAGGCGGTGTACCTCACGTTCCCTTATTTTCATTATTGCTTCTGCACCACGTCGAGTTGCTTTGAAACCCGGCACCCAAGGACGTTTAGTTCTTTTTTGATTTTCTTCCTCATCAAGGGAAAGGCCAAGTGGTGCAGGTGTGTGGACATGCATTGTCTCCCCCTGTTCCTGAAAAACTTCTTTCATTACATGTTGGTGAACATTAGCAACATTTTTGTCAACATTTTGTAACTTATTCTCTCTGTGTTGTTTTAGTTCTAGAATGTATTTGCCTAATTTCTTTATATCTAGAGTATCTAATAGTTTGGAGAGGGTGGGAGAGGAACCAAGTATGTCTTGGTATTTTTCCCTTATCTTGGCGTAGGTTGGACGCTTGCATGTAAAGTGATACTCATCCTCTATCTCTATGTGACATAACCTACATATCCTTTCCTCCCTAGGGACTCCATTAGTACGACCACTCTCAATCTCAAGTTGGTGAGATGATATTCTAAGTTGTCCAATGGCAACCCTTAGTGCATGTGGTAAGAATATATCTAGATATTTTGGCCACGTGATAAAACCTAACATAGAGAAGTGCATGAAGTGTTCCTTATAATACAACATTTTAGATAGGAGTGGCTCTAGTGGGGTGATCCATTTATACCAAGTGTAAATTTACCATAGTTCTTGGCGTATTACTTTATTGTGGTCCTCATGAGAGATTAAAGTGTTATCAATCGTGTGGTTGTACCTAAGGGGAGGTAGGTTATTAATGTCTAGACCATTCGCAAGAAGCCAACTCACCATCATGCCATACCATGAGCTAGTATAGCCGGACTCATACAGTGATCGAGAGGCCTTAAAGGCTTGATAAGATATTCTATCATGTGGCTGGCTATGTATTCTATGAATAAAGACTACAAGTTGGAAAAGTGCTTCTACTAACATTGGGGGTAAAGTGAACTCAACCCTAATAATGTCATGGGGTACTGTCAATTTGCTTCAGAGTTGGCGTGATAACATCATCACCAATGGTCTCTCTAATTGCGTCCACATGAAAGATGGTAATCCTGAAGCCCAAACCACTGATGCATACATGAGGGAGGGGGTCACTAATGAATCAAAGATCCACCCTTTAGTCTGTGGCTTTTGAAAGTATGCTTGGTGGCATTGTCTCCCTAGGAGTGAGAGGGATGCATGTCCTCTCATAAGTCTATCCTTCACGGCCTGTGTCATCGAAAATTTACTTGAGCGGGCACTGAAAGTGACTCCGAGATAGACATATGATCCAACCACTTCAACTAGTCTATGGGAGATAGTTAGGTGACACTTAGCTCTAACTTGGGCCGATGTGTGGAAGATAAGGACTTTAGTTTTCCCTAGATTCACTACCAATCCTCGTTGTGCGCAACAGTCATCTAAGGCATTAAGGTGCCTTTGTAGGTCGTGTTCGGATTCAGAGATCAAAACTATGTCATTTGCATAGAGCAAGATACAAACCTACATATCCCCAAGGACAACTCTGTTGCCTCCCTTACAAGCAATAAAATCTGTTATCTCATCAATGTAGATCCCAAAAAGGGTCGGTGATAGGGGGCAACATTGTTTTACTCCAATAGTGCTAGTGAAACAATTGGATAGGCCACCTAGGCATCGGACACACCCGAACACTTGTTCATATAGTGCGTAGATGGCCCAGACCATGTCATCTGGTATCCTCAAGCTTTTAAGCCTATCAAACAACCGCTCTCTAGGGACTGTGTCAAAGGCTTTGCGGAAGTCCACAAAACAACAATATAATTTCTTCTTGCGAGCCTTAGTTTGGTCAATTAAGCATCTAAGCGTGAAGATATGATCAATAGTGGGGAAGCCTCGTCTAAAGCCAGCCTATTCAGGTGCACGAAGATTTAGAGTCTCCATATAATTGCGAAGTTCTGCTTCCATTACTACACCATATAATTTAGCAAGGGCATGATAGGGTCCATGGGGTCCCCCCCTTTATGTATGGGGACCACTGTGTTCATAGTCCATTGTGGTGGAAAATCCTCCACGAGGATGCAATTGAAGATTAGAGTTAGCAAGGGAGCTAGGCACTCTCTCGCATATATAATGTGTTCTGCTTGCAATCCTGTATGGTCCATGGACTTCCTATGTTGTAATTTCTTTATGACCATCGCGACCCTAGAGGTCGTGAAAAGTGTCTCCGTGGAAGGTCGGGGTGTAGAAGGCATTGGAATGGGTGGTTGGTTTGGGATTTGGTAAAGTCTCTCTGTATATGCGTGCCAGGTCTCGAGATCTTCGATGGGTGTTTGTGGTCTTGGCTCCCATAGTCTCTTCCATGCGGAGGCGCAATCGCTACTCATGAACATATGGTAGAGTTCCCAATATTGGGATGCCTCCCACGCTCGTCTTTTACGACGTGTCATCTTGCACATTTTTTTGCGAGCTTTTATTGAGGTAATACTACCACTAAGTTGCGATAGTGTAAGTTGTCTATGTAAGTCTCTACAATCCTCATCATACCATTTATTTTGTGGCATAGATCCTGATCTACCTTTATTTGAGTGTTTTGTATATGGGAAACTGCTAACTGCAACGAAGTGAAGGATGTGTGTGAGTTTTGTACTAAGGCTTTCCAAAGGTAGGGAGGGATCAAGGGAGGAGAGATGGGCCTGAACATGTCGAGAGTACATGTCAGAGAGCTCATGTGTAAAATGTATTGTGGTGTGATGGCGTGGTTGACTAGAGTTGGTGACGTTAGAGATATCGCATTTTAGCTCGAAGTATAAGAAACTATGGCCTATGCCAATAGGGCATGGGGCCACCCAGAAGGAGTTAATCATGTGGGTAGCTTCAGGGCGTCCTATTAGATAATAAATTGTGTTTTCCCCTCCTCTATGTGGGAAACACGTGAGCTCTTCCAAGCCTGGCCACCTGGCTAAACCATTATATATGACCATCCGGTGCCGACTGCCAACCTCGAGTAGATTATGGCCAAAGCTCGTGGCGTCTGCACCTCAATCCTTTGATCTACGTCTGGTGCCTACATCTACAGGGTCGACATTTACCATTTCTAGGTTTCTATTCATCTTAAATATTGTGCATTGTCGGGATTGGGTTCTCGAAACACAAGATAGATAGAATGGACAATGGAAAAATACTCAAGAAGATGTATGTTACAAACGAGATTAACCGACCTAATATGAAGTATGAGGAGGAATGTGAAGACTCATAGTCATGGGGAATATGTAACTCATTAGTTATGTGTCATAGAATATGATTCTACGACACATAGTTAATGTATACAGAGTAGTGGTGTGACTCTTGACCTTTGAGTAATCATAGATTTTCAAAAGGTGTGTTCACACATTGCACTATATTGAGCTTGATTCTCAACAAACAATTTTATCAATCAACGAAAGATACATGAATATTCTTGACCAAAACATCGAGCTCCTACAGTCGTACGGAAGCCGCTTAATATTCTTTTCATAGCAAAATTCTCAGTTACCTTTCGATGACTAGAAGTGCTTCATCGAAGATACGAAGCGGCGGCGTACCTTTGATGGAAGGTCGGAATAGCCTCTAACTAAAATAGTCAGAAATCCCTATCCCGATGAAAATGCGTCGAGTTGTAATGAGTCACACACTAAATTTAACGGTGGTTTGCAGGGCACTTACTCCTATTGTCAAACTAAAACGTTTGGTCCACTCCCATTAAATTCATCTTAGTGAAAAGCCCATGGAGCCGGCGTAGCTAAAATGGTAGATCGCAAGGCTCTTAACCTTGTGGTCATGGGTTCAAGCCCCATTGTCGGCGATCATTGGTCTCGAAGTAAATTGTTATTGTTTCTATAGATTAATGAACAATATTTGCACGAAAGTCCTTGATGGCAAGCCTCAGATCATATGGTTGTCCGCGAGGGTGTTAATATTCTTGTTAGAACAAAATGATGAGTCAATTCTATATGACTCCAAGTGCATCATCACAGTGAGAGAGGGCGCTTTAGCATCGATGGAAGATCGCAATTGTTTTGGGGTTGAGTTAAGTAAAGAGCGCGTTGAACCGGATTAGGTTTACGGTAGAGGAAAAGGTGCTAAGCCTTGTGTTCATGGGCTAGAGCCCTGTGGTCGGCGAACATAGGTTTCGTAGTAAAATGTTTCTATTAGTGAACAATATTTGCACGAAAATCTTGAACGAAAACCCTCAGATCACATCGTTGCGAACAATGGTGTTAATATTCTTGTTAGAAAAAACTGATGAGTCAATTTAAGATAATTCCAAGTGCATCATCACAGTGAGAGATGGCGCCTCACCATCGATGGAAGATCGCAATTGTTCTAGGGTTTAGTTAAGTAAAGAGCGCATCCAGCCGGGTTAGGTTTACGGTAAAGGAAAACACGCTAAGCTTTGTGGTCATGGGCTTGAGCCCTATGGCCAGAAACCAATTGTGTTTTTTGTATCAATCAATGAAAGATACATGAATGTACTTCACCAAAACATCGAGCTCATATGGTCGTTCGAAAGCCACTTAATATTCTTTTCATAGCAAAATTATGAGTTGCCTTTAGATGAATAGACGTGCTTCGTCGGCACTACGACGCGGCGACGTACCTTCGGTGGAAGATCGGAATAGCCTCTAACTAAAATATTCACAATTCCCTATACCCGTTAAAATACTTCGGGTTGTAATGAGTCGCACACTAAATTCAACGGTGGTGTCCAGGGCAATTACTCCTATTGTCAAAGTAAAACGTTTGGTCCACTCCCAATGAATACACTTATTGAAAAGCACATAGAGCCGGCCTAGCTCATATGGTAGAGTGCAAGGCTCTTAACCTTGTGGGTATGGGTTCAAGCCCCATGGTCGGATATCATTGGTCTCGAAATAAAATGTTATTGTTTCTATTAGTGAACAATATCTGTACGAAAGTCCTTGACGGCACGCCTCAGATCATATGGTTGTTTGCGAGGGTGTTAATATTCCCGTTATAAAAAAATGATGACTCAATTCTAGATGACTCCAAGTATGTAATCACAGTGAGAGAACTCGCCTTAGCATCAACGGAAGATCGCAATTGATCTGGGGTTGAGTTAAGCAAAGAGTGCGTGGAGCCGAGTTAGGTTTACGGTAGAGGAAAAGACGTTAAGCCTTCTAGTCATAGGCTCGAGCCCTATGGTCAACAACCATTTGTGTTTGAGTATAATTTCTTTATCAATCAACGAAAGATACATGAATATGCTTGGCCAAAACATCTAGCTCATATGGTCGTATGGAAGCGGCTTAATATTCTTTTCATAGCAAAATTCTCAGTTACCTTTAGATGACTAGAAGTGCTTCATCGGAGCTACGAAACGGTGGCATACCTTTGATGGAAGATTGGAATATACTCTAATTAAAATTTCCACAAATCCCTATACCCGTGAAAATGCTTCGAGTTGTAATAAGTCGCACACTAAATTCAACGATGGTGCGCAAGGCCCTTACTCCTATTGTCAAAGTAAAACGTTTGGTCTTATCCCAATAAATACACCCTAGTGAAAAGCACATGGTGCCGGCCTAGCTCAGATGGTAGGGCGCAAGGCTTAACTTTGTGGTAATGAGTTCGAGCCCCATGGTTGACGAACGTTGTTCTCGTAGTAAAATGTTTCTATTAGTGAACAATATTTGCACAAAAGTCCTTGACGGAAAGCCTCAGATCATATCGTTGTTCGTGAGGGTGTTAATATTCTTGTTAGAAAAAAATGATGTCAATTTTAGATAATTCCAAGTGCGTCATCACAGTGAGAGAAAGCGCCTTACCATCGATGGAAGATCACAATTGTTTTGGGGTTGAGTTAAGTAAGGAGCGCATGGGGCCGGGTCAGGTTTACGGTATAGGAAAAGGCGTTATGCTTTTTGGTCATGGGCTCGAGCCCTATGGTCAGCAACCGTTTGTGTTTTTTGTATCAATCAACCAAAGATACATGAATGTACTTGACCAAAACATTGAGCTCATATGGTCGTACGAAAGCCCCTTAATATTCTTTTCATAGCAAAATTGTCAGTTACCTCTAGATGAATAGAAGTGCTTCGGCGAATCTACGAAGCGGCGGCGTACCTTCGATGGAAGTGACTATGAGTCTTCAGATTCCCCAAGAGAGAGTGGTTGTTGTAGTTAGTTAATGAAGAGAGAGGGTGACTATATATAAAGCACCCTCCTCATACTTCATACTAAGTCTGTTGTGACTCCTTGTAATGCTACATTTTTGTATTTGCTATTCTACTTGTGAATATACACTTTCTTCTTTAGTATTCCTTTTTCTATCTATCTTGTGTTCTCTCTTCTCTCCTCTAATTCCTCTCACACATACACATAACACACATGTCTTCCGCTGGACAAGAATCATACCCGATTCTTTACATGGTATCAGAGCGGTTTGGTAGCTTGATCTAGCCCATCCGCATGTGTTGTGTTCTACGCCGACGTTTGAGAAGAACCAGTCCATCGCTATCATAGTACGAGTACATAGCTCATATTCGAGAGAGAAGGAAAACAGAAGAAAGAAGAAATCTTCATCGACAATGAATACTCAAATGGGGAGCGCTCTCCCTTGCGAGAAGCTAGATCAAAACAATTGTGCATCTTGGGAGTACAAGATGCACCAATACCTTGTCGGCCAAGGCTATTGGGGTTACATCAAAGGAGCACAAGAAAACCGACCCAACCTGAAACATGCCAACTACGCAACATGGGAGCAAGCGGCAAGCCGAGTGATGTATTTCTTGGCAACATGTGTTCTCGAACACATGCTCGGCTACATTCGAGAAGTCGAGATGCCAAAGGAAGAGTGGGAGAATCTACGAAAGATTTTCGCCGCCAACACAACTGCAAGAAAATTTCAACTCCGCCAAGAGTTGAACAACATCCAACATTCAACTCACGCGGCTGGATAAGTGTCAATGTGGACGATGATGAGATGGTGCAAATATGCCTGGGCGGCCTTGCACAACGGTTCGGCGCGATGAGGACCGCCGTATTAGCACGGGAGAATCCGCCCTCCTTCTATGATCGTCAATCCATGTTATTGGTTGAAGAAAACCATGTTCGAACAAGGAGGGTTTTGCCTTACGGCTTTTGCAAGGAGTGCGGGTCGATATACCGCTCGAATACGGAGCATGTCCAGTCTTGATAGCAATGGGCCCTCCTGAACCCATTACTATCGTAGATGTAACCAGGACTTCCCGGGAGGTCACCCATCCCAGTACTGTTCAGCGCAAATATGCCTGGGCGGCCTTGCACAACGGTTCGGCGCGATGACGACCGCCGTATTAGCACGGGAGAATCTGCCCTCGTTCTATGATCATCAATCCATGTTGTTGGTCGAAGAAAACCATGTTCGAACAAGGAGCAACACCTCGGAAGGCCACATGCTTTACTCACACTCGAACGGAGGAAGAGGATGTGGCCATGCAAGAAGAGACCGATTCAGCCAAGAACGAGGCAGACGAGGCGGACGAGGCCCTACTTACGAAAACAACTCGCAATTTCGGCATCATGAAGGAAGCCATCGAGGAACCTTCGGAAGAAGGGGTAGCTTCCATTCTAGTCCAAGCCGACAAAACTCGGTCGAAGGCGGTTATTGCGGAAAAATCAGTCACCACGAAGAAGACTGTCATAAGAAGATGCGTGAGGCTGCTTCCACTAGCCGACAACTCACTAATTACGCCACCAACTCCGACTATGAGGATCGTAGTGGAATGTTCGTGATGAGACATAGAGAAAATTCTATGTTGGCTTCTACTTCAACTAGTGCCTCCGGTCCGGAAGACGTATGGTTCGTCCACTCTGGTGCCTCGAACCATATGACGTCTCATCAAGAATGGTTCCGAGAACTTCGAGCGCCAAAATGACCCAGCTATGTTGAAACCGGAAACGACACTACGCATCCAATTCAACACATCACATCGGCAATGTCCCATTCGGCAAAGAAGGTAACCAAAATTTTATTAAGAATGTCTTACATGTACCAACCATTACGAAGAATTTGGTGTCCGTCAGCCAAATTGTTGAGCAAGGGATGCAAGTACGATTTAATCAAGTCGGTTGCTTCATCAAAAAAGGTGTCTGACTCATCGCTCGCGGACAAAGAGAGGGTTGAATGTTCATTCTCCACTCGCACGAGATGAAATCGGCCATGTTCACAAAGTGCACGAAAGCCAATTCCGACATAGAGTTATGGCACACGCAGATTGGCCATATCAACCTCCAAAAGCTCAAGGCAATGCAATCGAAAGGAGTCTTCATTGGGCTCCTGACTTTCAAGGAGAAAGAGATTGAAGGCGTGTGTGCCATTTTCCAATTCAGCAAGCAACATCGGCACCCATTTCCAAAGGAGTGAAACGTGAGCAAAGGCGTACTTGACGTAATTCATTCCGATGTATGGGGTCTGGCTTAAACGGCTACATTCGGCGGATGCTGATACTACATGACCTTCATCGACAACTTCTCCCGGCACACCTGGATCTACCCCAAGTGGCAAAAGAGCGAAGTGTTCGAACACTTCCAAAAATTTAAGAATGAAGTCCAGAAAGCCACGGGCCGACATGTACAATGTCTTCGGTCGAATGGAGGCAAGGAGTACTTCTCCAACGAATTTTCGGCTTTTCTACGGAAAGAAGGAATTCAGCGAGAGTTTTCGTGTTGACATACGCCACAACAAAACGAAGTCGCCGAAGGAAAGAATCAGCACATTCTCAAAGTAGCACGGGCCATGATGAACGAAAAAGCTCCTGTCAAAGTCATACTAGGCAAAAGCGGCTAACACGGCCGTATACCTCATGAATCTGTGTATGACAACGGGTGTGCACGAACTTACTCCGCACGAGAAGTTTTTCAGAAAGAAGTCGGACCTATCACATGTTCAGATATTCGGCTCCATTGCGTACGTGCACATCCCCGATGAGAAGCGACAAAAGCTCGACCTAAAGTCAGAGAAATGTATCCTCGTAGGATACTCACTGGAGCAAAAGGGGTACAAGTGCTATAACCCCTCAACTCAAAAATCTCATGTCAAGACGTTGCTTTCGACGAGTCTGCATCTTGGTACGCACCAGAGATAACTTCAACTCTGATACCGCTCAACCCAGAATCTGCCAAAATAGAGATAGAAGCCGAAGATCAGCTCACACGCATGTTCAAAGAAAGCCCGATTACGACAAGGCTTAGTGGGCCACAAGAGCCTCCGAGCAATCAAAGCACATCTCGGCCAAGTCTGAAGCTGGACAAAGGGAAGGTTAAAATGTCGGAGTATGAAGACGATCACTTCGACGGCAATTAATCGACTCACTCCCTCGATAGTGAGTTTGAAGGCCTTGACATCCGGACAAATGGAGCAAAGAAAGCCTTAGTATCCGCAAATGAGAAGCTCTGCCGATCCACCCGCGAAAAGAACCATGTAAGCCAATTTGGCTACAACGATTATATGGCGTACCATTACGCCTTTATGGTCAAGGTAGCGATATTACGGGAGCCGGAATCGTTTTTTGAAGCCGCGAAGGACCCCAGATGGGTTGAAGCGACGAATGAGGAGATGCAAGCACTCTCGAAAAACAAGACACGGGATCTTGTACCCCACTCACAGCACAAGAAGGCGATCAACTGTAGATCAATCTACAAGGTGAAGTACAATGACAACGGCTCAATAAACCGCTACAAAGCTCAACTCATAGCAAAAGGATATGCACAGACACATGGAGTCGACTACGAACAAACATTTGCCTCGGTGGCAAAGATGACAACTATGCGGACCGCGATCGCACTCGCATCAAATGGACGTAAAGAACGCCTTTCTTCAAGGCGAATTAGAAGAGGAGGTGTACATGGTACAACCACCCGACTTCAAATCGCACATTTATCCGAAAGTTGTATGCCAACTCAAGAAGCCTCTCTACGGCCTCAAGCAAGCACCACGTGCTTGGTATTACATATTGTGCAATTTGTGTCCTTTTCCTCTTCAAACTCCTAGTCGACTGTGTCTTTGGATCTGGCTTCACCTTGTTTTGCTCTTGTGCAATCATTGGGCTTGGCTTCAAACTATTTTGCTCTTGTATAGTCGATTGTGTCATCAGTCCACCTCTGTGCATGTAGATACTTCTCTAGTCGATATCAACCCACTGGTATCACATGTTGCATCTACCGTCAAAATCAGATCATCTATGCAACATGCTTGATCTATTTGCGTAACCAGATCATTTGTGTTAGTTGCTACATCTACTTTCAAGATGGGGCCCTCTAAACATGCAGCAACATCAACAGTTTCCATACTACCATCAGCCTTAGGAGCAATAGATTCAAACCCTTTAGACTCTGCAACATCAAAAAACAACAACATATTCACACTCACAAAGAAGCCAACAGTCTCACAAAACAACATAATGAACATAAAATATTCTGCAACAAAATAATAATATTATCTTAATATCCACCATAGAGTTCCATTACATAATGTGGATCAAGCAACAACCAATTTTAGGTGTTAGTTGTCCAAATAGACCATAGGCCATCTTCATAATTTTCTAGGAAAATAGTTAACTGGCATATCCCACTAATCAATAATTGGTAGTAATTAGCTCCAATTCAAGAGCCCCTTGATCGAGTAACTGGTCTTATCCCCAATCGTGACCCCTTCTTTTGCCTTTTTCTAGCTGGTTGCCCATTTTAGCCTTGCTTCTTTCACCCATTGCACAAGTGTGTCCTCCTTCGACAACCTTTCCATCGCCTCAATAGCGGCTTGCACGTCAGCCCCGTCTTGTGCTAGCTTTTCAAGTACATTGGGATCTGGTGGGACATCATCAATAGTTGGGCTCGGTGGGGTTGAATCAAGGTTTTGGGATTCGAAGAAATGTTGCATCAAGTGTTCAAAAACACTGTTGTTATGAACCTCAGATTTACAGTGTGTTGTTTCCAATATTTCATGGCTTTTCACAACGTTGCCTAATTTAGTACAATCTTCCAAACAAATAGGATGGAGCTTATCTGAAGGCGATGTGATAGCAGGACTCTTACTTTCAGCCACGTTGCCAGTTATCTCCTCATCGGTTGCGGCGTCATCGGCACCAAACACCTCATGCAACCTCCTTAATCCATGAGATTCTACAACATGTTAGCTAATTAGTGGCTTCTCTTGTGTTTTTCTATGATCTTAGCTGAATTCCAAACATGATAGCTAATTAGCTACATGGTACGCAATTAGCGGCCACTCTTGATATTGTCGATACTGCGACATCTTAACTAAATAGCTATTCTTCTTAACTATGACAGTAGCTAATTAGTTATCACTCTTGATACTACTTAGCTAATTAGCTACATCTTAGCTAATTAGCTGCTAGACTATAGGTTGGCAGTAGTTAATTAGCTACCACTTAGCTAATTAGTTACATCTTAGCTAATTAGTTGCTAGACTATAGGTTGGCAGTAGCTAATTAGCTACATCTTAGCTAATTAGCTATTCTTCCTAACTATGGCAGTAGCGAATTAGCTACCACTCTTGATATTGCTTAGCTAATTAGCTGCTAGGCTATAGGTTGGCAGTAGCTAATTAGCTACCACTTAGCTAATTAGCTACATCTTAGTTAATTAGCTATTCTTCCTAACTATGGCAGTAGCTAATTAGCTACCACACTTGATACTGCTTAGCGAATTAGATGCTGACTTTAGATTGGCAATAGCTAATATTAGTTATTCTACTTAAGTATGGTAGTACATCTTAGCTAATTAGGCTGGCAATAGCTAATTAGCGATTCTACTTAATTATGATAGTAGCTAATTAGCTACATCTTATCAATTAGTTGCTAGACTATAGGTTGGCAGTAGCTAATTAGCTACATCTTAGCTAATTAGTTATTCTTCTTAACTATGGCAGTAGCTAATTAGCTACCACTTTTGATATTGCTTAGCTAATTAGCTATTCTACTTAATTATGGTAGTAGCTAATTAGCTACCACTTAGCTAATTAGCCAGTTGCCAGACTATAGGTTGACAGTAGCTAATTAACTACATCTTAGGTAATTAGCTATTCTTCTTAACTATGACAGGAGTTAATTAGCTACCACTTTTGATGTTGCTTAGCTAATTAGCTACCACTTTTGATGTTGCTTAGCTAATTAGCTACACTGTAGCTAATTAGTTGTTAGACCATAGATTAGTAGTAGCTAATTAGCTATTCTTCTTAACTATGGTAGTAGCTAATTAGCTACCACTTTTTATATTGCTTAGCTAATTAACTATTCTACTTAATTATGG
Source organism: Azolla caroliniana (assembly GCF_043228905.1). Taxonomy (NCBI): domain Eukaryota; kingdom Viridiplantae; phylum Streptophyta; class Polypodiopsida; order Salviniales; family Salviniaceae; genus Azolla; species Azolla caroliniana. The sequence continues at coordinate 3,992,756 of NW_028230450.1, read as the reverse complement.
TAGTAGCTAATTAGCTACCACTTAGCTAATTAGTTGCTAGACTATACGTTGGTAGTAGCTAATTAGCTACATCTTAGCTAATTATCTATTCTTCTTAACTATGGCTTGATACTATTTAGCTAGCTGCTAGACCATAGATTTGCAATAGCTAATTAGCTACATCTTGGCTAATTAGCTATTCTTCTTAATTATGGCAATAGCTAATTAGCTACCACTTTTGATATTGGTTAGCTAATTAGTTGCTAGACCATTGATTTGCATTAGCTAATTAGCTACATCTTGGCTAATTAGCTAATACTTAGGTTGTAGCTAATTAGATACTACACTACTGAACCATAACATCTAAATAGCTACCACACTTTATACGGCAGCACGGCTTAGCTAATTAGCTACTACACTATAGAGACAAGCAACAATTTTACCTATCAGTTTTCTCCACTCATCTAAGAGAGTTGTATTGCAATCCCCGAAACAGACCGTTGCAATGCGACATGCATATTGAAAACAAACGATATGGTATGTGTGTTGGCATGATCGTAGGTGTACCAACAGAGTAGCAGTTTTGTCCTCTACGCCTAAGCTGCAGGCGATGCAACGTGCTTGAACAGTCAATATATCGTTTCCTAGTTCTCCTTCGTTTGGTAAGGGAGCAAGAATGTTGAGGTCCAATTCTTATTTGAGGGCTATCATACTATAATATCTGAGTCGGAGGCTTTATTGGACTGATCTAATGTGTGTCATTGGGTACCCCACACATGATTGGTCAGGTATATGTCATTACATGGCCTAGGTCCTATAAATAGGGGATACTCTCCTTTGTCAGGGGGAGCCCCATGAGTGGTTCCGACCTCTCTTTGATGTGGACTAGTCATCTACCAAGATCCTAACGTGGAGATCATTGCTGGTATAGGACAGATCGGGATTCCTTGTATGTGATGTCTACTCTGGCGCGGGGGCAAATGGGTGGTAACGCATATTTTCAGTATGATTGTGTCATTTATGTCTTTATTTTAGGATTAATGATCTTGGTTATTACACCTATGCCTCAGCGGTCAAAAGTCTGATGTACGTTGGGAAAACATAGCTAAGATGTCTTTACCGGCCCTCTATCTTGATTATTGATGTTCGCTCCCCGAAGGTCAATCATGGTTCTAGAATAAACATAATTTTCTAGATAGTCCTATGTTAAATTTCCAGCCAATCATGTATTGCTATAGTCGATCGAGTGTAATGACGCCCTAACAAGTGAGTGTGCAAGTAGTATTGTAGTCTTGTGTGTAACAAGCAAATGTTGTTATGAACAAGGGGGGGAAATAGGACACTACCTATACGAGACAAGAAGTGATGAAAACAATGTTCAAAAAATCACTTGGTGCCTACTAAAAAGACTTGAATGTCACAAATAAATGTAGAGTGAGATTTACGCACATATTCATCAAAATATTGCGATGGTGCTTTGCATAATTGGAGACGTAAGGCCACGAATTGATACAAGTGGTGGTGTTTTTGTGCACAACGATGCAGTACTCAAATCCATGTAAAAAACATGATACGTGAACTCATTTGTTTTGAATCAAAAGTCTCGATTAAATGCCTTTTACCCTAGATGACAATTCGAAACAAGTGCTCAATCGTTAGTGTGATGCCCAAACTCTATTCTACATGGTAAATTTCTTAACAATAGTCTACATGATATCGTTAAATGTATGTGAATAGTGTATGGTTAAACATGAAAATTAAGGGTAAAAATTAGAGTTAAGTGTGGGTAGGCAGATGGCAATTACAAGAAAATCATAAATGGGAAGACAAAGTGTGTAACTAGAAATAATAGTAATAATAATAAAATAGGTGGGTGGGTGGGTGTGTGTGTGAAACATTAAGCATGCCCTAAGGTATGAATCCCTAGTGTGGTAGTGGTAGACATGCACTTCCTAATGATCACTATGTCCCATAAAATCAGCCAAGAGACGGCTTAATAGAGGAGAGAGTGGTATACACAACGGAATGTTCAAAAGGGCCATGGGTTGAGCTTGTGCAATTAGTGCAAATATGCTCGACCCCATACACAATGATAATTATTATCGTTATCACTGTTAAAAGTCTATTACTAATAAATCAACCAAACTAAAGTAAAAGATAGATAGATAGATTAGATAGAAGGGCTCGTTCCTCCCACATAATCAACCTACCACCAACATCCCATACCAACGGATATTAGAATGACTAGTACCTTGGAATAGGTAACACGATCATCACAATAAACGCCTAGCATGCACCATAAGACTTCAACCTTCAGAAATAATGTGTTTTATAAGGGTAGCTAGGCCTCATATTTATACTTCTTCCTAGGCCCCTTGAATAGATTTGTTTTCTAAAAGACTCTTCATTCATTGATTATGAATATCTTAGTGCATCCACACATTAGTTCCTTTCTAACATTAGTAAACATACCCTTCACGTATGCTTTATAAATATTAGGGATCCTCACCTACATTATGTGTAATTAATAACAATTAAGTACATTGAGTCAATCTAACTCAAATGGAAGAGCACAAAACTCTTAACCATGTGGTCATGGGTTTGAGCCCCATGGTCGGCCTTGCTTCTTACATAAGAAAGTGCATCCAACTCTACATATACGAATAGTTTTATTTTAAGAGTGGTACATCAAGGATTATTTAATGCAACCACAAAAAACTTGAATGGTGTTATTTGAAATGTGCTATATCAAGTATTATTTTACGTAATCATGGAAAACCCATTAGTGTTGAGTTATACTTTAATAAAGGAATGGTGTGGTGGGGAAGCAACATTCAAACATTGTTGTTCGCGTGATTTTTAAAGGAGAAAAAGGAAAATTCACTCCATGTAATATCGATCAATAATCAACAGGGACATGATTAGACAAATTTAATATTATGCGTAAATCCTTCATGTCACAAAATAAAGGGGTCTTCATTTTGGTTGGAGAATAATAAGTATCAATAGAAATATGGTAGAACGAAACTCCATTGGAGCAACATAGCTTATGAGGTAATGTGTGTAAGCTTTTTGGCCTTGTCATCTTAGGTTCAAGTGCCATGGTCAATTCTCATCATGCATTAATATAGAATGTTCATTTAAGTCTAGAGATACAGATTATCTCTTTGAAAGATCAAACCTCGAATTGATTGGATGAATACCAACTCAAAAATATCCAATTGACAAGAATAGAGCCATGGATTTGAGCCTCATTGTTGATTGCAACTAATATTTGTTTAAGAGAACATGTTCATGAAGTGGATGCTATTGATGTAAAAATATTATATTTTACATATGCTGTATAGGAACTGAACTAATAAGAAACACAAGAATGTGTAAAATTATATATGTATATCATTACTTTGACATAATCTACACATGCTTGCATATAAATCCAGTTAGTATATAGATTAATATAAACCCCAGAGTATATGTAAACAACAAGCATTCAACCCAGATGATACATGTGGTATACACACCAAGTTACATGTACATAATATGCATTAAGAATACAAAACCAATGTAATAATGTACATGTGTATATGACAATTCTTATTCAGTTCCATTGATGACTCAGGCATTGAGCTTACCTCATTCTGCATGCAACCTAAATCAAAGAATATGATAGTGAAATTTAGAATCAGCACTTCTGTGATTGATTGTTCACTATCAATCACAGAAGTGTTGATTCTAAATTCTGTGATTGATGATTGAAATGTTTCCTTGAAATTAAGCTTGATAACTAGAACTACCCTTGAGAGTATCAATCAAGCCATAACCCACAAAGAATCTGCATTAATAATGCATTCTACAACAAGATTAGAATAATTATAATCATATTGAAGACATATGCACACATACACTTCATAATACTGCATTATATTTACATGTCAGGTCATTCCAAAATAAGGGTATTAATCTTCCCATATCATATTCAAGACCTATGCATACATACACTTTATAGTACAGAATTATATTTACATGTCAGGTCATTCCAAAAATAAGGGTATGAATCTGCTCACTAATGTCATGATCAGACATAGCAAACATAGGATTGTCAGAGGGAAAACCTAAGTAATCCATATGTATATGTATAGGATTTACCACACAAGCACAGACATACATAATACATCTGCGAATAACATGAAGGGATTGTCAGGGAAAACCTAAATAATTTCCATATGGATATCCTCTTACCTCCACCTGTGTAGAGACACAGACACATAAACAGTATTGGAATGTGCAAATGTTTAGGGACTTACCTGAGGGCCTACAAATGGTGAATTTAGAGCCCATCCGCAAGCCTGGCAAGTTAATGAGTGCATATTCTGCTTCCAAGAAACAGAGAAATTTTTCTACTCAGTACCAGTATGTCGCTGCCTGAATCCTTAACCTGCTTCTCCTCCTGAGTTGAAAAACTGACAAACAGGAGACATACAATCCAAACAGGTATACATACACACACAACCATCAAACTAGATTGTATGCAGCAAATAGATCCGGCTGTATGGGGCAATAAATCAGAGACTTGCACAAACCCGGGGCAAAGATTAATCAAAACGGGCAAACATACAACAGATATCAATCAATAGATCGCCTCGATTGACAAGCATATAGCAGAAATCTATCAATCTAGGACTCGATTGGATGCATATAGCAGAAAACAAATCAGTAGAGCACTTGATTGGCAAAACATATTGCAGAGATCAATCAATATAAACACTTTTAGCTGAGCAAGCATCTTAGCATAAACCAAAAATTAAGAATTGCAATGGATTAGGAAGTATAAAGCAGAATAGAGAGCTAATCAATAAACATTAAATTTGATTTTGCTAGCTGCTAAGAAACTATCTAATCTTCCACAAAACTTGATTTAGGGATTTTTTTAGAGGCCCACTCCTCCGGAGAGGAGCAAGGGCCTTTGCAAAAATTCTCCGGGGCTCCTTTAGCAGGAGCCGGGGAGGGGGGTTGGAAATAGTTTTCAACCAGCAATTGACGCGTCTCGGGAAGCCCTCACTAACTGCGTCATTGCCCCAAGCGCAAAGATGAAGATTTCTGTGCAGAGGTCCCTGCTATTTATAGCCATAGCCTTCCCCTGCCTTTCTATGTGGGATATATTCTCACTATTTATTTAAGTAGCCCCAACTCATAAGTGTGTGTTTAGGGTTCATAAAACACAGTTTATATTCATGTGTGTGTGTTTGTGTGTGTGTGTGTGTGTGAAAAACACTATTGCTTACAATTGATGGGTGCCACAATGGGAGAATATGGTGACCACCACCAACCATCCGGGGCACTAGAACTTGCTGAATTGCCAATAGGCAAAGAAAGATGAATGAACGCTCCTCCGTGTGAAACGATTTCCTGCATGAACTGCGCAAACACCTTGCTTGTTGTCATCTTGGTGTCAGATGACATTGTGACAAACTGGCCAAATTTGAGAAATGGAACTCCAAAATCTGACCAAACGATCCAACATTTATGAAACGATGAGTAGGCATCAGATGACGACGTGATAGAACTAGCCAAATTTGAGAAATGTAACTCCGAAATCTGACAAACAATCGAATATTTTTATTATCTTCCACTTGAGCATGCCCATTGCTAGTCTATTTCACTTTAGATATAATCCCAAAGGCAAAGCCCCAATCAAAGCCCTTGAAATGAAGACAATTGCTACATGTGACAGTTTAGATGATCTACTATCATCCATAATCAAAGTTAATGTACTTTCCATTCTCATTCAACCTTAGATTATAGTCATCGTAGAGACTCAAGATGCAATGATATAAGAGATTAGTACTTGTAAAAACGACGTTTAACCCATAAACACCAATCAATCCACGATGTTTGTAGAGTTAAAGGACCTTGCATCAATGTTACATTTTTGTGGTGGTTGTCATATAAAGCCATAATTGGGTAGGTTGCGTAATAATTGTCGAGCTTCAACAAACTCCAAAATTCTTTGAGATCAAGCCTCAACTATATCTCCAAGCTCTTTGACTCCCAAATGAAACAATCAATTAAAGTGAGTGTGCAATCTCTTTGACCCTCAAATAATTGTGGTTCTGGTTCTAGTTCTAGTTTTGGTTCTAATTGCAAGGGTCATGATGGTTGCACGACGATAAACCAAATATTGTCTTTTACTAGTGGATATCTTCACGATCAAGGGGATTGACACATTTCACAACCTCTAGATAAACTTAAAAAATTCCATGCTTTTGTTATAATGGCTTTCACATGAAATATCAAAGTAGCATGAATATTTGAACAATTGCTTGAACATTAGGGTTCAAAATGTCAACATAGTCATTGATGAAGTTGTCCATGAACTTAAGAATCCATGTTTTCATTTGTTTGTGATGGCAAGGTTTGGGTAAGGCTGCCCAATTGAAGACTATGGGGAGCATCTTCTTGGTAGCTAAGTAATCTAAGAAGGTTCACTACCATGGGAGAGGGAAGAAAGTGAGGTTTGCTCAAATTTCTTCCCTAGGATGATGGAACACATGAAAGAGCCATTCTTGGAAAATTGGCTTTGGTGTTAAAGTTCAAAGTAGATGAACCACCCTTTGAACAATGTTCCAACATATGGATCATCAAAGAAGTGATAGGGCCATGAAGGTGACCAAGTGGCCACTTGGTCATTCTCAATTTATTGCATTTTGATGAATCTACAATAATTATTGTACCATGAGGTGGACTAGAAGGTGATTGAATAGGAGGGATTTTCTAAGAATGACTTCTACGATGCATGCCCCTCTTCATCCAACTGCTTCAATGTGTGATATACAATACATTGTGTCCATGGGAACCGACAAACTACTTCAACTAGGGCTTGAAGGGGTTGGGTAATAACCTATTTAGGTATAATACTAGATATGAACCCATGGCTCCACCTCCAAATAAAATATAAATTCACCACTAGAGTGGTATATTTCAAAAGGTTTTCACTAAATAACTATTATTCTTATTCACCAAAATAGATTTATTAGAACATTTTTTCTTTTATGTTTAACAAGGCCCCCTCCTCAAAAAGGAGGAAGGACCTTCACAAAAATTCTCCGAAGCTCCCTTGTAAGAGCCAAGGAGGGGGGTTGGAAATAGTTTTCAACCAACAATTGACACATTTCAGGAAGCCCTCACTAACTTCGTCATTGCACCAAGCACAAAGATGGAGCAATAGATGAGACCCCCCTTTGCTTTAATAGAAAATATGGGGCATCTAGTATTAACAAACGTAAACGCCTACCTTATCATATTTATAATGCACATGATATTCTCTTCACCTCGTTTCCAACACATTCCCCCATCCTAGCATCCTCCCCATAGGTCAAACTTGGCCTCCTCATGGTCGATAAAACTATCTATTATATTCTATTATGTTCCCCAAACATTACCTTCTTAATGTTTCGACCCGAGTAATTACAATATGTGCGACAACGCCCCACTTGTGCATCGAGACGAGTCCTTGATCACCTCTAATAAGAACAAACAATGTAAATTTTGGATCACCATGTGTGTAATTTACGTGTGAATCATTTATGTTTATATTGCGGTGATCTTGGACATATGGAAATGAATTGTCCACACAAGTCAAGATGCCAATTGAACCAAGTAAGTGTAATTGATAGATCTTTATTTCCAACTCTCCTAGTAATCCTAGTTACCCTAGTTCTCCTTGTTTCCCTACCCAACTTAATAGCTTTTTGGTCTTGAGCCAACTAGATGAAATGTTAAATGAGTAAGTTTAGCCAAAATCAAAGTCATTTGATCGGATAATCCTAAAGATCTAGAGTCAATTCCTAGAACTAGTTCTATCTTAGTGAATATTCACATTTTTTGCAACATAAGCTAAGTTCTACACATCTAGGTGTCATCAAGCCCTTGCATCTACCCTCTTATATTCAAGAGTCAACTTTGTTTCATGGATTGAGATTTTTCCTTGACATAAGAAATCATAGTAAATAAGCTCCCCAATCCAATACCTATTTTTGTTATTGATATGGTCATCCTAATGCATTGGGAGATATAATTCAAGAGTTTAAGCCAATACATTGTGTTGTCTCAAGGTGCACACCACCGAGAACACGTCTATTAATTGACGTTCTACCTCCACATTGACGTCATGAGCCAAAGGATTCGGAATGTCAAATATCCTATTGGTAGCAAAGTGAGCAAGACTAGTTGTCAATCACTCATGAGCCTCTAGTTATGCAACCCTAATCTTGCGAAGTATCACTCACACTTCCTAGTATTAACTCTTAATTAAGAGACTAAGTAAGCCCTAAGAAAAACTTAAAAAGTACACACACACACACACACATAAGTAAAGACAAACAATATGTGTGTTAATGTCGACCCCATATCAATTAATGTAGGAGTTCTCAACACACATACAAAAGGAGGATTGATTAAGGTATACCTACTTAGTGTAGTGTTGAACCATAATCACTCTACACTCAAGTGAAAGATTAAGGAAATGGTGGGAGAGAGCTCAAGCTTAGGTTATATGAATAGAGAAAAACTGAAGAGGGAAGACAAGCTACAAACATCAACAAAAGTGACTTTTATAGCTTTTTACAACTAGTTTTGGCCTCTTTCATTTAAGGGTGGCCTTTTGGCCTAGAGCTTTGAAGGGAGTTTCTGTTCTATTCCCCTTTTCTCTAATGTTTCGTTCAGCTTGGTCCATATGCTAATGCCAATGTCTTCATGAATCATTTTATCTACGACGAGTACTTAACACATGTGTGGTCCTAGGCGATCTAGCTTGTGTATCTTCTTTTGACACAATCAATAATCTTGAATAGCTCCCTTGATTTGGACTACATAATCCAATTGTTGATTGAAGAAAGCATGCAATATAATCAATTGCACAGCACACTTTTGCATTATTATCAATCCAGATTCACAACCCCCTTGGATCTCAACAATATCTCTACAAAGACTATACAAAGAAAGAGGAAATGTTTGTATTTGCAGTGTGAAGTCCTCCAATCCACAATAGTCAAAGGCCTTACTATCGATTAAGTATAAAGAGTCCATGTATGTCTTTGACAAGGCAAAGGCCAACACGTTGGTAATACTAACATTTATTTTGGTCAAAGTATAGGATGGCAGCATCCCAAATGGAAAGAATTTGATAATGTTCAAAAGTACCTTGTTATGAAGTTTCTTTGAGTTAAGCTACAAAAGACATGTGTGCTTCCCCTTCTTAAGATCATATCATATCCCAATGAGATCATGCCCATGGAATGGATTGTTGAGAACGTGATTGAGGTTTATAAATCACCACTATGATGTCCTAGAACTACATGGGAAGCAAGTGAATATCTTGCAAAGAAACATAAAAGCAAAAATTGGGTTCTAGATAGATGCAAGATATGAAGAAATGCTTTGGAAAATAAGATGCATCGCATTTACTACATGATGAGTGAGTAGATGGGTCAATTACTAAAGCTCTTTTTGCAATGCCAATGTATCACGACTTGGGAAAGTTGTGGAGGCTCACGTCTTACACAATACATTACATATATTGCACCAAACTACAAAACCATTTTCTAATATGGGAGACCATACTGATTGTCACATCCTAGAGACCATGCCTTTGTTAGTCATCTACATGATTGATTCCAAGTGACTTAGTTCACATTCTCCTCTATCTAAAATAAGGTGTTGGGTACATGTGAAGAGACTCTTTGCTTGTACATATTTTTCCTTGAACAAAAGTGAAAGTCTCTAATATAGTGTGCTATTTCAACACATTGTCAATACAATCCACTCCTTGACACACATTCCTCTCACAATCACAATGTTCACTCTCGAATCGCAACATTATTAGGAAAAAATTTGAGCATCCAAAGTCACTACTCAATTCCATACATGATATAAAAAATATTTTATTGCCAACCCCATAGGTCATATTGACCTTTGAGGAAGATAATACAATCATTATATCTATCTCTCCCCTAAAGAAGGGCTTCATATTAACTATATACAACATATTTCAAATTTGCTACACATGGTCTAATTCTCAAGATATTACAAAAAACAAAGTAATGACATTTACAAACATTCTATGCTAAGTAGGGCCTAGAGTATATTTGAGAGCCATGTAGGAGACACTAAAATTTGATCGTGTGGATAAACTCAATCCACATGATGGACCATGGTTAAGGTCTCTAACGTTGTTTGTGTCTAATAGCTAAGTGTCTAGGAAAATTGATTCTTCCAAATGTTTCATAATGCAATACTTTAATGTTTAGATTATACTAATAGTAATATCTCAATGATGGCCCTCCACCATTCTAGAAGGTAAAATCTTTTTAATGCCCCCCTCCCCCACCCCCACCCCCCGAAAAAAAAAAAAAAAACTAGTCACTAACAAGGAAGCTTGTTGCTCATTGCTCTATAGTTTTAATCATGAAACCAAGCAACCTATGTTGCACCTAACTGCACGAAACCCCCAAGCACACAAAGGTCTTGAACCCACAACTTAAGGTTATATAAGGCAAGCTTTGCTTCTAGATAATAATGGGAAAGAATAAAGTTTTACTTGCAACATAGGGTGACACTATCGATAGTGTGTGTGAAGAGACATCCTTGATAATTGGTAAATACATGTAATATTCTTTTGAAGAAAAGCACTTTAAATCTGTGAATCTATGAAGCTTGAATATGTATAAGTTACTTAAAAAAAAGGAAGGACAATTACATCCATAACTAAAAGTGAACAACCTAGTCAAGTAAGAAAATTGGGGTTGGGCAAATTCAAGCAAGCCAAGCAAACCACAAAAAATTCAAACTTTAGTGTGAGGATCGATGGTCTAAGATAATCTATTGCATATATGTCTATGTGGACATAAGTGTCCGAAAAATGATCGACCTTGAGTAGGGTGGGAAGTCGTAGTACATACGAATGCACATGCCAATGGCAGATTTTTTTTTGATGACTATGTATAGTTAACACACTTGTGAGTTGTGCAATAGAGGAATACAAGACGGGAGAGACAAAAGAAAGAAAAGGTCATGCATTCAGCCATTGCATTTTGCACAATACCTAATAACTTGGTGGCATCCCAATTTCCAATACAAGTCAACCATATTACATACAAATTGTATAGGTTTAGGAGAAATGCTGCATTTTATTCGTGAGAGTTTCCAAAGATAAGAGATGTTTTAAATAGGCATTGAACACACATGATATGGGGGTTTTGCATGCAAGTTGAAACAACCACCGTGCCTTACGTGTACGCTTCAATATAAAAAAATTGGCATTCATGGTTTTGTGAGAATTGGTTGTGATCTCTTCTCTTTAAGGCTCAACTTATTTATCTCAACACATGCACCTAGAACTCGTGTAGGGATATATATATATATAGATAGATAGATATAGATATATATATATATATATAGAGAGAGAGAGAGAGAGAGAGAAGTGCATATTCAAGTTTCTAATGGCTTTAGAAGATGTCCTTCAACCTGTACGCAGGGGAGACTAAGAAGTTGTAACAAATGGATTTTGCATACAATTAATATAATTCTGTCCTTTTACACACAGAGGACATTTGTAAGCTATTCAAATGATTTACGAAGTAGAGAGAGAGTGAAAGAGATATCATTGACATATGGATAGGTAATTTGGAATGTATGTGGAGGCAAATTTTGAACTTGGGATTGTATAATGAGGTACACAAAAATACGATTGAAGAGAACAATAAATGTACAAACGCGAGCGTGTTAAACTCTATGAATTTCTATTTATAGATAGATAGATTTTATTATCTTCATTGTTGGGAGGTCAAATCTGATCTACAAGACCACACATCAAATCCGATTGACACCCACACCCACACATACATAGAGGCTTAAAATGGCCATAAAAGAAGGACATTTGATAGTGTGCACGATTTTGGTTGGGGGAAGAAGAAATGCATTGTTTCCAGGTTGGCAAATAAGAATTGCTTAACTACCAGAGAAAGAAAAAGAAAAGAACTTCATCTAACCCTACACACACACACACACACACACACACACACACATATATATAAATTCCAACCCCTTATAAGTAGGCCTAGGTAAGAATTTTTGGCTTCTTTTGTGGATTGGTGGGGAGCCCACAAGTTAAGTTCCTTTTGTTCCCTTATATGTTTTTGGTTGCATGATAGTGATACATCAACCCAGTTGTTTTGCCATCATTCCTTCTTTCTTTTTTCTTTCTTTTTCTTGTTATCATACACCTTCTTAACCGCCCTAGAAATGCTCATCGAGTGCAATGCGCTAGTGTCGTCTAGCTTCCTCGACAAGTTACATGCTCCAACTCATCATTGATTCGATATTCATTAACGTGGCTTGGAACTGATGGCTTCATTCATTCATCTCTCTTGCTTACATTTAATACAAAAGGCTCAAAGGGATTTTACCCGAGGAAATTTTCGTTACTGCCATTCCCCTATCCCTCTCCAACTCAATCCCCCTTTGCCTTTAAATGGGGAGTAGGTGGTTATCGTGGTATGTAGACTAATCCTTTCTAGAGGAGTAAAGTTTCTAAAGACATAGATAGGTAGATATCTTTTTAACGTCCACAGGAGACTGACTCTGATCTATGAGACATATAATGGATTGGGGGATTCGCATGAATGAGGTGAAACCCCAAAGGAGGGCGTGCACATTATTGTAATTTGTAAATGTTGGAAAAGAGGCAAGGGGTATTGTGGTGTAATTAAAAATTACCAATGCAAAGATGTGTGTGGGTGGAGGGGGGAGGGATTAATGGCATTAAGCTGGCATAAAATAATTGGGATTAAAAACCTAATTACCAACTAATTACAATGTAACATATGTATACAGTGGAGATTCTTATATAAAGTGGCACAAATCTTTGAACCTTTTTCTATAAATTTGTAAAATGTTTTGATTTTACAAATGATTTATTTTTCAGGTTTTAATTTGTTTAATAGTCTTCTATTAAAAAACTCTTTTGTTTTGTTTCTTCCTCCCTCCCATGATAAAAATAAATAATAGATCAAACAAATAAATAATAAGATTTAAAATATTTTCAAAAGAAAAGGAGACAACACACACAAACACACAAAGCATCCCCTTTTTTTTAGTTTTAGTTCTTTTCACTTTAAAGAGCACTTGGGAGAGCAAATGCTCTTATATAAAATAAAATAAAAACTAATGAGAAATATTATTTTGTTTCAATTCAATTTGGTTTGATTTAGTTTAATTTACAGCTTTTTCTGTTGCATTATACTCTCACAAATACATGCATATACATGTAGACTCTGTTTCTGAAACTGATGGATTAATAATTAGAATATAAATAAAGGCAGGCAAAGGGTTGTTACTTTTACACACATGTTGTGAGCTTTTTTTTTATAGATGAGGCCCCCCAATATTTAAATTAATTAAAATTAAAAGTGATTTATTTTATCAGAAATTTCCCTTATTTCTCCTAATTTTTCTGGGTTTTTATTTATTTATTCCTCCCTTCTAAATTTGTGTTTTTAATTTTCTCTCTCTCTCTCTCTCTCTCTCTCTGTATTTTGTGAAGCAGAAAAATGCATTTTCCATGACTCTATAACTGCATGACTGCCTAAACCATTTGTTTTTTTTAATCACTCCCCTTCTTCTTCCTTTTTTAATAGAGTAGGATTTTTATTGTTTGTGTTTGTGTGTGTGTAGTTAGTAATACATTATGTTTTTGTTATGAGGAATTTGATCTCCATTTATATATACATATTTTGGCATCACACATTTGGCATTGTCTGTGTGTGTGTGTGTGTGAGTGTGTGTGAGAGAGTAATAGTAATGAAAAGCTTAATTAAATCAATCCATAAACCAGATTAATTAGGGGTCATAATCACTCCTCTCTCTCTTAATTTAGCTATAATTAACAGCAATGATCTCCTCCCCTTTAATCATCCTCTGTTTCCCTTAATCATCCTATGTTTCCCTTAATCATCCTCTGTTTCCCTTAATCACCTCTAACCATCTGCTTTCCCCTTAATCAGACCCTGATCATCCCTAAGTATCCCCTAAACACCACTTGCACATCCACCAAGCATTACTTGATCATCTTCTGCTTCTCTTCATCATCCCCTAATCACCCCTTAATTAGGAGGGGGGGGGGGGAATGATTATCACCTTCCTCTATCTCTAAGATTCCTCTTAATTTAGCTCTAGACACATTGTTTGCAATGATACCCCTCCTTTCCTCTGTTTCCCTTAATCACTCCCTAATCACCCCTTAAAAAATATCAAAATTGTCAGCACCCTCCCCTGTTTCCCTTGATTGTACCACTAATCACTCCCTAAACCAACTCCTGCTTCCTACAATTGCATGAGATTTGGGGGGAAGCAATCATTTACAGCTAAACAAAAAAAAAAAACAATGATTAATAGTAACAACACTAAGGAAGATAATCAAGGGGCAATCATTGAGCAAAGCAACCACAATAAGAAGAATCATAAGAATGATGACACAGAGAATGGCAATGAGAACAAGAAGGATGTGAAGATGCTGTATATAATTGCACCCCCATGGCTGGAGCCACTGATTAGGACAAATTTCTTTGCTCCATGCTCACTCCACCATGGCTCCTCCTCCTCCTCATCATCATCAGAAGATCATCACCACCATCATCAATCAATTAGCAGAGCTGAATGTAACCAATTTTGCTTGGATTGTGTGGGAGCCCCTGCATTTTGCTCCACTTGTCTCCCATCCCACCACAAACACCATCAAGTCATTCAGGTCCTCTCTCTCTCTCTCTCTCTCTCTCTCTCTCTCTCTCATAAACCATTGAGTGTCATCACTATTGGAATCATGGGTCTCTTTGTCTCTCTCTCCTGCCACATTGTCAAAAATTAGGGTTCCTAACATGTTTATATAATGAGAATGTAGTTAGTGTAAAGCATTTTTACTATGGATTACCCCACAACATTATAATTTAATGCCCCACATCCCGATTGCATCGATCGATTGATCTTTAACATCGTGAGCGAGAGCTTCTAGAGGCGTGCTCGAGCGAGAGCGCCCTCCATCTCTGCATTTGTGCAAGTTCATGTAAAAGTGTCAAGCAACACAAATGCATGGGCCTAGCTATCACATCATAGTTTGAAACAATTTTTTTGGATTGCATAGCTTGGTAGGTATCCAACATTACATGGATTACCACATGGAACTTATATCAATGTTTTGCACATTAGTATTGATCTAACTCTAGTTGAGAAGCTCATTTATCATCATATGAATTGAGTATAAACATTGAATATTCATGCCTAGCTTGCTTATTCTAATATATCCAAGAGTTTTAGCATTGCTTGCTACAATGTGGATTAACCTCCCGTCACATCTAGCATATTATAGGATGCATGCTTAATTATACACGGAGACTCAACTGGGAACAAAGAAGTAGTTAGGGTGTATTAACATTGTTGATGATCATTATGTCATAATTTTGATGTACATTGGATGTAAAAATGTAATGCATCCGAAGCACCTAGTTGCTTTGTCTGCATCAAGAAGAGGATCATAAGAATATATTAATTGAGTTCAAATGCGGTATTCATTTTGTGATCACAACGATTTGGCCGCCATTGCCACAATGGTGCTTAATTAATCCAAATTTACTAGTGAAGTACAATGTAGATTAGGAATATTGTTTAGAATTAGATAAATGGTGATCAATTAGTTGATTGAATGCATTAGTAATTAATTAGGTGATTGATTTGATTAGCAAGGGGAGATTAATTAAGAATACCCCTAACTTGTTGGGTATATTTACCAAAATACCCTTTAGTTTCTATATTTCACCCGAATACCCCTATCATGTTAATTGACAACATTCGGTTGGTTCATGTTAAAATGCAAACGTTGTGCAGATAAGGAGGTCATCATACCATGACGTAATCCGAGTGACCGAGATCCAGAAGGCCATCGACCTTTGTGGGATCCAGACATACATAATAAATAGTGCAAGGGTTGTGTTCATACGAGGTCGACCACAACCACGCCAAGGCAAGGGGGTCACCAACAATTGCCACATTTGTGGCCGTAGCCTCCTTGACACTTTCCGCTTTTGCTCTCTTGCTTGCAAGGTAAATTATTGTTCGTCTCTCTTATCTTCATCATATAAGTTAATGTATCATGCCTTGCTTTCAAGGAAACGTAAGTCTAAATCAAAAGGGCCTTGGAAATTTGTTTGAAACTCAACTTGCAATTGTTTATGGGTCATGGTCACAGATTGATCCCTTGGGTCCTCGTATAGATTCCAAACTTAAGGCAATGATTTCGAACTTTAGTGAAACATGTCAAGGAGGCATATCACCTTCTAGATGAACTACCTTCTAGATGAACTATAATGAATTAGAACCACATACAACAAGAAACTAGTTTTTACCTTGTTGTCTTGACCATGCAAGAAGTGTGCTACTATAAGGTAAGAATATGTTCACGATAGAGGAAAGAAAATTACCACTATAAGAGATTACACAAGGGTTTTGGCTTTTTAAATCATTTTTTTTGCTTTTAGTGATTGGATTGAATATATTGACCAAATGACTGGATGGGCAACAACCATTAGAAGTTGAATATTCTTTTATTGGTTTTATTAAAAAAGTAAAGATAGGGAGTGAGCTAAATTTTGACATGATCCAAGAGCTCATTTCCACTATCTACATGTTCGTAATGATGATAGATTCTTATACATGCTCATTACTATTTGGTGGAATCCTTCCATGAACCTTAAAAGTGGCGATTGATGAAGACCAGGCCCTTCATGATCAAACTTGATGAATATCACACCACCATATACAATATCTTGATGTACCTCAATCATCATCTTGTGACCGGGATTGCAATCTTGATTGTTGAACAATATTGCACACCAATCTCAATCATATGAAGGTAATGATGGATATTAAAGTTGTTTGTAGTTGAGCATTGGCCCCATGATTTCCATATGCTCATACCAACACGATAGGTACAATCCCTTCAATGATTTTAAGGGTTTTCAACACAAGGACATCATGGTCAGTGAGTTCAATATGTTAACCACTAAGCTAACCACCAACAAATTGTGTACACATTTATCCAAACTATAAATACAAGTTAGAAATCTCATAATCATCTTTCCCATAAGAAATCTAAGTTTTACAATGGCAAGAAACTACCCTACTTTGAGCCACCCACATCATTTGAACTAATGACCTTACCAAATTGGCAAAATTTGCCTATCTTGTATACTTTAGGCAAATCAAAATAATAGATCAACCCATTATCTTTAGCAAATCAAGATGGATGCCTTTTCTACACATTGTCTGATGTGCATATGCACACAATATTGCCTAACGTGTTGAACTTATACAATATTTTATGGGCGTAAACATGAACAAAAGTAATCATTCTTCAATATATTTTCAAGTGTATCTTAGTATACCTAAAATATCATCAATACATTTCTATTTAATTGAGTGACAAAGATTTGACTCTTCACCTACTATTATGAAGAGGAGGAGCCCCACCATGTGCTCTTGCACATTGAGGACAAGAGAAGTTGAGCTTTTTTCTTCTCCAGATAGTGGATGATATATAGAAAATGGCATCTTGCATATTGTAGTGAATGGCAAATGCTATTTTTCGTTAGGAAATTGTGAAAGTTGTGGTAATACGTGGATAACATAGAGAAACAAGCGAACCTTGTGTTAATTTGGGCTTCATGTCCCCGTAAATCGTAGACAAATCTTTTAACCTTCCAAGATGGGGCTAGAGAAATAGACATCTTCCCTCGGTACTCTCTTAAGTTCGGTGACCTAAGGCCCCACCATGTGCTCAACGTGTGTGTCATTGCATGTATATCAAACAATTGATAAGTCAAAACTATCTAATACATTAATCACATTATCTATTTTAGGGGATGTGATTTCCATCAATTGAAAAAAACAAGTATGAAATTATTGATCGTATATTGGTCAAATAAATATTATCATCAACATTCTAAAGTCACATGTTACTGTGTGCACATACCCCCCCCCCCCCCCCCGCTCCAGGGCAACATTATGAGTACTATAAAAGCCTCTCTCCGTTTTTTATGAGATGTCTATCTTTTTCTAGTTTGTTGCGGTGTGCACATTTATTTAGTATCATGGAACATGCATTGATTTAAAATGTAATTATCATTTCATAACCGAATAAAAGGTAAACAAGAGTTAAATGTGGTCCTGAACATATATGTGGACATTTTACTTGTGCAACAAAATGACTGCAAACTTTATTTTATGTCTTATCAACTTGTGATTTTGTTTAAACAAAGTTTCGGTTTACCAACAACAGCTTGCTGGAATTAAAAAGTACGGGGACACAACATTCATCCTACAGGCTAAACCACCAAAGAGTGAAGAATTGTCTCCTTACAACCACCAAATGCAACCCATGGTGGCACAATCACACTTTCAACAAGTTGAGACTTCTCATGATTATAGAACCAACTCGAATCTAGTATATTTTAATGGTGAAAGTGACAAAAAAGTGAGTCATGCTAACGCATCAACTCAGTTGTTACAAACCCCTAGTTTATTATACAATCAAATACCTCAATCCGAAAATCCTTTAACTAAAAGTTCCCCTGTGAATAGAAATTCTAAAAGGCGGAAAGGTATTCCCCATAGAGCCCCTATGGGTTGTGCTATCAACATTTACAATGATAGTACATTCATATGACTAAATTACTAATAAGCCAACGAAATTAAGCATATACCAAAATAAGTGTTCCGCATTATTGTGGTACCAATGGTTCGGAGTTTCTCAAAAAATGAGGTGGACACAAACAATGTCAATAATTGTTTCACCCTGGACTTCATAAATTTATTGTACATAGTGTTATCCTAACTGTATAGTGTACAAAAGGGGCATTTGTATTTTTTTATGTACTTCGATTCGTGCATACGCTTAACGCTTTCATCATATAAACATGGGATGGAAGCTGTAACTAATTATTTCTTCGTGATTTCCAAAGCTAAAGAAAAACTCAGCATTTTTACATCTTTAGGCAACATTTGGGGATATGTTTATTAGCACTTCTCATATGAGTAACAAAAAAAATGTTCTCAAATTGGTATTCTATTTCACCCCTTGATCCATCATTAATGTACATCTTTAGGCAACATTTGGGGATATGTTTATTAGCACTTCTCATATGAGTAACAAAAAAAATGTTCTCAAATTGGTATTCTATTTCGCCCCTTGATCCATTAATGTAAATCAAATTTATGGCTCACAAATGGGGACATTGGAAATGGTGAAAGGCACCGTGAAAAGGGTAAGAATGTCCTCTAGTTTTCCACACGATCCTATTGTTTATAATGAATATTATTATAAGGAGAAGACATTGTTGAAACTTGATATAATGAACACATGGAAATGGAGGTAGAGAACTTTATAAAATTCCATATTGTAATGAAAATGACTCAAATTTTGTTTTGTTGTACCAAGTGCAACTTTATTATAACCATGATCATTTTTTTCGAGTCTCATTCAATGTCTACTAATGATACATGTGGGCAAATATACAATTTCATGTGTCATATTCTAGCCTAACTAATTGTGCCACCACATTATTTTGTAAGAAAGAAAAAATGTATATTCGGCTTGTATTGGCCAGCGCTGAAGGACACCGTTTATAGCTATAGGTATCTACTTACATTAAGTAGTTAGTTTGAAAGGCTATGTATGTAGTCTCATATTCTTGAACTCAATCAGAGGGTGTTTCCCCGATCTATGTACAAGCCCCCTTGTATAGTCTTTCTACAATAATTCTCCCAACCAATGGGAAAGTAGCTTCGTTTTGGGGAAAAAAAATACATGTATTCCAAACATTTGAAAGGCATGATTGAGTTCCAATTGCCCTGATAGTGATAGATTTATTTTATTGAAAGGTATACTTCAAGTACAAACCCTACACAACTTTGCCAAGCCGGATGCCCTATTTAAATGGATTTCAAGAGGTGGATATTACAACGAGATTCAATCTATGATCACCAACTTTCAAGATCTCCCATGAGGCAAAGATTTAATTAGGTTGGAATACTTAATGTAATCGTGAGCTATGCATCCCTTGGTGCATATTCCAAGTGGAAGAATAATGGTATGAGGGGTAATAACCAAGTTTGAAAGAGAAAGAAACAAGTGATTAGAGAAGCCTATTGACGTGTAGAGAACTAGAGTAATACTTATAGTGTACACCAATGATTCATATCATAAGTTGATCAAAACATAACACACGATTCAATGTCTATGATGTGGAGTCTAGCATTTGATATATGATGGTGTAAAATGTAGAGAACTAGATAGGTAGTCCTAAGGCTCATAGAACTAAAATACATGATAAGATATATGTGTATGGATGGCAATTTTGTTCATTAGAGCAAGTCGAGATTCTTAATTTCTTTACTTGGTGGAACATTCATCTTGCCTATAGGCAATTCAACATGTCCCACTACAAATGTAATGATGATACCATTCAATTATTGACAATATATGACATTGGAGATGTTACACCCCCCCCCTAATGTTCGTGTGGTTTAGGGTTATGATCTCTCCTTCTTGCATTCGTGTTGATCTTGTTACTTGCTTTAGTTGCTTGTAATCATCAATCTACGCTTGTACTTGTTAATGATATTTCAAGAGAGGAGTGTTGAGATTGTTTCGCATTAGACGACCATGTTCCCAACATCTGGTATTAGAGCTTGGTGTTTTCAATTATGCTTCTGCCGTCTACTTAGTCTCCATCAACAACTCTTCCTCTGTACACCTTGAAGATCTTGGTTGGCAACTCTCTACAATATCTTTTTTGTGAAGAGAAACACCTGCAAAACTTGCACTCCATTGTTCTAAATCACCATTAAAGTAAGCTAGTGGCTGTACTTTACCCCTGGGATTGTAGCCACTCGGAGTGAGATTTTGTTTTGAAGATTCTACCTCTGAAATCGTGCTACATCGGATTAGAAGACAATCGAATAGGTCAATAGACACTATTTACTCACTCGTTGTAATCACTCGTAGCAGTTTGGGCTCTAGGGAACAACCCCAATATGTGTTTCATTCGGCTGAACAACATTCGAGAGGACCAATCGGCACAAAATCTGTGCTCGACATCTCGAAATCGGCATTGAACTCAAATCGAAAGATTCAATTACCGAACTCGGGAAGCCAATTCGACTTGTGTTCGAATCCGACTAGAACAATATCGGGTGACCCAGTCGGCTGCATCCCACCACCGTTTGTAGTAAACTCCGAACAAAGTTTAACAAGTTGACACAGATGGCATCAACATCGGGCTCGTCAGAGATGAGTCTAAGGAAGTTCGATAGATCAAACTTCAACTTCTGGAAGGAGTAGATGCAAGACTATCTGATAGTCACCGGGCAAATCGGACCCATTGAAAACGAAAATGCTCTAGAAGGATACAAACCGAATGAATGACAAAAGTTGGACAAAATAGTCTGCACCACAATTCAGATGCACTTGTCGGAGTCAGTGTACTTGATAGTGCAATCATGTTCGACAACAGTTGAGCATTTTGAAGAGATGCTTCCAGAATTTCGAGACGAATTGAGGTCCACGGTCGCTGATGATACTATCTGGGTGGCCATGATGCCGAAATACCTCATGCATGACAATTTCGGCGGTTTCTTCACTAGTGATTTCCTTAGTACAAGGTAGGAAATCTGCCATCTTAGTATATTGATCTACTACTGTTAAGATTGCATCGAATCCCTTTGAAACAGGAAGATCTGTGATAAAATCTAGAGAAATGGACTGCCACGGCTTGCTTGGAATTGGCAATGGTCCAATAAACCATATGGATGATGCCTTGGCATCTTTGCTCTACAACATGTGTCACATGTCCGAACATAGTCTTCGATAAATCGGCGCATATGAGGCCACCAAAATGATCGTTGTACTAAATCCAACGTTTTAGTACTACCAAAATGTCAAATTGTATATGTGTCATGACAATTTTGGACTACCCAAAGGCGACAAGAACCATTGGGAACATACAAGAATTTCTTAAAGAATAGTAATCCATCATGCCATTCGAATTGTTGATAGTCCGTACCCGGATGTTGCAACTGTGAATAGGATGCCCGAGAGGGATCAATTTGCACTAGAATGGCTTGAGCGAAAGCGTCCGTCTTCAAGTCTTCATGTATGGTATCGATAATGCGGGAATCCAATGGAGTATCAAGAACCCATGTTGCTTGCAGTCGTGTTGGTCCTAGGATTACTTGCTTTTGATTATCAAATGTTGGATTACTAGGATGAGGTGCTAGATATGAGCATCGCGATAATGCATTTGCCTTCCCTTGCTGCTTTCCAAGACGATATGTAATTTTTAAGTTGAAACGAGTGAGGAATTGGGCCAACCGAACATGTTGTCGATTTAGTACACCAGCATTCTGGAAGTAGGAAAGATTTTTGTGATCACTGAATATGGAGACTTGATGAGAAGATCCCTCTAAAAAGTGCCTCCATTGTGCAAAAGAGTTCACTATTACTAGTTGCTCCTTGTCATGTATCTCGTAGTTGATTTCAGCGGTGTCAAACTTGCGCGAGTGGAAAGCCACAAGATGTAGTTTTTCATCATCACCTTGTTGTGACAGAATGCTACCAAGGACAAAATCTAACGCGTTTGCCTAAATGATGAACGGTTTTTTCGAATCAACATGAGCTAGAATAGGAGCTG
Organism: Azolla caroliniana; assembly: GCF_043228905.1. Lineage (NCBI taxonomy): Eukaryota > Viridiplantae > Streptophyta > Polypodiopsida > Salviniales > Salviniaceae > Azolla > Azolla caroliniana. Next base: position 3,969,987 of record NW_028230450.1, on the reverse strand, counting down.
AGATAAATGCTTTTATAACACTCACAAAAGTTGTGTCCACTTCCTTAGACCAAATGAACGACTATCCCTTCTTGGTAAGCTGTGTGAGAGACAAAATAAGCTTTGAGTAGTCATGTATAAACTTGCGGTAGAAATTTGCGTGTTGAAGATCCCCCAATAGTCGTTGATTTTCTTGTTCTAATGCGACAAACCTTTCTTTCAAGCATTGATGCTCCAAGAAAACAGGTTGATATTCTTGAGTGCTAACAGTTGCCATAGTATTGGAGGAAGGAAGGATAAGAAGATTAGTATGAAGGGAAGGAGGGATACGAAGCTGAAGACAATTCGGTTCAAACTGTTAGAGATAGTACTAGAGGTAAGGAGAATTAGTACTAAAGATAGAGGAGAAGAATGAGGATTAGTACTAATAAGTGAAAGAGGGTGTGAGAATCACAAGAGAGGAGGAAAGAGAGAGAGAGTAGAGATAGATAATGATGACAACAAGAAGTATATTATATTATATGAAGAAAGATACAAGAACAACTAGGAAGCTTAAGACTGGCGTTGAATCGAATTGGTTCTCAATAATTCCACGTGCCTCTTTTTATAGTGGGCTTAGGCGTACTCTTGACATTTCTAGAATGTTCCAGAGAAATCTAGAATATACATGGATTTCCTAAGTGAAATAATAAATGAAAACAATATTCTTTATATTATAATGTATTATAGCTTAATAATGTATTCTTTATATAGCTTAATGGTAGGGCTTCAACCCTACTAACACAAGGTCATGTGTTCAAATCCTTTTGAAACCATACCATGCTATATCATGACAATACCTGAGCTCTCAAGACCATTGATCTCAGTCAGACAACTTGATGAAGACTACATTCGTGCCGGCTTCTCATAAGGAGCGTGACACTCCACAGGGCGAGGTGAGTACACGGAAAATTGTTGATTGTCGTCCTTATGCTATTAGTATCTCCAAAACATGCTTTAAACTCGCTTAGAAACTCCTCAAATTTTTTTAGTAATGGAGATATTTTTTCTAACAACGACGCGAACCATGTCAAAGTTGAGCTGCTTAGCAACGTGCCTACTAGACCCACTCGCAATGCATTGGTGGGATATCAGGAATGATGCATTTGAATGACTGATCGTACCCGATTAAGGAATCCTCTGAACTGTGATCGTGTTCTATCAAATTTCATAGGATGGCCAATCTTGGGCTCTTTATGAATCCCTTGAGTACTTGGTCCTTGTTGTTGCAATGCTACAATGGTTGCTTCAAGTTGTTGCACGCATAATGCTAGCTCCTCATGTTGTTGTTGCAACTATCCATGTTGTTGTTGCGTTTGCTGCTTTTTTAAAGAGATTTGTTGAAGATCCCCCAACAAACGTTGATTTTCTTGTTCCAATGCGACAAACCTTCTTTCAAATATATTCGTCCATTCGTCTAGATTTCCATTTTGTTTTCGGCTTATTTCTGCCAGCCGACTCATTTCGGCTTTTTAGCTGACTCCCCCCATAAGGAAGGACAACCTTACATAACAAACTCACCCTTCACTCATGTATGGGGGGGGGTCAACCAAACCAGTCCTTCGTCGGCAGGCTACAAGTTTCTCCATAAATAAGATTTTAGTAAGCATATTTGATCCATTTTCGTCAATATGGAGCATCGTTAAGACAAACTCATTTTCTTCCACTCTCTCTCACAACCAACGATACCTTCTTTGAATGTGCTTTGTACGAGAGTGATAGGCAACATTCTTAGGCACTCTGATTATCATAGTGAAGTAGGAACTTTTCTTGTTTCATTCCTAGTTCACTTAGAAAATCTCTCATCCAAATCAATTGTTTTTCAGCTTCTATCGCAACCATATACTCAGCATCTGTGGTTGACAAAGCCACGATGTCGTGAAAATCCGTCACTATGTGCGGATCGTGAGATGGAACCGCCGGGGTTCTGGACTAGAAGGATTTAGTGCAACACGTACAACACAAGCAAGTTTTAAGCATAAGACAAGTGGAAGAGAAAAATCATTAGTTTATTGCAAAAGAAAATCGATTCTATATAATTCCAAAATCGTGTTACAATGGGTTGGGTATGGAAATGAGAGATTAAAATTTCAAAGAAAGGAGCCAACAACCATGCAAGGAGTGGTCCGATCTTAATACGAGAGATAATTTTTGACTAGAAAGCCCTAGTAAACAAAGCTAGGAGTTTGATATCAATATGTGAGATAATTTGTTTCTCGAATCCGAGAGGGAAGAAGAAAAAAGGGGAAAAAAAAACTAGGAGGGAAAAAATGGGACATATATCGAGCTCCTCGTTGATTCTCCTCCCCAACGTTACTTTGCATGCCCCTTTTAGTTGGATGGCCTCTATTTTTAGTTGCATGGCCTCTGCTTTTAGTTGCATGCTTCCATTTTTAGATGCATGCCTTTTACTTTTAGTTGCATGGCCTTGGCTTTTGGTTGCATGCGATTGTCCGTATAATTCGGCCAAATGACACAATCATCCATAAAGTTTAGCCCGTGCAGATCCGTACGTGCATCACAACCAAACCGTAGACGCGTCCGCGCGCAAAAGTCTCGACCGTGTAGTAGTGTACGCATCCACGCATGCGCGCGTCCTGACCGCGCTGTAGTGTACGCATCCACGCGCGAGCGCGTCCAACCCGCACCGTGTACGCATCCGCGCACAAAAGTCTCGACCGCGCCGTAGTGTACGCATCCACGCATGCGCGTGTGCGCATTCGGCCAAATGACACAATAATCCATAAAGTTTAGCCCGTGCGTATCCGTACGTGCATCGCAACCAAACCATAGACGCGTCCGTGCACAAAAGTCCCAACTGCATAGTAGGGTATGCATCCACGCATCCATAGTGTACGCATCCACGCCCGCGCGCATCCAACCCGCACCGTGTATGCATCCGCGCACAAAAGTCTCAACCACGCCGTAGTGTACGCATGCGCGCATGCGCACACACGCGCCCACACGCTCGTCCGTCCGAAACGTCCACGCATACGCTCGAAACTTGCACACGCGCATACATCTGAAGACGTCCATGCGCGTGTACATTCAAAAACATCCACGCAACCATGCACACGCACATACACCAGAAGCATGCACACCACATAGTGTAGCCCAAGTCACCTTGAACTTTCTATGCTCCACACATTGATAGAATGAATATGTTTTGGTTTCCCTTATATATTCTGGGTTCCAATGTTGTCCTATCTATGTGGGATATCTTATAGTTTTGTCTTTTCTTCAAACTTTACACTCACATAACTTGATACTTGTTTATTCGTTTTATGCGTAGTAAAATACGCTATGAAGCTCTTGAACACATCTATATTTCCATATCCATATATTAAGCTAATCATAAATAATTATTTTACTAGTTTTCATATCGTGTGTGAAAAACCACACGACAACGACCTTTTGCAATCTTGATCGCCATGACACAGCTTCCCCTGAATAAGTCATCACATACCTTGATGTGGATCGTTGGAATCTACATCACTTGACATATTAGAATATCTGAAACCTTCAAGCATAGGTTTCCCGGAGCCATATCTAAGGCATACACTTGAAGTACCTTTGAGGTATATGAGTATCCATTTTATGGCAACCCAATGCTCCTTTCCAAGATTACTCATGTAGCGACTAACTATCCCAACGACAAATGCAATGTCCAGCCTAGTGCCGACTATAGCATACATTAGGCTCTCAACAGTCGAGGCATACGACACCCTCCTCATCTCTACCTTATCTGTCTTTGTTTTAAGACATTGTCTTGAATTTAGTTTACAATTCACCGACAATGGAGATCCAATAGATTTTGCATTAAACATGTTAAACCTTTGCAAAACTTCTATCACATATTTCTCTTGTGACAGCCATAACATGTTTTTAGTTTGGTCCCGGACTATATGCATTCCCTAAATCTATTTTTCCGGTCCTAGGCCAATTTCGGCTTTTCAACTGACTCCCCCCCATAAGGAGGGACAACCTTACATAACAGTTGTCATAATGGATCGTTGTCGAATTGGACACCTCCACCTACAATCCTTTAATAGTTGTTTAAGCCATATGGCTCGCACGTTGCAACAACCGCTCCTCTATACTCGGCCTCGGTGCTCGATAGTACGACTGCCAGCTGTTTCTTGTTGCTCCAGGCAATCGCGGCACTTCCAAGTGAAAACACAAATCCGGAAGTGGACCTTCGATCACTGGCGTTTCCGCCAATCAGGATCTATATAGCCAGCAAGTTGACCGACTATACCATCATGATACATCAACCCACTATCCTTCGTGCCGCTAACATACCTGAGTATTCGGTGCGCTCACTACAGGTGCTCCACGGTCAGATGCGCCATGAATTGATTGATCAAGCCGACCGAATAGCTGAGGTCCGACCGGGTGATGGTCAAGTATATAAGGCTTTCGACTATTTGCCAGAAGCTTTTCGGATCGCAGGCCGTTCCGGAGTTGGGGCAAAGCTTCACATTCCTATCCAGAGGAGTTGAGATGGACTTGCATTCCATCATACCGAATTTGAAGAGCATACTCAACACATAATGGCATTGACTAACTAGTATGCCTTTCGAGGTGCGAATCACTTTGACCTTGAGGAATTAATGAAGGTCCCCGAGACCCTTCATTTCAAACGATGCCGCGAGTTCGGATTTGACATAGTCAATTTCGTTCAGTTCCACGCCGGTGATGACTGAGTCATCAACATAAAGCAAAATGCTTACCGACCCATTCTGACCATGCCAGATGAAAAGTGAAGAGTCTGACTTTGACACGGGAAACCCCATCTGATGCAGTTGCTGCGTGATCTTCGCGTTCCAGGCACGCGGGGCTTGCTTTAGTCCGTAAAGGGACTTCTTCAGTTGGCAAACATCCGACGTGTTCATTCCGGACTGAAATCCGGGGGGCTGAATCATATACACTTGTTCCTCAAGATCACCTTGCAAGAACACTTTTTTCACATCCATCTGATGTAGATGCCACACGTTCGCCGTTGCCACTACAAGCAAGACACGAACTGTCGTCATCTTCGCGACCGACGCGAAAGTCTCCTCATAATCGATTCAGTATTGTTGCATGTAGCCTTTAGCCACAAGTCAGGACTTGCACCGGTTAACGGAGACGTCGACATTGTATTTGACTTTATACACCCATCGGTAACTAACCAGCTTCACTCCTTTCGTTACATCCACTATGCTGTTTGTTCTAGAATTAGTTGCATAGTCCACAACAATCGGCTCGGGTTCGGGTAATGAGAAGTACCAAGATGTGGATTTGTCGAAAACGACATTACGACTAACTCAAACTTGCTTTGAATGGGGGTTGTAGCACTTGTATCCCTTCTGCTTGTCGGAGTAGCCAATCAGGATGCACTTCTCGGATTTTTCATCCAAATTCTATCGCTTCTCATCCGGCACATGCACATATGCAATGTTGCCAAATTCCTGTAGGTGCGCCAAATTCGTCTTCCACTCCAAATACAGTATGTGCGGTGACATCGTTGTCCCTGAGGCAGATATCCAATTCGTGTAGACGGTTGTCCAAATTGCTTCGGCCCAATAAATCTAGGGCATGCACTTCTCTTCTAGCATCGCCCTTGCCGCTTCTATAAGCGTCCAATTCCGATGTTCGGCCACGTTGTTCTGCTCCAGCGTATATTTGTAGGAGAACTCTCGTCAGATTCCCTTGGTCTGTAGATAAGTAGTGAACTGGCCAGAAAAGTACTTTTTCCCCCCATCCGATCTCAGACACTTGATCTTCCTTCCGGTTTCTCGTTCAACATGATTATTTAAGTCCCGGAAGCATGAGAAGACTTTGCTCTTCTTCTTGATTAAGTAGATCTAGGTGTGTTGGCTGAAATCGTCGATGAAGGAGATGAAATATCGACTCCCGCCGATGCTTACATTTTGAGTCGGTCCCCACATATCCAAATGGATGAGATTGAACCGATTACGGCTTCGATTATGGCTCTGATTACGGCTTCGATTCTTCAAACAGAAGCCTATGCTGCTTCCGGAGCTGGCAAGCTTCACATATTTGGCCTTTCCGATCACTAAACTTTGACAGTCCGAAAACAACATGTTTTGACTACATCTCCTAATGCTTCTGGAAGTTGATGTGGCCGATCCGTTTGTGCCAGAGGTAGATGTCTGCCCTTTTGCAAACATAGAGGTGCCTACATCATTGGTTTCGAGGATGAACATTCGTCCATCCTAATGTCATGAATATTACTAAGACAAAGAGGGAATTAGTATTAGAGAAGCAGATTAGCACTAAGAGGGAAGGAGGGTGTAGAACTCGAGAGAGAGATAGATAGATTATATTATCGTCTTCAGAGGTCAAATATGAACTATGAGACCAAAAATATTACATTTCACGTGATACATGTGAAAGTAAGTAGTGACTCTCGATGTTCAAGAACTTTACCAATGAATGTTGCAATTGAGAGTGCACATTGTGGTTGTGAGAGGAATTCATGCAAAGATTGGGCTTGGTCGAAGAGATGTGGAAAGCATGGTCGAATATGATCAAAGGCAGAGCATTGTATCAAAGTGTGATACTCAGACTCACAAACCTGTTTAGGGCAAAGTGTGCATTGCCGACCACTCTCATCACTTGTGCCCCAACGCCCTGTTTCACATCGGAATGCATGTGAGCTAAGTCACATCGAAGCAATGGTTTGAATGGCAGATAACGGTATGGGCTCTAACATGTATCGATGTGTACGATTTCCCCGTTCCGCAAAGAATATGGTTTTGTAGTTAGGTGCAACATGTGTAGTATAATGTGTGAAGCGCGAGCCTCCACATTTGTCCCATGTCATGATACATTGGCGTTGCAAAAAGGCCTCATTTACAAAGGAATCTAATGATGCATCATGAAGCAAGTGTCTCGCATCCCATCTACCAAACCATTAATCTATATCTTGCATCCAACCGAAACACAAAATTTTGCTTTTATGCGTCTTTTGGATCTTTTTGTTTGCTTCCCACGCAATTCTAGGAAGTCGATGTGAGGGACTTTTTTGAACCTTAAGCATGTATTCAACAACCCTTTCCATGACCATGATATCAATGGGAAGCGATCCCGTCTCAAGGAGGAGGAGGGTGTAGGGCGTTTGTTTCATAACTTATAGAAACTTTGTAAGAAAATGTTTTTGGACATTTTCAAACTCTTTCCACATAGATTAAGGGATGCTACCGCCCCATACTTCCACCCCATAGAGAAGAACTGGTGTCACCAAAGTGTCGAAAAGATATTTCTTGAGGACCCAACACTTAATATCTCCAAGATTGCATGTGTTCTCAAATGCATAGTATGCTCGCTTACCCGCCTCTACACGGTGTGTAGCACATTCATTCCATCTATGATTTGAAGGAACTTCAAGGCCAAGATATTTGAAGCTTTCCACACATTCAAGTGGCTCATTGTTGTACATAATGCATGATTTATCTCTTTTTTGACTCTTCACAAGCATAATCTTTGTTTTAGAGCTATTGACACTTAATTTAGTATGCATGCAAAAAATTTCCAATGCCTTCATAAGCTTTTGTACATCTCCTAAAGTATTTGCAAAAAGCACTACATCATCTGCATATAGCAAAAGCATAATCACAACATTCCTAATGCCAATTTCTTCGACACATTCTTCCTTTGAAAACTTGGTAACCATTTCGTCCAATTCATCAATGCATAGACCAAATAGTGTTAGTGAGAGTGGGCATCCTTGCTTAACACCAATAGTGCTTTTGAAAAAATCTGAAAGTTTATCTCTCATGCACACACAACATATAACCTTCTCATAAATTTGGGAAATTGCAAGCATATATTCACTTGGCACCTCAAGTTCTTCCATTCGCCTCCAAAGATGCTCACGAGGTACCATATCAAAAGCTTTCTTGAAGTCTACAAAGCAACAATATAAACCTTTACCTCTAAGGTGACTTTCCTCCATTAATACTCGAAGGGTGATAAGGTGATCAATGGTGTTATGGTGTTTCCGAAAGCCAACTTGTCCATAAGCTCTCTTACCATTTTTTTCAGCCCATACACTTATCTTTGATTCCATTATACATCCAAATAGTTTTGCCATTAATGAGCCAACCAAGATGGTTCGATAGTTGTTTGCATTATTTATATCTCCACCTTTATATAAAGGTTTGATCCAATTTGTAGTCCAATCGTACGGCATACCATGTTGCAATGCCAGGGAAGTAGTACGGCAAAAGGATAGAGCCGGAGAACCCGCGGCGTAAATGGACAACCCCACTTGTACCATAATGTAAAAATAGGCTATATAAAACCGTTACGAAAAAAAAGAAAAGAGAGAAGATAGTGACTATTAAAAAGACTAAATGCCTGCACAGACTCCTAGTTCAAGAACACGCGGCACCACGATGGCTCACCGCCCAATGAACCCTAAGCCACAAAAAGAAGGAAATAGAAGATCTTCTGCACAAAACAGAAACCCACCTTCTAACTATCAGCGTTCCCATCGCTCCTCCCCCTCACCTTCTCCTCCATCCTATCACAGAGCTCCAGCCCACCGCAACCACCAGTCTCCTTCCCACGAACCTACTCTGGCGATGTTGATCTTCATCTCTACTGCCTTACGCTGATGGCTCGTGGAGAAACGCCTGGATGGGTACATTTGGGTCGCAGAGGCACCCCCACACCCAGATGCCATGGACATCGCCAGGAAGCTTAACATCGACACGATCACCAACTCTTCCATCCGGAAAAAGTTGGACCTGTCATCGCTAGGCGAAAGGCATTTCAAAATCCCTCCTACAGAGGTGCTGCAGCGATATTTCGGGCCATATTCCTCCTCCGCCAAGGCCTATAGAACGAAGCAGATCCTGGATCCCTTCTTCCGTGAAGTTGCCAAGTTCCTGTTAGAGGTCGGCTACGTACATCATGTCAACGCATATGGGATGCCCAAGCAGAAGGCGGGCATCATTATCGATACCTTTGAAGGGCGTGCGGTCGATTGGGGGGTCATCACAGGGCCGGCGGTAAGGGAAGGCATGCATGCGTATCAAGCAGGCAAAAAGCTCAGGCCGATCATACAACAATACCTTACAGTACTATTCCCTCCCCGAGGCCTACCGACACCATAGCCCAGCCGACCCACGCCCCCGCCCCGATCCGCAAAGTGTAGGTTAGCGGAGTTAGCAGCCCCAGAGTGGGAAGAGGAACCCCAACCCGCCCATCCAAACACGCGGACAACACCTACCGCCCAACCAGACACATGGACTACGCAGGAGGAACAACCGGCACGTTCCGTGGAAGCAGCCCCAGAGCCAGACACTGAAACACGGTAGGATAGCCCCAGACCGAAACGGCGTAGATTGGACAAGAAAGATGAGCGGGGATTGGTCAAAGACGTCCCCACGACAGCAGAGACAATGACCAAAGGCGATGGCTCCGCAACTACGGAGCCCAATACCACCTTCGAAATCATCTGGGAGCCACGACCAATCATTACGACCCAGTCCCAACGAGGGAAAGCCGTATTGACGGTGGAAAGAGAGGTTTTGACATATCCAGATATCCCGGATACGGCCCATGAGTTCAGCGCCCTCTTACAGTTCGGAACCTCTTTTGACCTCATGGAATTCCTGGCAACACAACATATAAAAGCCTCCCAACAAATGGCCGAGGAGCACGCGGAGCGCCAGATGATCGAGCGCGCCCTAACACAAACGACGGAGAGCGACGATGAGGACCGAGTAGCGAGGGTTGGCTGACAGAGGAACACCGGGGTACGCCGAGTGGGGATGGATCTACCCCCATTAAACACGGCCCTAGTCAAAGTCCATAGGGAACTGGCAAAGGTCAGCACGGGTGCCAAGGAGATGGCCATTAAAAATAAGAATGTCTGGAAGAAGGTGAAAATGACCCAAGCCGAGCTGCAAAAAGCCAACGAACACACCGCGGAGTTGGAAGCTAACGCGACTATGGCGCAACACGCAACTCCGCCACCAAACCATGCCATCGACGCTTTGAAGGAAGAAATTGAGGCTCAGACCGCCATCACCTCAAAAGCGAAAAGGGCCGTGCAACTAGTGGAATCAAAAATTGACCGCCTTCGAGCTGAACTGCGCCAATCCTCAGACGGAGAAAAGGAGATACAGGCTAGCGGCCGGAAGGCAGTAAAAACCCTTGAAGAGAAACTCGCTACGGAGGTAGCTCAACACATCTGGACAAAAGACGAAAACGCCCAATTACGGGAGGAAGCGAAGAAATCGGACGCGGCATTTGCGGGACTTCGGGCCTTATTAGAGAAAAAGAAGGTATGGTTCGACGAGCAACTCGTGGTCGAATAGGAAAGAAGGCATCAACTCGAAATCTGCCTAAACAATGAAATGGGGAAATTAGAAGAACAACATGCAAAGGAATCCCAATTGTGGGTGGGCCTGAAGACCACGTACGAAGAAGTAGCGGCGGTTAGGCAGCAAGAAATTGCAAACCTCCAGAAGTCGATGGAGGACGCACGCAACCGTTGTCAGGCCATCACAGACAACGTGTGTATCCTTCTCCAAACAAATCGGGAGAGGTTCGAAACACAATTGAAAACGGTGTTGGACAAAGGATGGATGGTGTGGGCAACCCAATCAGCGGAATTGCACGCGTATCGTGCGGACTGGGAGAACCGGCGAAAAGATGGCAAAGGCTTCTATAAACTAAATGAGGAGAGCATTGCAGCCGTACGCGAGGACCTAGTGCAAGACTATCGTGCGCTAGCAGACCAACATTCCGAAGAACTCGCGCAGCTCTTAGATGATTTTGGTTAAAGCCAGGAGGAGCTATTTCACCAGATCACACAAAACGGCAACACGCGAACAAATGAGAAATCCAGCGCCACGCCAATTCCGGGCACGGTCGAAGAAGAGGAACCTCAGGCTAGATCACCAGAAATTAAAATGACGGTGAACAGCGCGGACCGACGAGCGGAGTCCCCCACAGTACTAGACAGCTAAACCGCTGCCCAAGAGGAGCTCCATCCGTAGGAGCCCACGCTATCGTCGGACCACACGGAGAACAATGTGAGCCAGGTAGAATCACAACCCCACTCCCTGGAACGTACAAAGACGGCCGACACCACGAAGGAAGTAACGATTGAGACAAAACCACGGCCGACCGCAAGCACGACGACGGCAGAGCCCAACCCACTAGCTCAAGAAGAGCCCATCGTACCCGGACCGCCCATACACGACAACTACGACATTGGGAGAAACCATTTCGACCAAACAGGGGAGCCACACCACGACGCACCTACAGGCCCTACGTCGCCTCCAAACGCGGACACTGTAGCAGAGCCAAACATCCGGGCCATTTTAGAAGAAGATTAACGGGATGGGTCCGACGTGCCAGGGCACTGTCCCACATGCGTGCCATGTGTTGTTCGCCGGAATAGTAACCGACAGACAAGAGTGTAGGAATAAGAAATAATATAATATCATAACGCATGTAACGGTTCACGCAGGAAGCGTGAACGGCTAAATAGACCCTACGTATATAAAGGGCAAAAAACCTCTGATAGAGGGCGCGTGTATTTTGGGAATGTAAAGAAGCGTATCATAATAGAATTCTATCTTCTCTGAAAGTATGTGTATAGCTATGGCTACTCTACTGTGTGTCTAGAATACCTGAGCGTGTAAGAACGTGAGTGTAACCATTGCTAAGGAGTCGGTTGTAGCCGTCTCCCTTATATGTTGATAGGTTACGAGGAACATTCCCCTACACATTACGCATAGACGCCCCATTCGTTGTTCCACAATCACTTGGAGGTCTAGGTCGAAGGACTGACCGCAGACCGTGTCCCTAATCGGTAACACGGATCAAGTACACAATAAAATAAAGAAGAACAAGACAACTCAGATATTGATGAAGAGGAAACAATCGAAAGGGATTGTTTATTTACACATTGAATAAAATGAGTACAATCGTTTAGTACAAAGGAAATGGAATGACGAACCCAATCAATAGACAAAGAAGAGTTTTTATTATAAAACTAGGGATAACCTAGTATCACATCAGTGGTACAAAGATTAATTACATGGAAGTCTACATAAGTATCAATAGAAATTACTAATGAATGAATCGCCTCGTTGATGTATTGTACTCTTCCATTAGCCAAAGGAACCCTATAGGTGTGATCACTTACGGTGGGTTGGATTCCCCATATTTGAACAAAACGATCATTCACAAAATTGTGTGAGCTTCCCAAATCAAATAAAAATTGTACAGGAGATCCATTGACAATTCCCAAATCATTGCGTCCCAATACATAATGAGGGAAAGAACATTGACAATTACTTAAATTATGTGTATAGATCTCAAGGACATTAGGAATCTGACCTTTATGGTCTACAACTTTTGCTATGTTGTCGTGCTCTTTCCGTTGGAGCTTTTGACATTGTTCTTTTGTATGACCCTTCTTTTTGCAGAATACGCAAAAAGGATGTTGTCACTTACAATCACGATCCATGAATTTGTTGGGTGTCTTGCGTTTCCCAGCAAATTGCGACTGCTTAGTCCCGGGCACTTCGTTGGGTTTGTTATGGTCCTTCTTCGAAGTGCGTTGATAGCAAAGAACTATTTCAACAGCCTCTTTGAAGGATTTCGGATCCTTATCGTGCACTATCCAGTGATAGTCCGAATTGGGGATGCCATTGACAAAACAAGCTATTAACCAATTATCCCCTTCTAGACCCGATTTTTGGATTTGGGTTCTAGCATGGTGAACATAGTTTTCTAGCGAGGAAAACTTCCTCCTAGAGAGGTTCATTAAAGCTTGTGCTGCCTTGGTTTGAGAGGGAGGTTGCAGTAATTGGCCTTTAAAAACTGTGACAAAATCTGTCTAGGTATCGGGCAATTTCCCCAAAGTTCGGAGCCCACGCCACCAGGCGGCAGCCTTACCCCTTAGTTCTCGGCCGACATATGCAATCTTCGTATTATCTAGAGTGGGATAGAGCTCAAAATGAGACTCCCATCAGCCCAACCACGTGCAGATTGCTTCTTCGGTTCTTTCCTTTTTTTCTCTCGTAAATGGCTTTACGACAAATGATGGTTCACCCTAACGCTCGTTGGGTCTATTAGTGTCACGTTGTAAACTAATGATACGTGCCTCGAGAGCACTTTGAGATTGCCGAAGTTCGCACATCTGATGAGCAGTTGAACTAAGGAAATTTTGTATTTGTAAGAAATACGACTCAATGGAGATTGCTCCAGGAGGATTTCCTTGAGTTCCTTCCGCTTGAGCGGATGACATCGGGTCATTATTCTAAGCCATTGAATGATTATTTCTGGCAAAGAAATAGGATAAGGTTAGAAAAATAGTCATACCATCAAGTCGTGATGTAAACATATCATGGGCCAACATTAATCGATATCATTATCTGTTAAGCGCTTGGATCGCACCGCGACCGGTAATGAAGAAGGCGCATCAACAAGGACATAGTATGGCTAAAGGACCTATGAAGAGGGAATGGCAAGAGGAAAGAGGTCTAAGGGACACCCAAGTGTGAAAGGTTCATACCCTAAATGTAAATGCTATATAAACCACATAGTAAAGATCTGCCTATTGATTAAGAGCTAGAGATTCCTCTCCTCCTTCTTGTAACCTTTAAGCTTAAGAGAGATTAGTGAGGCGTTTAGTTAGAGAACATTAATCTCTCTTCCTTATTGCTGTTAGACCTGTTAGCAAAGAGGTTTAATAAACATATTCATTATTCTTATTGTCTATATTCATTATGAGAGCGAGCTTGAGAGAGTGAGAGAGATATTGTGCTTAATCATCTATTAATCGTTAAGTGAGTATGAGGCTCGAAGGTGTCCGACAACCATCTTTGCCTGATTCGCCATCAAAAGGGTATACGCCGGTCCGAACTTCGCAAACGACATCGAGGAGTTAACTCCATCATCCTACACATGAATCGATGTCATGATCTCACGTCAATACCCCTGTAGATGTATGAGATGAGGTTCAAGATCAGGTTACTATGGTAACACAAAGGTGTTTTAAAAACGTTGGGGGTGACAAATGAATGTCTTTCCCTGATCTCTATATCGATTTTTTCATGGCGGCTCCCCAAGGCTCAACCATGTATGTTTGCATCATGAATAGTTTATACACGAAAAAAATGTTAACAATAAACTATGTTTCTGTGCCCACATATGTGGTTTCGGTTCTTTAAGTCCTATTACGAGGACCCCGAAGTGCACTTAGACCTAAAGTCTAAACATGTATTATAGTCATATGTATCAACAATGTTGTATGGTCTTGGTCATATTTGAACTCGAAACCTCGAGAACAAATCCATAGGTTGCTCGTGTTGAATGTTTAATGTTTTATGCGTATAAGAGATATGCAAGGCATTTGCTCATATATGTTTTTTTAAAAGAAACATATATGTCAAGAGTCCTTATTTCCCCCTCATTTACCACAAACTATGTTGGTGCGTTACCTAACCTCAAGTCTCATAATTACGATGGCATACACCAAAGTGCAACCTAATGGTAAAGCCAAATGAGCCCTCTTTTCGTAGTAGGCCCACGTGGCCCATCACATGGTTACGTCATTACGAATACCTTTCGTAAGAATGATCTCATCATGGCATCGTATCCATGTAATGAGGGAGGGATGTTGGATATGTGTGTCCTAGGAGCAACCTCACATGAAGTGGGTCAAGCCCTACGTTCTCACCATCATTGTGGCTATGATTGTTTCATTACATAACGAAATCGAAGTGACCAACGGGGATGTCAACAAAAAATATTGTTGAAAAAAGGATGATGACTACGCCATTCTCACATAAATGTGAAGGACGGACACCAAGATCCTTTCTCTGAAAAGGACAACATTAGATATAGAAATTACGTTATAACTAACATACACATATGTATATTTATCACACATATACGATCAAATACGTATACACGTGACCACTTATGCGTATATTAAGAAAAATCGCAACATCAAATAGCCAACATATGATGAAATCGAGACACGTAATCGAGGCATATAGCCTCTACGCACATGAAACATCCAATAATAAGGGTTAATCGTAATACGCAATTGAGGTATTGACCTCTTACGCATATGACACCAAACGCATATCATTTACAAAAAATCGAGGTATTGACCTCATACGCATACGTAACAGATGTATGTGAACATAATATGCAATTGAGGGATTAAACTCGTACGCATACGACACGAATCACATATCAAATATATGTCAAATGAGGTATTGACCTCATACACATATGTAAGTTTTATACAACCAATTAATTACCACTACAACATCATTGAATGAATGAAAAAAACTCTCATATTGACTATATACATGATTAGATGGAAGAAGAAAAAATACAAAAAAAAACAAGAAAGAGTTACCGAAGTTCCTTTGTTGATCGCTATCTGGATCAAGGTCGACCGCGCGTCGATCGATCACCATTCATCAAGAAGACAAAAACAAACAAAGGAAACATTAGAAACATAAGCTTTGATACTAACTGGTTATGATCTAAAGTAAGCATATGATAAGGATAAAAGATATATAGATAGAAAGGAGAGAGAGAGAAAGAAGGGTGTCGATCCACCCGACCACCCCCGAGCGAAGGGATCGGAACAGACTCGAGCCTCGATCGGCGTCCCATACCACCATCGTGGCATCGAGTCGTACCTGGTGCTGGCACGCTCACTACAAGAGTTGACCAACCACGAAACAGAGTCTCAACGTAGTCAAGGTATGATGGAATGAGGGTAGCTAGGCCTCATATTTATAGCAATACCCAAGGCCCCCAGGCAAGTTCACACTTGGCCTAACGGGTTGTCTCAATCCCGAGGATTAAAAGTAATCATCCCCTTCTTTACACTCTCATTTAACCCTCACACTTATCCACGTGTATAGAATACTACGGTAAATTCTCACCGCGGGATATAATATGGTGATGCCCATAACAGGCTACCACATACACTAACACTGCGATCCGACCTCAAGTTAAGCTTGAGGGGGAATGTTGAGCGAACAAGCTCAACCGGATCCGGATCGGCTGAACAAGCTAGAGCTGGATCGGAGTCTGGAACGAAGAATTGGATCAGTGTCCGGATGGTATCCGGAACTAGGAGCCAGATCGGATTATAACCGGTAGGCCGTTAGAGGCCTACGAATCTAGCCTAATACGTAGGCATATTTTTTGGAGTCTGTGTCAATCGCTCGTATGAGCATTGAAATACTTGTCAATACTTCTGGCAATCCTTTATGGACTTGTATAACAGTGCTCACTGAGCAATTGTATGTACAGAGTGTTATTATTTGAATTCAGTTTATGATGTTCTACTCTATCTGTCTCTCCCCTATATTCTAGCTTTCCATTAAACCTTGTCTCTGTTTTCCGTTGCTATCCAGATAAACCGGTTTGTCAAAGCTTCTGCATATTAACTTTGACAGGTTTTTCAATACAAATATGTATCCGATTCAAAGAAGCCCAAATACAAAGCTTGGCTCATCCCGAAGGGATTCAAGCAAGAATACGGGGTGGACTACGATGAGATCTTCTCCCCAATAGTCAAGGTGACCACCCTTCAGCTCCTACTCGGGGTCGTGGCGATAGAGAACCTACAACTCAAGCAACTGGATGTCAAAACAACATTCTTACATGGAGACTTGGAAGAGGACATTTACATGTCCCAACTAGCAGGCTTCTTGGCGACGGGGGAGGAAAGTCACCTCGTATGTTGATTGAAAAAAAGCCTCTATGGCTTAAAACAAGCGATGAGGATGTGGTACGAGAAGTTCGACTCCTACATTCAGCACCTTTGATACCATTGATCCGACTCCGACCCATGTTTATATACTCGGCAACTGGCCGACAAGTCCCGGATCTATCTGATCTTATATGTTGACGACATGCTTATTGTTGGGAGCAATCAAGGCGAAATCGGAAAGTTAAAGTAGAGCCTTCATGAAAAGTTCACGATGAAGGAACTCGGACAAGCCCGACACATATTGGGCATGAGGATCGAGCAAAATCAGATGATAAAAACTCTCTGACTCTCTCTGTCTTACTACATCCAAAAGGTGTTGAGGCGCTTCAATATGGAGAATGTGAAGCCAGCACCAACACCACATTTCACTATCGAACAAAGACTCTTCTCTACCGGATAAGGAGAGAGAGCTCAAGGGAAAGATAGCATATGCATCGGCTATAGGAAGTATCATGTACGCGATGTTGGTGACCCGACCTGATCTTGCATATGTTGTAGGGGTCATCATCTGGTACATGTCGAACCCAGGACAAAGGCATTGGGAGGCCGTCAAGCACATCTTCAGGTACCTAAAAGGGACCAAAGATGCACAGTTAACTTTCGGATCGGCAAACCCGATCTTGCATATGTCGTAGGGGTCGTCATCTGGTACATATTGAACCCAGGACAAAAGCATTGGGAGGCCGTCAAGCACATCTTCAGGTACCTAAAAGGGACCAAAGATGCACAACTAACTTTCGGATCGGCAAACCCGACTGAAGTCGAAGGCTATATCGACTCAGACTATGCCGGGAATTTGGACAATCGGAAGTCAGCATTAGGCTACGTTTTCACCTATGGAGGCGGCGATATATCATGGAGGTCAAAGCTGCAAGAGTGCACAACCCTGTCTACCACAGAAGCCAAGTGGCAGCATCAAAGATAGCGAAGGAAGCAATCTAGCTGCACCGACTGTCAGCCGACTTCTCAATTACAAGTCGAATCGACCACCCAGCGCCGACCATCTATTGCGACTCACAAAGCGCAATACACCTAATTCGGAACCCAGTCTATCACGCGAAGACAGAACACATTGAGGTGCAGTTTCATCATGTCCGGGAGCTCATGACAAAGAAGGCGGTTGAAATCCAAAAGATCGACACCGAGGTGAACATCGTCAATGGCCTAACGAAGCCACTCCCAGAATAACACTTCAAAGCACTAAGGACAAGAATGGAACTACGACAAGCAACTGAGCCAAAGAACGTCGAGCGAGGAGTAGAAGGTAATTCAAAGACTGGCCGACTCGAACAAACTGATCTGAATGACTAAGCCGAATCAGGCTAGATATTGGTTCTATCTTCGTCGACTCGGCTATGCACCGTAGGACTTGTAATCATAACTTTAGATTGAAATAATCTATGTTTAAGGGAGAGATAACCCCATACAATTGTGTATAGAAATATTAGCCCTTTTACGAGGGAGTTTGTTGGCATAAAAGGTCGACTCCTTCCACCTTGTATCCATATGAGTGTGAACACGTCCAATAGTTAGGGGTTGAGTATATAAGCTCTAACCTAACGTTGTAACACAATAATATTGTATCTTGAGTCTTGTAGAGAGAGAGAGTTACAGAATAAAAAGAACTTCCATTAAAACTCCAATCTCTGTCGATCTACTGTTTCTTCTTGTGCTACATATCTGTGTTGTTTGTTGTCCACATCTACTTACAGGTCCTTACATTTTTGCATATATATATATATATCAAAACCCGCATTACCACAAATTTGTGCATGAAACACGAGTTTTCACATTAGTTAGAAGTAGAGTTTTAGCAAAAGAGTTGCACTAGGCCATCAATAAGAATTCTAAATTCTTTGAGGGTTTTCTCGAGCCATACAACTTCAAAACCATAATATTTGAAACTCTATACTTGCCTAATGTAATTACGATTGGGGCAATTGATTACTATGTAGATAAGGCTACAAACTAGTTGTCAGTATTGTGCTACGCAATGAATAATGGAGCCAAAATCAACTTGCAACCTCATGATATTGAGGTTGACTTACAAATTCTTTATGCAAAATCTAAACATTAAATTCAAGGTGTAATGTTGTTGGAAGTGCAAGATTTCATGAGATATGAGTATGACCTTGATGCCATGAAAGTAATGAATCATCAAATATTTTTCACCTCCAATTCATAGTTATCAACATACAAGAGGGTGAATTCAATACCATGAGTGTAAGATTGCACATAGAGTGAGTTGTCTACCTTGGACATGCAAAAGTTGATGTTACACAAGTACTATTTGATCTTCAAGAACCTAAGCTTGCTTGAGATTTAATAAAGGCTTCTTCAACCAAAAAACAATGCATATTTGGAACTCCTACTTGAATGTGGGTGGTTATGCCACACACATTTTTCCCAAAAACTTCTCTTCATGGAAGACATTCATCAAATCCGTTTTATGGGTATACCATCTCTTCATTATGATGAGCATGGAAAGATTGAGGTTTTACTTTATTAGTGTTGTCACATAGGTGAAACAATCTAAACCATCAAGCCAACAACTAGAGACAAAAAATGAGAGGACAAAATATCTTGTGTGGTTTAGGAGTCATCCTTTAGAGGTCCACCTTTGTGGTATATGTAAGTGTGGATGGTGATGCAATGGAGGCACCCCTTAAGATGCTTCATGTAGTGTCAAGGTGATCAAGTTGAGTGCTTTAGAGGGAAATCATACAAGCAGAGGACATATGAGGTCAAGTCGGGACCTCATTTTTCTAATTACATGAGCAATGACAACAAAACCACATGCATTGAACAATAAGTTCCATTGTTTGACTGTCAATTTGATGATTGCTAGTAAGTTCCAATGAGAGGATTTTTCATGTATAACTATAGTGAGGTGCAAAATCATGCTACATTTATGATCATCAAAGAGTAAGAAGGGATTTGCATTATTTGTTCATAGCATGATTGTGAGCAATACTTTATAGCATTGCCTTTAGAACCAAATAGTTGTAAATCCATTTTTGAGAGCATGGATAGATTAACATTATCTATCTTAAACTTGAAACAATAAAGATTTTTATGATGGCTTAAACATCAAGCCCATTTATTGAACTTTGTACCTAGAGTCTTAAGGCTTCAAAACACAAGCTTTAGATGTAGAATATCATGGTTGTACACTTCAAATTTAAAATTTCAAACAACAAGACTATATCGTGAATACATAAGCAATAATGACGTACAAAGTTGTGCTTCATTTTATGTTGCCTTTTAAGAATTATTTTTCAAGTTTAAAAGTTTTCCTCCATGTAATGGACTATTGGCAAAGCTTTTGCCTCATACATAACCTTCAATATATGCCCAAGCTTGATAGAGAGGACACCAAGAGTTAAAGGTCTTAACAAAACACTTGATGGCGAGTGATGCAAGTAAGAATGATCAAAATCGACATTTTCTCTTGATAGCTCTCACAAAATGATCCATATTGTAGTTAACCTTGCACTCAAAAGAGAGAGTGGTGGGGTGGCGCAAATGTGGCTACAATTGTGGCATTACTTGTGTGCAAGTATTGCCACAACAATGTAACCATCCTGCACTCATGGTCAACAAATAGATATTGACTAATATATCATTTATGAAGCATCCAAACCTAATGGGTGCATCTCTTATTTTGAGGTTCTTGATAACAATAGAATGCAACCTCATGCTTTTGACTGCAGCTACTTTCAGCATGTGTGGAATGCACCTGTCAGAGTGATTGCAAAAATGGGAAAGAAGTGGTTGTTGGGTCTTTATCCTTCTATTGCTCATATGTGTGATATGATGTGGTTGTATGCAAAAGAACCTGTTGCAAGACTACTATGGGATCCGGGGGGCTGGTTCTAGACATATTCCTTGGGGGAACATATCATAAAGGTTCTAGGTCATTACTAAGGTCTATGAATGTAATGGCGCCAGCAGCACAAAAACATTGGACTAACTGGGGTGTTTCAATATTGCAGTTGAAAACATAATGGAGATGGATATGGTCTTTCAAGGGGCCTTCTAAATTTATTCTTTTTAGATGGCTATTAGTGCATGTTGCATTACCAATTGGCCAGACGTTAAAAGGGAATGTAGCACATGATCTCAGGCAATGTGGATTTTGCTATGAAACGCCGGAGACTACTAAGCATGCCCTCTGGTCTTGTTCCTTGGCTCAACAGTATGGAATAAAGTTCTTTCTTTATTCCTAACAATCAATGTTGGTTGCTTGTTCTCATGGGGAGCAGCAGTGTGGGGAATATTACACTCCAGCCTGATGTTGTATGAGGCAAATGATATACAAGAGGCCATGACGGCATATAACAAAAGATTGATATCAGTTAGTCCTTTTCAGCAACCTCGAAAGCAAATGCGATCTGTCCAAATCTGGAAAACTGTGACTACGATAACATTATGGGTATTATGGAAATGTAGATGCAGTCGACTTTACGATGCCGCAAAGCTTGGCATTCCAGAGATATTGCTTGAGATATGGGAAACATTGTTGACAGTAGTTCGTGGGCAGTATGATAACATGTCTGGTTCTCCAGAAAATATTCATAAAAGAAGGATGAAGCTTCTTCACTTATGGAGGAAGGTGCCTCTCTTTGTAATGACAAACCAAAGACCTCAATGGAATTATCATCTTCCATGGACCCTTTCTTGATATAAAACCAACATGTTAATGTATCGTTTAAGGCTCAACAACCCTATATAAGTTGTTTTTGTATGTACAAGTTTAGGTGTACATACATTACATTGTAAGCCTACAGGCAAATAACTTTTACTTGTTCTACGTATCATACACATTCAATGCCCAACCACAACTTTTCCCCAACACCCCTTCTAGAGAAAAAAGCACCAACATGATATTGAGAGGCAAAATGTGGGGAACCTTGGGGCGCCCATAGGGAGTTGCATGTTCTCATAGCATTCACCGCTTAGCCAAGTTTCTTCCTTGAATGTACTATTAAGTTGGCATAATATTTAGTTGTTTATGAACTATATGGCACACAATTTACCAGTTAGGTATATCAAGTTAGGTTAAGTTTTCCATACTTCTTAAACATCTCAGATTTCTACTCTAATCAAATTTAGAATAATATATTGTGTGACATTATGGGCTTTAGATAAAGGTATCATATGAAAGAAAGAAGTTTTAAAAAGCATAAGCCTCTACCTGCAATACACAAATTAATAACACTATTAATGCTATATTTATTTTTGGCTTCATTACAAGAATATTTTAACAATCTTCAATGCAAATTTTAATCTAAACAATCCAAATGCATTGACTCTTCCATGGTTGAAAACCTCTAAATGGCATTTTTCATGAAAACTTTAGACGTACACAGGATGTTTCAATTATATGATCAACTAATTCAGATGGATTATGCATAGCTTGGAATGTTCATACAAAGGTATTCTATTTATTAGGAACTTATAATAAAGATCTTCAAAGGCATCACACAATTATTTATGATATCAATGCAAAACATCTTAACAAGTGATGATATATACACATGTTTTGATGTCAAGGAAAAATATAAAACAAGGCGAGCCACGATGTTTGTGCTCTTAGTCAAGGACAAATACATTACATTGTTACGCAATGCGCATGGGTTGTACAATCGAGCAAATGCTTTGCTGGGGTTTGAATTGTTGTGGCATTGCTCGAACAGAATATAACATAAAAGTAAAGGAAGAGACAGAAAGAGTAGACGTAGTAAAGAAAGATGAAAGGAATAAGTGGGATTTTAGACAGAAGAGACGGAAAGAGTAAACGTAGTAAAGAAAGATGAAAGATAACGAAATAAGCTCAGAAATGATATTTGAGAGAATGTAAGAAATTTATAATATTTCCGTGAAAGAGTTACAACTTCACGATAGCGCTTTTATGTACAAGGAGGGAATACATGATACACATGTGGACCGAACCGGCGATATATTAGATTAGATGTATCGTTCAGATCGGAGCCAACTCAAAAGCTCAGCTGCGGCAGAATCTTTGGCTAGACTCACTTTGTTCTTAGGGTCGCCTGAGCATTTCACAAGACCCACATCTAACAGCTGTAAGTTTACATCGAAAGTAAACCTGGAAAAACATTCACCCAACAAAAAAAAGACATCTAAGAAACTTATTTTTAGGCTTCACAACAAGGCATGCATTCAATTATGCCATGTGACATGTGATATGTTTAGGGTTCACAAAATGTGCTCCTAATAGCATAATGTTTATATTTAAATTGTTTTTAAATGAACATAAACATATCTACAATTCTCAACCCAATTCTACAGCTTCATACTAACATATCTTTCAAGTCAAAATATGCAATCATCATTGCCCGTAACATATTCCTACCGTTTATCATGTGGCGGCCCTTCTTCGCAGATGCACTCGTAGAATGGAACCTGCCATCTTTTTTTCGAGCAAATCTCATGAAGTTGTGATATTGACTGGCCGGGGAAATATTGCTGTGAGAAGCCAAATGATGTACCTGAACACAAATACCATCATGGCTTAGTATAAAACCCATCCAAGAAAACCCGCAAAAACTACCGATGCAATTGCCTATTCTTACCATCATGTAAGAAAGACGAATTCATGTGATTTCCACATGCTGCTCTCTCCATTGTTTGTGATTGTAACATCCTTGCTGATTCGATGTCCTCTGGTGGTGTTATATTTATAACTTCACTCTTTGGCAAATGCAAAATGTTATTGCCAAATGCTCTTGATTTTTGTTGCCTCTCAGTTGCAGTATGCTCCGTTCTTATTATTTCATCCTTGATTGCTTGTGTACTACCTTTGCCAGATGCTTTTGCTGTTATTTCTGTTGCTGTTGCTTCTATTTCCATATCAGATCCGATGTCTCTCTGAAAGTCTAAAGGTTCTTGAAGACTAAGTTCTGCCATGGTTTGAATTGTGTGTTCAGAAACTCCGTTTTGACGCTCTGACGAGCAAGGTAACGTACTTCTTTGGCCGCTTTCATCACAAGAACGTGTCAGAGTTTCAGAATTGAACACTTCATTATGCTGTGTTCTCGATTCATGTGACAATGCTTTTGCTGCCCTATTTTGTTTAGCTAATTTAGCTTGACGATTGCTTAAATGAGTGTAACTCAAGGCCTACAATGAGCACAATACATACATTACTATCAAGATTGTTTAAAGATACAGAAAAAGATGGAGAATGTTACCTTAAGCTTATTCAAACAATCAAGAGCAGCATGCCTCTTAGCTGATATTTTATCCTTGGCTACAGCAGTTCCTGTGATGACTTCAATATTTGAGGTTCTAATCGTATAGGTGACATTCACCATACCTTCACCAAACACATCAGTTTCCAAGGGAAACCCATATTTTTGGGATAGTTCAAGAAGCTCACGTACAGGATGAATCTTATTTTTTCTATTGGCAATCACAGGTTCCAAAATTGGCTCAAATATTTCCCATGTCAGGTCCAAATTAAAATCACCATCGACAAATACAGCCCCAGCTAATGCCTCGAGTATATCACCAAGAACCTGTTCATCAACGGTCATCCACAAGTTATAGTTTTCATATCATTTAAGCTACTTTCACATAGCATCAATTAATTGACGGATGATACATTTATTTGTTATGCATTCATCTTTGTGACATTTAGAATAATGGTTGGTGCAAAATAAGGTAGGCATTAGTATGCAGAAGTGGGGCATCATTTCTGTTTTAATTCCTCCACAACAATTTGAGCAATGAGATGAATAGTAAGAGATCTTTGAGCCATGATTGGTTACTAACTAGAACAGCCTAAAGATCTATCAGCATAAAATGTGTCCCACAATCTGACCACAAACTGAAACATTGTCGACTCTAACACATGCCAAGAAATTGAACCTATGCATAAGAGATAGGCAATGTGCGGTAGACTGTCACTCCTCACCATATATGGAAGTAAATCTCTTGGCTTGTGGAAAACAAGAAAAGCAATTTGCGTACTTTCTGAAATTTGTTGGAATATATCTTCACACAACCATTTCTTATTGAATGAAAAGATGTCACTCTATGTAGCCTTTTGACAGATATCACTCTCTCAAAGAAGTGTTGTAATTGAATGCACATTCTCATCAACACTCAGTACCAGGGTTTACAGACACAGGAGACTCTCATCAGAGAAACCTTTACTGCTTCCTGGTCCAGCCAACCAAACTTTTACAGAAGTTATATTGGTGCTCCATTTTCTTAACCAAGCCTAGAAATTAGTTAGTCGCCATTGCTTCCCATAACACAAATTAATAATCTCTCCTTCCTAGAGCATTCACTGACATCCAATGGTCCCTAAGCAAAGAGATCCTAACTGCCCCATTCCAATATAGCATGGACTTTCCCCATCTAAATATGACCAAAATGGAAAAGAATAGAGTGACACGAACTGATATTATTAACTTGGAAAACAAGATAACACGGATCAGCCCCAAAATATTACTTGGTACGAAGATGGCCCACTTCTTACACACACCGGAGGATGGATTCATCATCTAGCCACCTTTTATGGAAATACATCTATCCTATGCGCTGCGCCATATGATAGGGCAGCTGCAAACTTCATCACATCAGTTAGAGATTGAGGTAGGCAGATATACATGAATACCTCTAGAAGAAAGAATTTTCCAATTGGGTCATCAAGGAGATACCATTGCCTCTTTTATGAGATCAAACGCAGATACCATTGCCTCTTTAAACAAGGATTTGGCCCACTATGCAAGGTAATGGAGTATGAGGACCAATTGTGCCTAGGACTTTTCTTGATAGAACTCAAGAGACATAGGTAAAAGTTGTTGAAGGACAATAATACAGCCACAAAAGCTCATCCACAAAGAACAATCACAACTTTCTTTAGCCCCATCACTCCTACTAATGCTACAAGTCAATGAAGGGATACACAAATGGGCTCACGACCAGGACATAACAAAGGGGTTACAATAGATCGGGCAATAGCAATTTGTCGTGCACATAGACCCCGGCCACATGGAAGAGCAATTTGTCATCAACAGATGAAGGCCATTATCTCCCACCATCACAGGTGTTTCCCTCACTTCAGAGACCTTTCCATTCTAGATCGACCTATACTAGAGATCTTTTGAAGAAACAAGTTACAATGTATCTAGCTTGAGAATCTTACAAGTGCCGAAAACCAGATTACCTCGCCTCTTTTTATATTATTTACTTAGTTTTTTTTTTTTTGTTGTTCTCAAACACGAGACAACTCTTAAGATGTAATCTCTTGTTTGGTCTTAAAGGCCATTTTGGCCACTTCATAGACGTTAATATATCTTTCTTTCTTTCTTTCCTTCTAAAATGAACCAAGTTTATCATCCACATTATACTGAGAAAAGCATTGATGGCTCATGATTCAATGGAGCAGCCTTAATGGTGATTGAGCAGTAATCAAAAACTGATTAAAAATGGTAGTTTCCTTACCTTTGGACATTTATCTCCATCCCAATCTCCAGCTTGTCTATTCTCTGAAGTAAATCGCACAAAATCTGTTATGCATACTTTCAGTTCAGGAGATGAATGTATGACATGCTCATAGAGCCCAAGTTCCACCGTAATTCTTGCAAAGCTTTCATTGCTCACAATCGCAGATCTCATATCACTAAGCTCGCCAGGCTTTGCTGCAGAATGTGTTTTGTAGAGGTGGCGTGTGATCAAGAAGTCCAAAACGGAATCCCCAAGAAATTCAAGGCGCTGGAACATTGAATACATATTCAAAAAAAATTAATGTACGCATGAAAAAAGTTCACATATAAAGAACATGTTATGGACGATATTTACAGATGTGAGAGATCTGAAAGTTCTGTAACACTATTAACTAACACCTGGTAGTATCTTGAATGATGAGTGATGAAAGAAGCATGTGTAAATGCTTCAATAAGAAGACCTTTCTGTCTAAAACTGTAAGAAAGAAACTCTTCAATTGCACTGATATTGATCATTCTCATAAGTGCCAAATTTTTATCACTTAAGGAATGTATGGCTAGTTTCTCTTGGTATTCTGTAGTTGCTTCTATACCAATCACTTCCATAAATGCTAGAGCAGCTAATTCACCAGCATCTTCTAAATATGCACCAATCAATGCTTCAACAACGTCAGCTACTGTTTTCTTCTTCATCCATCTATGTCTCTTGCTGCAGACAATAAGTTGTTTATTTTCTTTCTTTTCAGCTGGTTCTCCATGAAGTTCTATAAGATTGTTTTCATTGCACACAATCTTGCTACGATGGCAAGGTGCAATCCAAAATTTTGGATCAAATGCCTGATCACGAATAAAACTCTGACAAAAACAATTAACACAGAAAATTAGTAGGTTTAAGCATCTGCCTTGGCCCCAAATGCAAAAGTATCCTAGATATAAAGAGAAGAATTCCAAAAGACACCAGTAGTGGAGGTCTCTAGTACTCATAAAAATTGGAGATAAATATGTAATCAATGATGATGGCCATTGGAGGGAAAGCAATGTCACTACCAAAAATTCAAGATAACTACCAGACAAAGGTCAACAACCCCAAGAACGTCATGGCATCTTTGGAAAAATTCAAAAAGCACAGATAATACTCAGTATTTGCAAAGTAAATTAAGAATATGAAGAATTTTCAAATAGTGGCAGAATATATTTGATAATTTTAACTGTAGTGTCATAAGGTTATACGACCATCTTGACATGAAAAGCAAAAAGCTATAAATACAAGAAAAGACAGGAATCAATCAATACAACAGATATGATGAGACAGAATATGCAAATATATATATATATATATATATATATATATATATATATATATATATATATATATATATATAATTTCTTGTGATTTGTTATGCATCAACATCTATTTGAAATATTCTTGACCTGGAAGAGGGATCATTCAATTATATGATGAGTGTTAGTGAATGAATGGAAATCTCATGCCACAGCCACAAAATCAATAACTCAATTAGTCCATTGCATTCTTCCTCGATAGGGAATTCATAGTATAAAACACATCCCTATTATTAATGACCTAAAGCAATTTGGTACTGTCAATGACCTTATAGTAATATTGGGTAACATAGGCTCAATGAGTTAATGCAATTTGGCATTATCAATAACCTCACCTTAATGTCCTGCTCCTTCAATACAAGAGATCAAGCAATGGCAAAGGTAAACACTTCTTTGAGTATCATAATAATTCACTGTTTCATACAATTTAATATGTGATGTCCTGGAATGTCTACAGGTTTTACGAGTTGATTGTTGTAGGGGGGCAAAGTCGTACATTAAACAGAGTTTATTACAAAAATCTCAATGTTAACAGTAAGGTAGATTACTAGGTGAAAGTGGTGATGTTTGGCCTATTTAATTTTCAAACAAGACAATGCTGGAATCAATGATAGTGAAGACGTCCAGACAACGGAAATAAATTGAAATGTCATTCTAAAAAGGACAATTGGTTTTCACCTGGTTCTGCAACCCTTTGTTAGATTAACATGTCAAAGGACCAGTAATCAAGATAGATATAAAGGAACTCGCGATAGGAACAATGCGATCAGAGGCTAAAGACACAATTTCAAAGTGGCAAGGCAACATCAGAGGGGGAGGGGCTTGATTCTGTTTTATAGCTTCTGGAGATGACCAAATGTCATTTCACATAACGATGATAATGATCTCTTAGAATTTCTTCACAGATTCTTACCATAGCTACCTCTTCATTTTCGCCACTTCTACTCTTTAGGCTGGCAAATATTTAGAAGTAGTTAGCACCTCAGATGTCAACTTTTCTTGTTTAGGATAAACCAAATTGAATGAAGCCATAACAACTTTTGCCAACCTTGTTTAGGGTTCATTTAATATGAAACTACAAGACTATGTGACTATTTTCAAGTTTTCTACATTAAATGACTAAGGCCTCTAGGTTCATTCCAGTAATCTGTGAGCATCATGAAATACCTCAAGACATTCTGCAAAGGAAAAAGACCCATTGATAATTTAATCTACTTGAGATTCTTAACAAATACATATTTATAAGATCCACATAAAGGACATACAGGAAGACCATAATTGCTCCCAAGCATGTATAGTGACGAATTGCAGATCTTCTTTTTGCGCTCCAAGCTCAGAAATCCTTCATGTGCTTCACTATGTCTCACAAATAGCTGGCAGCTAACAGCAAACTTCAAAAACGAATCTCCAAGCAGCTCCAATCTTTCAAGTGAAAAATGTTCAGAACAATTTTCTGTTGTCAGAGCTTCTAAAACCTTAAGGCAAATAAAAAAATTAGTCTGGGACTTCATAATAATGCCCACATTGTCAAAGATTGAAGAAAGAAGAGCACCTTGTCAACCGAAACAAGTGATCCCTGCGGAAACTGTGAACTGAAAATATCACGCAACTGAGTTGCAGCAAGAATACCTTCAAGCCTTTGCATGAACGATGGCAAAAGAATGGCGGCATTGACAAGACTGTCATGCAAACCATACATGAGTATATCACAAATCTCAGCAGGAAGCTCGACAATTGACTTAGGATGGTAAGACGAGTTCCCCATATTGTAGTCATTTACATCTGATTGGAAACAAAAATGTTATCCCTTCTATAAGAATAAATTAAAAGAGAATGATGCAACAGTGTTGGCAGTAGAAGTTGGGGTGTTGCGTTACCTTTTTTTACATGTCTGACTTGCAAACAGTTGTACGCTTCTCCTAAAAAACTAGCCTTTAGTAAAGGTTGTTCTGCATGCAGAATTTCTATATTGTGTCTGAAAAGAATCTGTAGGAGTCAGATGATTGAAGTCCTAGAACCAGGTGAAACTGAAGAAACCAAAAAATGTCTCACCTTTTCTGGAAATAATCAACATAATTTTCGTACTTGGGATCTGGAAAATGACTAAGAGGAGTTAAATTGTTGAAAACGTCCATTATTCTGTAAAGTTTATTTCCTCCTGTAGTTCTAACCAGCAAACCAGGAACCTCATTTACTGGAATAATTGCATTTGTGAATTGTAAGGTTCCAGTGACGGAACTAGAAAAGGTCTCATTTTGAAATTCCACAGAATGAGACTGTCTGGAAGTGCAAAGTTCATGTATTCTAATCCAATCGATTTCATGGTGAGTAAAATCTTGACTTGATCTCATTGGTAATAGTAAATACCATCCCTCATCTGTTGTGAACCTTTGCACATGATTTAGATTTTCCAAATTATGATCTAATATGATTGAAAACAATGTTGACTGATACTTTTCTGCTTGAGAGATCTGCCATCAAACACAAATGCATTATCTATAGCAAAGTAAATCTTTATTAGATCATGTTTAATTGGGAAAATGCACCATTCAATCTCTCATCAATTAATGGATACTTGAAAGCATAACCTGTATTTCTATAATATGCCAAAACGTCAGATCTTTATTGTGGGGAAGGTTCACAATTGATCCGACTACTCAATAAATTAGAATTAAGAATTTGATTTCGACTGATACTTCGAAATAATATTATTACTTAAGAAATAGTGTGTTAATAGTAGCTGTTTTGGTCTCTCTAGTACCTTCAATCCTTCCTGTACCTCCAGGTGGAGAAATAAGTAGGAAGAACGTTCCTCCATGTGCTCTTAATATTGTCAGGCAGCCTAGGAACTAAAGTAAGCCCCTGAAAAAGCACTATATTTGTGTTTACAGGAAAAGCGGCCCCTATTCTCCCAAATGTAGTTCAGTTCTGAACCATAAATATCCCATATAAGAAAATTCATGTCGGCAATAATAAGCAGTCCACTAATACAAGTACAAAGGTTGCAGATAAACCTATGGTAATTGGTACTAACACAACAAATCTCAGTTCTAGCCCCATAGTTGAAAGTATAAATAAAACACGGCATGCATAGTCCCATTCTCTGTACTACGTCCCAGGGAAATAAAACACTAATATATTGAAGAGCCTGGTTTCTATTACTTGAACCTTAACCACAAATTCACAGCTGCCTAAAATACAGGTGGAAGTTCCTTTTCATGAGAACTGACCACTACTAATTCTTCTTCCATCTAAATTTCTCAGGTAACTACTAAATATGATTCAGCATATTTCTCAGGCTGAAAATCATCTCTCTCCCCTTTGATGTGTATTCGTATGAAACAGATTTCGGGCTATAACAGAACTTTGTTGATATAATACTTTTCTTCAAATCTTGAAGTTCTTTGGCTTTGTATAATAATTCATTGCACTTCCTTTATTCCAAGAAAAAGAAAGTTTCACGGTACTGACAAGACAAACTCAAAAGTAAGAGTACAAGAATCTTCGCATTACCCTGTATCTTTGCATCATATTATTTGAACCTAAATGAATGAAAGACTTTTCTCTATCAGATTCGTGATAAAGCCAATTTCTGATGTTCTGAATTACACTTTCAGGGTCTCTTTGGAGAAATCATTCCATAAATAATAAATTAAATTAGGTTTCCTGAGGTTGTCAACGATATTTTATCTGCAATAAAGGGGGTTTTGTCTTATTCAAAATTACCTGTTCATTATCAAGAGAGATATTTTTAATTGGTTCCAGCTTGCACGACACTGTTTTCCCGTGACGCAACTCAAGAATTAATGAGATATTTATAACAGTTTCTGGCATCGGAGATTGTAGCAATAATGCAAAACTTGTGTACTCCTGGTTAGCAGGAGTACCAACAAAAGATATCATGTATGCGTGCAAAGATATTATATTGGGGTTGATTGTCTTTGTTGGGAGGATCCAAACAGCTGGTACAATGGTTTCCTGCAGTATTAAAGCTGCAAAAATATTTCCATGAGCTTGAGAAACGCTATTAAACAAGTCAAGAACCGTCAGAGAATGTTACCCACATTTTCCCATATTACTGGAATTAAAAGAGCTGTCACTATTTTCACTTGGGATGCTGCCTGTTCGTGGTAGAAGATTATCTGTTAATTCTCCTTTTAAGTGCAATATAAAGCATGCTCTCAAGCAAACTGCCTTCTTCGCGACAGATTTCGACATCCGTGGTTCTCCTGCAACAAACCTAATTAATGCATTTGAAGGAAGAAGAACATCGCATTTTATTCCATCTGGTTCAGAGCTATATCTGAATATGGGTTTGGGACTATAGAACCTGATAAATCAATAATGTAGAGATTATTAGTCATGCATGAAGGCAGAAATAGTTTAGCAAAAACACGAAGCCTTAAATTCAAGATCACTTGCTAATAAACCCCTCTATCATGCAAAATACATCAAATGTTCTTGTTTCAAAACTCCTCGGCAATGTTTTCACAAGTTCAACTACTAATCAGC
Organism: Azolla caroliniana; assembly: GCF_043228905.1. Lineage (NCBI taxonomy): Eukaryota > Viridiplantae > Streptophyta > Polypodiopsida > Salviniales > Salviniaceae > Azolla > Azolla caroliniana. The sequence goes on along the minus strand of NW_028230450.1, from coordinate 3,937,848 downwards.
CGATATATATCGTATGTCCAGATAACTAATGCTGGAAATGGTAAATCAGAAATGCCATGCCATTATAGGAAATTTATTTTCAATCTATCAATCTAAAGTTATTTTTTCCAATTAAACTTAGGATGTTTTTTAATCAAATAAAAGGAAAAATTCAAAATGTTATCAGTGCAAATACATTCAAAGTTCAGGCTTACTTGTCACCCGGAAGCGTGGAGCAATAAAAATGGAGCAATTGCACACTTGATTGGATGCTTACAATTGCTCCTGTCTTCTCCACTTGGAACATTTCTGTTTCCAAATTCTGGGACTTTCTGGTTGAAGCAGTACTTGTTTGAAAATCATTCATAATTTTTTCCTTTACAAAATGCTCATTGTGAACAAGTGCATCTAGCAACTTTTCTTCAGCAATATTTGCCCTGTGCAGGGTAGTTTTGTTTTGTTTACGTTTAGAAGCAACAATCTATTTAAACTACAATTACATCTATTAGAGTGCCACCTGTCCTTGAGAATAATGTAGTGAGAAGCCCGCACACGTGCACGCCCACGTGACTGTATATAGCTGCGTAGTGTTTTTGGCATGTCAAACTGAATTACCAAGTTGCATTGCTGGATATCTAATCCTTCTTCTGCTACACTTGTTGCAATCAGCAGGTTAATCTGCAAATGCACTGTATTCATGAGAATATATGCATTCTGTAAATGCCTTGTTATATTTTCCAGAAAAAATAACCCTGTGAAATCCAATAAGAAAAGACTTACTTGTCCCGACCGAAATTTATTTACTGTGTCTGTCAGAGATTTTCTGGATGAGGAGTGCATCCCTCCAACAACGTAGTGGCACTGCACAGATTCAAAAATAGAAGAAAGGAAACTTGCCAAGACTTTTGCTGTTACAACTCTTTCCACAAAAATTATACACCTTTCTTGTGGAAGCCTGCATTTAGTGTGAGACATAGAGTTCAGCATACTGTTTCAAATCTGAAAGACTTTCATTAAGATTATTTTGTTAGCTAACTCTCCTTTATATCAACCTTGCAATAGGCTTGTCAAGAAATCACATAATTTGTCCATAAGTTTAGGAAACCAGCAATTTGGCCTTACAAAATATCTAGCATATCGTGGGGTAAGGAGGGAGTGGGAGGCAACCCATAAAGGCATTGACTGAAGAGATTCCTTCAGCGGAGATGAAATCGTCGAGAATTCCACCTGTTTGCACTGTTTGCAGTCAAGACTACACTTTGCAAGTTTAGCATAAAGGCCATATTCTCATAGTCATTTTAGTACTTGACAAACATGAGAATCATCCTCCTCTTGTGTTTTTGAATAAATCAATAGATCATCTAGATAGATGATTAGAAAGATGTTCAAAAGATCTCGAAAAACGCCCTTTTCTATGTGCTGAAAAACTAATGGTGCGTTTGTGATCCTGAATAGCATGCCTGTATACTCAAAATGCCCATATCGAGTGCAGAAAATTGTCTTCCACTTGTCTCCCGTTGGGACTGATAGTCCAAACGACCGGAAGAATCCCCACACCTGTACAATAGGTAGGAAATTTTGGCCCTCTGTTAATGGAGGTTGTACCATAGCCGGCATCGGTGGCCGGGAAAAGAAGCAAGTCGAAGGGCGCTTGAAGGCTTGCGGAGCCTTGGGCCCCGACGAAGAGATCAGTGGCATAGTGGAGGCGGTCTCGTTCGACAACACTCTCGGGCATATCGAGAGGGCAGTCGAAGAGGATCTGAGCGAAGACCGGATGATTCTGGTCAGTTCGGTTGAAATGTACAAAGTCATCGCGGACTTCGGGAAGATGGTCAGGGCGGATCGGACCGCCCAAGTGGGCACTAAGTACAAGACTGTGGACCGGAAGGTAAGGCCAATCGCGACACCCTTACCGGAGGACAGCTGGGAGAGGAGGAGAGAGGTCACGACTCACGTATGTGCAAGCAAGTGAATGAATCAGCGAAGAGGCATAATCAAATCTTAACGCCAACAGAAGTTTGAATTAGAAACATGTGAGAAGAAATCTACATTATGCAGAATTTAGTTTAAGGGAGAATATATTTTGTCAGCTACAAGATGCATATATTGTAGTATTGATATGGTATCCTCAGTGGCCAAGAGTAGATGAAGACTCATACATATGCATTCATATGATGTGTTATAGAATACCCAGGCTTTAAGTACACAATTCCCACATGGAATTTCTATCACTTCTCCAAAGAGCAATGGTTTGACTCGGCAATGCAGAAATCTGGACTAGTGAGGAGGTTTGACATCAAAATGTCCTTAGTTCCAAGCATAGTATGAAGCATTTGCATTCGTGAACATTCTTATCATTCAAGTATGAAAAACACCCTCGAAGTATGGTAAATACCATACTTTGGCACTCATTATTTATTATAAGGTATTTATTTTTAGGGTAAGAAAGTTAAGGTAAGTTAAGGTAAAAAGTGTAAAAAAAACAAGAATGTTTCAATAACATACACGTTCGTTTGCAAACATATGAAAACGAATGTTTGGGCTAACGAACACGAATATTACGTACTATGGTTCCAAGATCTAGATTCAGGTGAAGTTTCATTTTTCATGGAGGAAAAGACTTGACGTAGAACTTAGAATACATGTTCATATGACACCACTGACCTAAACCTTCGAAGCAACTTCACCATAGAAATCACTTTATTGGAAACAATGTCTGGTTTGAGATTATCAAACTCTAGATTCTCAAATTCATCTGTTATCCAAAATGAGAAAGCAAAGGTAAGAAATCTTACATCAAAACAAGTTCCAAAACTAATAGAAAAGGAACTTGATTACCTTTTGAGTATTGTTTATCAAAGCATCCAGAAATGTCCCTTAAGAGTACTCCATTATCTTCATCTACAGCTGCTTCATAGTTTCCTTCTTCAGGGAGACGATATGCAAATGAGGTGGAAGCATCTATAACTGCCTGTCAATATACATAAATTGCAAGTACCATATCAATTTTTTTCAGAATTTCCAATTTGATTGGTTTCATCTGTGTATGAACATAATAGGAGTCACAAGGAAGTGTAAACAAGGTGATCGCTTAAAACTTTTGGCACGTTGTCCATACAAAAAACTTTTTCTTCATGCATCAGCATTCTGCCCTTTTCTTCCTCCTATTTTTCCCTCTAGCTGATATCTTTAGTCAATTCATTCATCTCAATCACTTGGTTCTAGAATTACACCAGGGATTTATAGTGCAAATACTAGAAGAACTCTAATAGAGAAAAGAAAGGTCATATATGCCAAGTAACTAAGAAACCCTTATATGACCTGCATCTTATTGTATCAGATGATTCTTTCAATCTGCCTTGACTTTCCACATAAAGAAGATAGTGGTATGTTATGCATCTACTCTTCGAAATTTGTCAGGCTACAGTTTAAAAAAATAACCTCTGACCTCTCCACTTCTTCCCTTTTCTACGTGACTTTCCCTCTAGATTTGGAACTGTGCATATAAAGCAGAAGAAATGTCCATGTGCAACTATATAATGACTTGGAAAACTAGAGCATACTTGTCTTGCGAACCACAGTCCAAGCTCATAGATGCAGTATTCCAAATCTCTGTAAATCCTATCTATGCCAGGAGTCTTCCTTTTCCAGTACTCTATATTCCCTGCAGCTTGCAAGCAATCTTCCTGCCACAGGAAATATATAGCACTCATGTTAAAGCTCATACATAAACTCCAGACAGCCCGTTGTACACAACAATATTAATCTCAACTGAGAATTTTCCACCTTGAGTTTGCAGTTGTTGATCCTCTTCACAAAGGACTGTAATCTGTCATAAGAATCATAAACTCTATCATATTCAACCACTTCAATGTTTGGACTTGGAACCAAGGCATCAAGTTCCCTCCTGTCCTCCACTATCATGATCTAGAAAAAAATGTATATTTTTCAGATATGCATTTAGCCCGACATTTTTAAGATGGATTTTGTTGCATGAAACATATCACATTTATACCTTTGCATCGAGCAAATTTTCTAATGCTTCCAAATCTTGGCTACTTTGTAGATCACAGTTGCCTGCATTAAGAGAGGTTAAAAGATAGTCACGTCAAAGTGATCTGACAATTGAAATCAGATTACTGCAAACAAATATGAGCACTAAGACACATAATTAAATCCATAAAGACAGGTCAAGCATGCAAAGGATATGGCCAAAATGGAAGAACAGATTTAATACATTCCCTTTCAAGCCGCTTTCTTTTCAGAACATGCACCCAATAAGTGAAGGTTCCAAAAATTATGTTGAGCAGAGAAAATCCTAGAACAAAACAGTCCAGTTCAGAACAGTGCAGACTGAGAGGAGCCCAGATCAATCAACACCAAACGAAGTCAATGACGAGAATGGATGTGTAGAAGAACTGCCTTACAACTTGTCAGAGGGAGTTTCAGCAAACAGTGTTGTCTTGCTGGATAAAAAGGTAGATTGAAGTTTAGCTGAAGGGCGGATGACGATGTGAGCAAGGCTTAAAATCCAGATGATGAACACTCAACAAACAAGACCGTTGAAAAGAACCAAGTGAATAAGCCGATGATACCATGGTTCACCTCAACATTGCAGAATGAGCTGAAGATGTCTCACCTTTAGAAAGTGCATAATAGGGATCCCAGATGACATGGGATGCAGATATTCAGACTGACTCATTCCACCTTCATTACTATGGCCAAATGTATGGTGTGAGTTAATCACACCTTGAGGTGTCCTCTGTCTTTTAAAAGAAAGACTGACTAAGATGGAAACCAAAAACTCAACTCAATGAAGAAACAGAACAAATTAACTTGTCCTGGTTAATATACAGCCCTCTTTTATTAAGAAAGACTGACAGAGATATAGAACATGAATTCAACCCAATCAAGGTACAGAACACATTATTTGACCTAATTTTATCAAAAAAAATTATGATAATGAGGTCCAAATAATATGACAGCTCTGAGTAACCAAAAACACGGCTTGGATGAGTATACTCTAACTAAATGATGTTGTACCAGAGGTAAGAGGGACAGAATTAGATAATGTTGCAGCCAGTTCAAGCTACACCACTCAATATTAAGGCAGCTCTCTGCTAGTGTCCATGCTACTGTGAGAATTGGGTCCTCTTCCTATTATATCTTAACGTCATACCACCATAATCCAAAGTGAAATACTACAATATTTATCATCCACTCATCCACACTATCAGGTAAATTATGCAAAATGTTTTTGCAGTCCTTTCATGTAATATAATGTTACATACCCCACCATTTGAAGTAGAAAACTATCAAGGATCTCACCTTTTCTGATGACTGGAGATGCAGTCATGCCAAGTATCCTTGGCCTAGAACATTCATCAACTTGGAAATAATATTCCTGTATATTAAGTATCATTTCCAACCAATCAAACCTAAAATCCAGAATAAATACTGAGGTAGATGTTTGCACAATGGAGCAAAACTATGATATTATACCTCCATAATCTGAGCATACGGATGTCCTTTTTGGCAATGATGGCATTCATCAAAAATCAGAACCCTGATACATTCCATTTTTACCAATGCATGACGCAAGGAATTCAAAAGGGCTTGAGGTGTCATAACAAGAACCTACAGTAAAAAGAGTTCAGATATCAACATAGATAAGGATTAACTAATGAATATCACTGAGAATATCGATTAAACATGCACCTGTAGGTTGCATATATCATTTTCCCATTTCTTCAAGCTCCATTTTCCACCATCCTTTTGACTATTGTACTGGCCTACTTTAAGTTCTGAAAGTTCCTCGATCACATTTGCTTGCTACGTGTCACATGATCAAAGTTTTATTCCCTCATCCATAACATATATACAAATTATAAATTGCCAGCTTAAGGTTGTTGAGGGATATTGACTGACCTGCTGCACAAGCATAACAGTAGGCACAAGAAATACAGCAATTCTCGGCGTCAAAGAAGGAAAAAGGTGGGACAACTCTTCCAGTAATAACACTGCTATCAATGTCTTTCCACAGCCAGTTTCAAGACACACAATGATATTTTTTTCTTTTGCTTTCCTCAGATATTCCATTTGATATCTGCCCGATAAAAGTAGAGTTTATCTATTAAGATCATATTTCAGTTTGACGTTCTTTTTAAACCAAGATCAAATTGCAGCAGTCCTTAGTTTTACTTGGACTTTGTAATGCTGATGAAATTGAGAGACAATGTTTCTAGAATCTATACTACTTTCAAGGACCTCAAAACATTATTTTTGGAAATCCAATCCATCCATGAGATACTAGAAAGAAAGATAAACGCTATATCACTGTCTTTGAAGAGGCCAAAATGGCCTATGAGACCAATGAAGGTATTGCTTCCTGAATGCTGCCTAGTCTTTGGGAACAAGAAAACAAAACTTACATAGCTAAATACGAGGAACCAAAGAGTCTAGTTAAATAACCATTTCAGGTTCTGATCTTAGGTAAACTGAAACTTCTGCGTCTGGAAAACCTCCACACGTCTGCTTCAAGATGGAGAGGTCTCCAAAACGAGAGAATCACCTTTAGTACCAGATGATAATGGCCTTTATTTGTCAATGACAAGGGTGACAGGGCTACGGTTCAAATAGTTGTGAACTATGTGCATGACACATTGATATTACCCAATCAAATATTAACCTCTTTTGAGTGTCTTAGTCGGCATCCTACTTTTGTACAGCTTGATTGACATTAAAGGTAAAGAGGGATGTTTAACAGATCAGCTATTGAGAGATGACGTTCAGCAAACAGGACTGTAGTAGAGATGAGAGTAGAGACACACAGATCTTTGGTGTACCCAACCGCCTTGATTGGTACACAAAAAAAAAAGGTTATTATATTAGTTAACCTTACAAAGAAAGTGGTGTGTTCACATTACAAAAGGAGGTGTCCTGTCCAGGTGAACAATGTGTTCACATATACGAATAATTACCTAATTTGTGAACTACAGGCCTTTACACCTAACAACCTCCCACTTAAAGGTCCGATGTGAACATTCAAGTAACTCCCACTAACTGTATGCAATGCTCATGTTGAGCTTTGCCAAGACTTTTAGTGAGAATATCTGCAGGATTATCCTATGTTTTGATCTTGGTCAATGTGACTAGACCATCTTCCAAAACTTGTCCGATAAAGTGATGTCGCACATCAATGTGTTTGGTGCGCGAATGAAACATGGCATTCTTAGCCAGATACATAGCACTCTGGCTATCACATCCTAACAAAGGAGTACTAACAGACATGCCAAGATCTTCACCAAGTCTGTTGAGCCATATAGCTTCCTTTGAAGCTTCTATAGCTGAATTATATTCAGCTTCAGTAGTACTCAATGCTACAATCTTTTGCAATTTGGAGCACCAAGACACTGCTCCACCAGCAACCGTAAATATATACCCGCTAGTAGACTTACGTGTATCCAAGTCACCTGCCATGTCTACATCACAATATCGCTGCAAATTTAATGCACCCTTCCCATAGCATAAACATTTTCTCTGTGTACCTTTAAGATGTTGGAGGGTGGCAGCTCCAGCCCTGCACTCTCTTTCATATTTATTATCTTTGTACTACATTCTCTCTTTTCTCAGATTCTTCTCTCTCTAGAATCTGCAACTCTTTAAATGCCTTCTCTCTCTAAAATCTGCAATGCTTTAAATGCCTTTTCTCTCTTCTACCTTTTCCAAGATATTCCTAGTTTTTTGTACCTGTTTGGTAGTACAAGAGTCACTTAACTACCAAACAGCCATTTCACCCACATTCCCCAATTTTGTATAAATAGGCTATACCAGCCTCTTTTGTATAAGTTTTCATTTTCTTTTTTGTTACTTAAAACAAGCTCTATTCCTTGGCTGTGTCTTTGCTCTTTGCAACCATTTTTTCTACTGCTGTCTAACAGCCTTCTCACAGCTTGGCTGTGCCTATTTTGTTTTAAGTCTTCCGCTGCTGCTATTAACAGCTTTTCTCACATGGTATCAGAGCAGTGAGGTCTCCATATCCTCAGCCTGATTTTTTTTTGCCAAAGAGCACACAGACCTATCTTCTTTTATCCCTCCCTCCCAACCCTACAGAGGAGGCTCTTCTGTTTTCTTTTCCCCTTATTTGAGCCTCACCTAGCATCTAGGGAGAAGTAGAAAGACCCTGAGTATCTACTTACAACTGCTGTAAATTGTCCAGCTGTAGCTCAAGAGGAGGATATCCATGGCCTCACATGCCACCATTGTTTCATCAACCATTCCCCAACTCCCCAAAGAATCCATCTTGGATGGGAACAATTACTTGGATTGGGAGCTACAAATAAAGACCTTGCTACAATACCATCGTTTATGGAATGTAGTCAATGGTAGTGACAAGAAACCACCAGTAGCTTCATCCTCTTCAACCAAATCAGTTGCTGGCTCATCTAACGCTGAGATTGAAGCTTGGCTAGATAAGGATTCTCGTGCTCATGCTTTCCTCATGTTTAATATTAAACCGAGCATCGCTCGTCAATTTCAAGATAAAGATGACGAGACAGCCAATGAACTATGGACAGCCATCAAAAGGAGGTATCATCGAGCTAATCATGCTCAAATGATAGCTATTGAAAGCCAACTAGCAAATCTCAAGATTCATGACACTCCCAACATCATGGATCAAATAACGGAATTTGTCACTCTCCAAAAGGAACTAGTTTCTTTGGGAAGCAAGTCCACTGAAGTTGAGTTTGTGCATCGTCTAATGATAAAGTTGCCTGAGTCATTCTCAGCCTTTTGTGACACCATTTCTCTTCTTCCCAACACACCTGACATGAATACATTTCTTGGTATGCTACAAGATAGGGCAACAAGGAAGAAAAGTGCTCAAACTTCCAATGAGACGCTTCTACATGCGACAAGTAAAGGCAAGTGGAAGCAAAATGGTAACTCCTACAACAAACCCAATCCAAGACCGCCAAACAACCCAGCTTACAAGGAGCTCACTTGTCATTATTGTGGCTACAAAGGTCACATTCAGCCAGATTGTCGGAAAAAGAAAAGGGACAATGCTAAGAACTCTTCTTCTACCAGAAATCAACCTACACCGAAATCCAACTCGGCCCACTCAGCCAAAGAAACAGTTTTCCTTGGCATTGAGGAACATACTTCACATTTGGCTGGACCAACTACTTCAACCATCGATGAGTGGTTAGTAGATAGTGGTGCCACTTCACACATGACCTATGACAAATCCATTTTGCATGATGTGAAGCCTAGCTCTTCCCAAATCTCTATAGGAGATGCCTCAAGCATTGAGGCTTCATGTGTGGGTAATGTGGTTCTTGACAATTCTTCAAGTGAAGAACCTGTCGTTCTTCAAGATGTGCTACATGTGCCTCGCATCTCTACCAACCTACTTTCGGTTTACAAAATCACCAAGCAAGGTTATGGAGTCTACTTTGATAGCTCAGTTTTGGAAGTGATTGACACCAACAACCTACAAATTGTAGCTAGTGGCACACAAGAAGGGGGTTTATATCGCCTAAAAAGCTCCCATAGCCCCTTGGAAAACTCCAAATCTCATCTTCTTCATCTTCTTCAAGGCTCTCATGCCTTGGTGGCACAAGAAGATCCCACGTTGTGACATGCTAGGTTTGGTCATCTCAACTATGATTCTCTTCAAAAGCTCTCCTCCTCCCAACTAGTTGAGGGTCTTCCTATTTTCAAATCTCCCAATACCCCATGTGTTGCTTGTCTTCATGGCAAGCAACATCGAGAGCCTTTCCCTCATGAAGCCACTCACCGAGCAACATCTATCTTGGAGTTAGTGCACATGGATCTTTGTGGTCACATGGATCTACTCTTGGTGGTGCACGCTACTTCATGCTTATAATTGATGACTTCTCCCGCAAGGTTTGGGTTTATTTTCTTGTAGAAAAATCCCAAGCCTTTGCAAAATTTCAAGAATGGGTAGCTCTCGTGGAGAACGAGACATCGAAGAAAGTTCGAAAGATCAGGTCGGACAATGGTGGAGAGTTTATCTCCAAAGCTTTCCACCATTTCTGCTCTCAACGAGGCATTGCTCGCCAATTTTCTACACCCAATACTCCTCAACAAAATGGAGTCGTGGAAAGGAAGAACCGGACAGTCCAAGAGATGGCTCGTACAATGTTATCTCAATCTGATCTTCCTCTCTCGTTTTGGGGTGAAGCTGTCAACACAGCAGTCTACATCATCAACTGCTGCCCAACAAAAGCAGTTGCTAGAATGACGCCTGAAGAAGCATTTACAGGTGTAAAGCCCTCAGTATCTCATTTTAAAGTCTTTGGTTGTGATGCTTATGTTCACATTTCAGATCATAAAAGGACGAAATTTGAGTCCAAAACCAAGAAATGCAAATTTCTTGGTTACAGCACACAATCTAAAGCATACAGGTTATGGGATTTAGAGTCAAAGTCCCTAGTCATATCTAGGGATGTTCATTTTGTGGAGTCTCCGCCGGATGACTCTAGGATTTTACCTGAGTTCATGGTTGAAATCCAAGCTCCTCCGGAATCTCCTATTTTAGACGAAGATGTCTCATCTTCAAGCCCCCCATCTCCTCCTACTCAATCTCTAACTTCGCCAACAATTCAAACCTCTCCCTCAACCCCACTTGTTTCCACTCCCTCTACAAACCAGCTTCCACCACTTCCCAAGTGGCTTCAAGCCACCATTCGTGATTCTCAGCTCTCCGATGCTGAACTTCATGAGTATACATCTGGTTCTCGAACACGTAAGTCACAACGGCCTCTTCACTCATGCAACTTTGCCTTATTGTGCACTGTTGTGCAATCAAAAGAACCCACAACAGCAAAAGAGGCCCTTGTTCTTCTAAAGTGGAAAGCAGCAATGGAAGTTGAACTTGATTCCATTGAGCGGAATCATACATGGGAGCTGGTCCCACGGCCTCCACATCGACAAGTCATTGGATTGAAATGGATTTTCAAGACCAAATCCCATGCTGATGGTACTTTGGATAAGCACAAGGCACGTTTAGTGGCAAAAGGCTACTCACAAGTTGAAGGAATGGATTATGAGGAAACTTTTGCTCCAACAGCAAGGTACACATCTATCCGATGTGCGCTTGCACTTGCTGCTCACAACAAATGGGCCATTTTTCAAATGGATGTCAAGTCAGCCTTCCTTAACGGTGACTTGAAAGAGGAGGTTTATGTTGAACAGCCTCCAGGTTTCGAGATTTTAGCGCAGAAAAACATGGTCTACAGGTTACACAAAGCCTTGTATGGCTTAAAGCAAGCTCCCAAAGCTTAGCATGACAAAATTGATAGCTTCTTTCTCTCTCTTGGGTTTCAGAACTGTTATGTTGACAACAATCTCTCTCTCTCTCTCTCTCTCTCTCTCTCTCTCTCTCTCTCTCTCTCTCTATATATATATATATATATATATATATATATATCCCGCTTCCAAGGCATGCCATTAATCAGCTCCTTGATTGACTCAATGTTGGACTGCCGTTCTGGAGCTAAGAGGAGGTGTTGGAGGGTGGCAGCTCCAGCCCTGCACTCTCTTTCATATTTATTATCTTTGTACTACATTCTCTCTTTTCTCAGATTCTTCTCTCTCTAGAATCTGCAACTCTTTAAATGCCTTCTCTCTCTAAAATCTGCAATGCTTTAAATGCCTTTTCTCTCTTCTACCTTTTCCAAGATATTCCTAGTTTTTTGTACCTGTTTGGTAGTACAAGAGTCACTTAACTACCAAACAGCCATTTCACCCACATTCCCCAATTTTGTATAAATAGGCTATACCAGCCTCTTTTGTATAAGTTTTCATTTTCTTTTTTGTTACTTAAAACAAGCTCTATTCCTTGGCTGTGTCTTTGCTCTTTGCCACCATTTTTTCTACTGCTGTCTAACAGCCTTCTCACAGCTTGGCTGTGCCTATTTTGTTTTAAGTCTTCCGCTACTGCTATTAACAGCTTTTCTCACATAAGATACCTGAAAACACACTTGACAGCCTCCCAATGTGCTTTCCCAGGATTAGACATATAGCGACTAACAACTCCCACTGCATAAGCAATATCTGGTCGAGTAGCTACCATAGCATACATTAGAGAACCACATGCTGATGCATAAGGAATTCCATTCATAGCATTGATTTCCATCTCATCCTTTAGACAATCATCCTTGCTGAGTTTAAGATATGACGGCAAAGGAACTCCAAGGGACTTTGCTTTTGCCATATTAAATCTGTTAAGCACTTTTTCAATGTACTTTTCTTGTGACCAAAACAACAATTTGTCTTTTCTGTTTCTACTGATTCTCATGCCCAAAATATGCTCTGCATTTCCCAAATCTTTCATAGAGAAGACCAATTTCAGTTGAACTTTTAGAGCATCAAGACTAGTCTTTCTTTTCCCAGCTAGCAACATATCATCCACATATAGAACAAGTATGATAGGATTGTCATCGATATCCTTTTTCGTGTATAAACAATGATCTGCATAGCTACGATCAAAGCCTTGAGAAAGCATAAAAGTATCAAACTTCTTATACCACTGTCGTGGTGCTTGTTTTAGGCCATATAACCTACGTTTTAGTTTGCATACCAAATGCTCCTTGTTAGAGACTACAAAACCCTCAGGTTGTTTCATGTAGATCTCTTCATTAATATCACCATGCAAAAAAGCGGTCTTTACATCCATTTGGTACAACTCCAAATTAAGTATTGCAGTGAGAGCAAATAGCACACGAAGTGTGGTCATCTTCACAACAGGAGAGAAGACCTCTTGGAAGTCAATACCTTCCTTCTGTGCATAACCCTTGGCAACTAATCTTGCCTTGTATTTTGGTTTCCCTTCAATTTCCTAATCTCTTATGTCAAAGCTCTAAACGAGAGTCGAATTCAGCAATAGCAAGAAACTTTCCAGGTAAAGCTTTACATTGCAAACAATACATAGTGCCCTTTTTGCAACCTTTCACAATAACCATAGATCCTTTCTTTAGTTTCCATAATCCACAACCGAATAATGTGGTGTAACCATGCAAATCCATCTATCCTACAGATAGCAAACTTTTCTTAATGCCAGGTACATACCTAACATCTTTGAGCACAAGCTCTTGACCATTATCCAAAGAAAAGTGTATGGTTCCAATACCATCAATATTGCAAGCACTATTGTTACCAAGATAAACTTTCCCATAACTGCCTGCGTCAAATGTGGTAAAGCACTCCAAACATGGAGTAACATGAAAAGAAGCCCCGGAGTCTACTATCCATGTCCGTGTCAATCCATCATCGATTGACAATAAAGCATCAATAACATCTGTTTTGGTGATTTGCATGTCTTGAACATGAGCTATAAAGGCATCACCTATAATACAAAGTACATCACCATCTTCACCAGATAGGTCTTCAATGATAACATTTGAAGCCATATTAGCTTTCTTTGTTGTATTAAACTTATCATCTTTATTTTTCTTCTCTCCTACATTCTTCTTCCTTTCTAGTTCCATCTTCCAATATCTACAATCAGGTTTCTTATGACCTTTACGGCCACAATGATAGCATCTGATATCTTGTTGTTTTCCTTTCCCTCTACTCTTACTTCTATTTCTTTGTCCTACATTTGGGTTCCTCTTATCATATCTCCCCCTAATATTGTATGCTGAACCACTACCTTCTCCACTAGATTGTCTTCTAATCTCTTCACTGAGAATAGAGCCCCACACACCATCGAAGGTCAAGGTGGGGCTATTAGATAGTGAAACAACTAATGTTTCCCACGAATCCGGTAAAGTCATAAGTAGGAAGATAGCTTTGAGCTTGTCATCAAAAGCTGGTAATCTTGAATCTTGTAGTTGGGAGAGAGTACATGTGAATAACGATAGATGCTCCGTTGCACCTTTCACCTCATCAAGCCTCGTACTGACAAGTTTTCTCATCAAATGCTCCTGATTCACAGGAGTAGTATTCTCGTAAGTTTTCTTAAGTTTCTCCCAAACTTGATGGGCAGTAGTCAACCCCTTTACATCTACAAGACTTTCATCAGAAACAGCCATTTTAATATATGTAATGGCTTTCTTATTCAGAGTGTTCCAAGCATCATTTTCCATGCTCTCTGGTTTCTTTTCTACGAGAGCATCTTCACAATCTCTTAGAAAGAGGATGCCCAGCATACGCTCTTTCCACAATTCGAAATCTTTTCCATCAAATGTCTTGATTTCAAAGAGGTTTTTCATTTCAGCTGAAGTGGAGGCCATTGCTCCCAAGATTTATGACAGATGCCTTCAGAAATTGAACAGAATACCAATAGGAAAGGGTCTGACAGATTTTTTATTTTTATTTTTATTTTATTTTTTAATCTGTGTTTTCTGTTGATACTGAATCTAAAGAAAAACAGCAAAGCAGAGGAAAGAGATTTGGCTCTAATACCAGTTAAAGGTAAAGAGGGATGTTTGACAGATCAGCTATTGAGAGATGACGTTCAGCAAACAGGACTGTAGTAGAGATGAGAGTAGAGACACACAGATCTTTGGTGTACCCAACCGCCTTTATTGGTACACAAGAAAAAAAGGTTATTATATTAGTTAACCTTATAAAGAAAGTGGTGTGTTCACATTACAAAAGGAGGTGTCCTGTCCAGGTGAACAATGTGTTCACATATATGAATAATTACCTAATTTGTGAACTACGGGCCTTTACACCTAACAACTTCTGCGTCTGAAAAACCTCGACACATCTGCTTCAAGATGGAGAGGTCTCCGAAACGAGAGAATCACCTTTAGTACCAGATGATAATGGCCTTTATTTGTCAATGACAAGGGTGACATGGCTACGGTTCAAATAGTTGTGAACTATGTGCATGACACATTGATATTACCCAATCAAATATTAACCTCTTTTGAGTGTCTTAGTTGACATCCTACTTTTGTACAGCTTGATTGACTTCTAGTATGAGGAATGTTGGAGCTAAAGAAAATAGTGATAGTTCTATGTTGATGAGCTGTTGTTTTTTATTGAACTTGTCTCTTGAATTCTATCAAGACTTGTCCCAAGAACTATTGACAGAGGTGAATCCCTCTTATTTCATTAAAAATGGCACACTTCCAAAACATAATGTTCTTTCTCTTTCACACACCTCCAAATGGCAAAATTGGCAGATTCATATTTCCATACATTTGCATGCATGTCTCCCACTCTCAATCTCCAACTCATGTGAAAAGGTTCTAAGCTATCCCATCACACTACGGGCTGTCTGAGATAGATTTGTACCTGTATAAGAAGGCTTAATAATGAATCCATCCTGTGATGTGCGTAAAAATAGTGCCTTATAGTGGGTCATCTTCGTATTAAGAGGTGTTGTGGAGCTCATACGTGTTCTTTCATTATTCAATTAAATAACTATAACTAAGACCAAACAGAGAATATAAATATCCACTTTCTTTCTCTCACATAGTGGCTATAACTATTATATGTCCCCACTAATTTTGTAGTCGACTAGTCCAGATCCCATCTAAGCTCTAAGGTGTGCATGGTGGACTACCATTCTGAGCTACTCTCATATGTAACAGAAAGTTTGGTTTCAGATATACATCTCTGTGAGAGTAATTCTATATGCCTATCTCGTTGATTCTCAATATTTCTAACAGCGTGGATGTGGACAATCCAAGATTTATTGGAATGGGGATAGTGTGTTTATGATTATGTCATGCGACTTGGATCATTCTTGCATGTGAAATACGCATATAGATTATCCTCACGTTCAACAGCTTTTAAATGAAACCCTTCAAAGGTACTCTTGAGCCTCTTGAATGTATTAATATTCTCTATCCTAGAACTAGATTATATTTGGAAGAGAACATAATTATTAGCCTAACTACCAATTATTACTAATTGATAGTAATGGTTAGACTTAATGATAGGCAAATTGATTATGAGAACAATTAATCACTACTTTTGATTAATCATGGAGAGAGAGAACAAAAAATGAGCACTTCAAAAAATATGAACAGTAAGTTCCAGTAGTCAAGATTTGCTAATCGCGGTGAAAACAAGAATGAGAAAAATAACTAAAAATGTAAAAATTAAGATTCGGAGGTGGTTCTTCCTCACCTCCTTAGCCTAGGCATAATCATGGGAGCTTGCAATAAGCTCACCACTAGTTTCAAGTGGTGGTTCTAATGCCCAATAGCAGCACCAAATATGCAATGTCTTTTACTATCCTTACCGAAGGCTACTTCTTACTCGGTGATCTTCTTGAGAACCATCTCAAGGTTGGTGTGCACAGACGTACCATTGTCTACCTTTTTGTGGGAAAGATGAGTGAAAATGTGTGTCAACCACACTCAAGCTACTTATGCGTAGACTAACTGCTAAAGCAAACACTAATTCGAATCTACAACTTACACATACAAGACAAAACTTTATGCTTAACCACAAAAAAACTTCACCATGTTTCCACCCAGAGACAAGATGTCACCAGCTCAATCTAGTCACATTAGTCCACTTAATGTAATCACAAGTTATTAAGGATACAAAAGTTTAGGCTTTTAACTTATAATCCCCGAGATAATTAAAAAGAAAGAAAGATATATTAACGTCTTTTAAGAGGCCAAAATGGCCTATAAGACCAAATAAGAGATTACATCTTGAGTGTTTTCTCGTCTTTGAGAACAAATCAAAATAAAATAAATATTACACAATAAATATAAAAGTAAATAAGATGAAAAGAGAAGAAACGAGGGAATCTGGTTTTTGGCACATGTGAGATTCTCAAGTTAGGTATATTGTAGCTTTTGTCTTCGAAAGATCTCTAGCATAGGTCAATCCAGAATGGAAATGTCTCCAAAGCGAGGGAAGCACCTACGATGGCGGGAGATAATGGCTTTTATCTGTCGATGACAAGAGTGTCGAGGTCGTGGTCCATGGAGCCGGGGCCTACGTGCACAGCAAATTGCTATTGGCTGATCAATTGTAACCCCTTTGTTATGTCCTGGTCTGGGGCCCATTTGTGTATCCCGTGATGGACTTGTAGCATTAGTAGGAGTGATGGGGCTAAAGAACGTTGTGATTGTTCTTTGTGGATGAGCTTGCGTGGTTGTATTCTTCAGCAACTTTTCCTGATGTCTCTTGATCTCTAGCAAGAAAAGTCCTAGGCATCGTTGGTCCTCATATTTCATTACCTTGCGTAGTGGGCCAAAGCCTTGTTTAAAGAGGCAATGGTATCTCCCTCTTATTTCATAAAAGACACTACAATGACAAACATAGTGTTCCTCAGATTCCACTCCTTGATGACACAATTGGCAAATTCTCTCTTCTAGAGGTAGTCTTGTATATCTACCTACCTCAATTTGTAGTTGATGTGATGAAGTTCGCAACTGCCCTATCACACTACGCAGCGCATAGGATAGATGTATGTCCATATAAGGTGGCCTGATAACAAATCCATCCTACGATGTATGTAAGAAGTGTGTTTTAAAAGAGAAAGAAAGATATATTATCATCTTTTAAAACGCCAAAATGGCCTATAAGACCAAACAAGAGATTACATCTTAAAATGTTGTCTCATATTTGAGAATAGCAAATTGGAGTGAACATAACTAAACAAAAAAGTAAATAGAATTAGAATTAAGACATGACTAAAGAATCTTGTCATCTATACATGTAAGATTCTCAAGTTAGATTACATCGTATTGTTTGACTTCAAAAGATTTCTAGTATAGGCCAATCCAAAATGGAGAGGTCTCTAAAGCAAGGGAAGCACCCACGATAGCAGGAGATAATGGTTTTGATAAGGGTGGTGAGATCATGGTCCACAAGGACAAGGTATACATGCATGAAAATTTGTCATTACCTAATCTATTGTGATCCCCTTGCAATGTCCTGGTTGGGATCTCATTCGGCTTAAAGAAAGTTGTAATTATTCTTTGTTGATGAGCTTGTGTAGCTGTGTTGTTGTCCTTCAACAACTTCTCTCTGTGTCTTTTAAGTACTATCGAAAAAATCCCCAAGTAATATTGAACCTCATATTCCATTATTACACATCGGGCTAATGCCTTGCTTAAAGAGGCAATGGTATTTCCCTCTTATTTCATAGAAAACAACACAATGACAAACATAGCGTTCTTCATATTCTACTCCCTAATGACATCATTGGCAAATTATTTCTTCTAGAGGTATTCATGTTGCCTTCCTCAATCTCTAACTGATGTGATGAAGTTCACAACTATCCTATCACATTGCACAACATATACGATAGATATAGCGAGAGGGATTACACCTTAACTCTAGGATAGATAGATATATAGATATCTTTTTAACATCCAAGAGAGATATATCAAATGAAGAAGAACCTTTACAAATGGTTAATAATTTTTCCCTCCTTGTTTAAATAAATTACAACTATGTTCCATATAATCATGCATAAGGTCTCATAAGCTATACATTATCATATAGCTCTCTTGTTTGCAATAATGACCCTGACATTCTTTACAGACAACACTTTGGCATGTTTGTTATACCATTGTGTTACTTGACCCAGGATAAGATCTTCATTTAAATATATGTTTTTGTCCTTTAAGGCCCTTTGCTTGGATAAAGAGGTTGTTTTCTTTCATATCCATGAACCAAATGATAAAAGCCTCAAACATAGACTTGTTTCCCCCCACCCTCAAGCCAGAGTAATTGGAATATCTAATGTCAATATCCTTATTTTAAGATCCCAACATCTTCTGGTCTTTTCCATTTTGAGTCCACCCAATGTTAGAACCAAGGATAAAAGATAGAGTGATGGAAGAAGGATAGAGAAGAATGGATGTATAAGATAGAGAAAGAAAGAGAATGGATACAAGATATGTAATGAGAGCTAAAGACTGGTGTTGATTCGAATTGATTTGAGAATACATGTATGCGCTTATTTATAGGTTTCTATAGAATAGCTTAGAGATTTCTAGAATGCTAGAATGTTCTAGACCTAGAATGCTCTAGGACATTCTAGAACATTCTAGAATAATCTAGAGTTTTTACAATAATCAATGTAATACAAGAAGTAGCTTTTATTGTTTCATATAACAATAAGCTATCTTAATGGTTGAGGTTTTCAAGTATGAATTACAAGGTTTGAGGTTCAAGTTCGGGTGACGCCATAATGGTCATGTGTTCATGACACCCAATGGCTTAAAAAATATCTCAATCCAAGGATCATTTGCTTTTATTTCGGTTTGCGCATCCTCCTGTGCCAAATCTTTACGTTAATGGATGTTGCATCCTTACAACTTACTAGATTTTCGGGTTAATGTCAACTAAATCTTCCTTTTCTTTTTTCTTTTTTCTTTTTTCTTTTTTCTTTTTTCTTTTTTCTTTTTTCTTTTCTCCTTTTTTTTTCTTTATTTTTTCTTTTTCCTTTTCTCGTTTTTTTCCTTTTTTCTTTTCTCGTTTTTTTCTTCTTCTTTTTTCTCGTTTTTTTCTTTTTTCTTTTTTCTTTTTTCTTTTTTCTTTTTTCTTTTTTCTTTTTTCTTTTTTCTTTTTTCTTTTTCCTTTTTCCTTTTTTCTTTTCCTTTTTTCTTTTCCTTTTTTCTTTTTTCTTATAGAGGTTTATATAATAATCATACCAAAAACTATCTAATACATGTTTCAGTCTAAAGACTCATCTTTAATCCTCAAAAGGCCTGCAAATTAAAAGAGTGAAACATTTCTGTTCAATCTAAATTTTCATCATGTCACTAGCTATAGACCATGATTTAGTAGTTTCTTGGTTCGAATAAAATTAATCGGTTTGGTTTGGTTTCAATTAGGTTTGGTTTTAAAACCAAAGTTTATTTGCAATAGTTTATCCATTTTTGGTTCACATTTTTTGTTTCCCTAATGGTGTTAAGTGTAAAGGCCCGTAGTTCACAAATTAGGTAATTATTTGTATATGTGAACACATTGTTCACCTGGACAGGACACCTCGTTTTGTAATGTGAACACACCTCTTTCTTTGTAGGGTTAACTAATATAATAACCTTTGTTTCTTGTGTACCAATCAAGGCGGTGGGTACACCCAAAAATCTATGCCTCTACTCTTATCTCTACTACACTCTTGTTTGCTGAACATCATCAATAAATAGTTGCTCCCTCAAACATCCCTCTTTACCTTTAACTGGTATCAGAGCCAAACCTCTTTCCTCTGCTTTGCTGTTTTTTTTCTAGATTCAGAATCAACAGAAAACACAGTTTTAAAAATAAAAATTAAAAATTAAAAATTGTCAAACCCTTTCCTATTGGTATTTTGTTCAATTTTCTGAAGGCATCTGTCATAAATCTTGGGAGCAATGGCCTCCACTTCAACTGAAATGAAAAACCTCTTTGAAATCAAGAGATTTGATGGAAACGGTTTCGAATTGTGGAAAGAGCGTATGTTGGGCATCCTCTTTCTAAGAGATTGTGAAGATGCTCTCGTAGAAAAGAAACCAGAGAGCATGGAAAATGATGCTTGGAACACTCTGAATAAGAAAGCCATTACATATATTAAAATGGTTGTTTCTAATGAAATTCTTGTAGATATAAAGGGCTTGATTACTGCCCATCAAGTTTGGGAGAAACTTAAGACAACTTACGAGAATACTACTCCTGTGAATCAGGTGCATTTGATGAGAAAACTTGTCAGTACGAGGCTTGATGAGGCGAAAGGTGCAACAGAGCATCTATCGTTATTCACATGTACTCTCTCCCAACTACAAGATTCAGGATTACCAGCTTTTGATGACAAGCTCAAAGCTATCTTCCTACTTATGACTTTACCCGATTCGTGGGAAACATTAGTTGTTTCACTATCTAATAGCCCCACCTTGACCTTCGATGGTGTGTGGGGCTCTATTCTCAGTGAAGAGATTAAAAGGCAATATAGTGGAGAAGGCAGTGGTTCAGCATACAATATTAGGGGGAGATATGATAAGAGGAACCCAAATGTAGGACAAAGAAATAGAAGTAAGAGATAAGAGTAGAGGGAAAGGAAAGCAACAATATATCACATGCTATCAGTGTGGTCGTAAAGGTCATAAGAAACCTGATTGTAAATATTGGAAGATGGAACTAGAAAGGAAGAAGAATGTAGGAGAGAAGAAAAACAAAGATGATAAGTTTAATACAACAGAGAAAGCTAATATGGCTTCAAATGTTATCATCGAAGACCTATCTGGTGAAGATGGTGATGTACTTTGTATTACAGGTGATGCCTTTATAGCTCATGTTCAAGACATGCAAATCACCAAAACAACTGTTATTGATGCTTTATTGTCAATTGATGATGGATTGACACAGACATGGATAGTAGACTCTGGGGCTTTTGGGTAACAATATTGCTTGCAATATTGATGGTATTGGAACCATACACTTGTCTTTGGATAATGGTCAAGAGCTCGTGCTCAAAGATGTTAGGTATGTACCTAGCATTAAGAAAAGTTTGCTATCTGTAGGACAGATGGATTTGCATGGTAACACCACATTATTTGGTGGTGGATTGTGGAAACTAAAGAAAGGATCTATTGTTATTGCGAAAGGTTGCAAAAAGGGCACTCTGTATTGTTTGCAATGTAAAGCTTTACCTGGAAGGTTTCTTGCTATTGCTGAATTTCACTCTCGTATAGAGCTTTGGTATAAGAGATTAGGACATATGAGCCAAAAAGGACTTGAAGTCCTTTCCGCTCTAAAAAGATTTGATGTTAAAGGATCAAAGCTGATTTTTTGTAATGATAGTCTATTTGGCAAACAAGTGAGAAATTCTTATTATTTTGGCATCTCTCGTAAACCAAATGTGCAAGATTTGGTGCATTCTGATGTATGTAGATTGCCTGTAAAATCATTGGGCAGTGCTGCATATTTTGTTTCCTTTATCGATGATTATTCTATGATAGATTTGGGAAATGCATAGCATATTTTCGGCATGAGAATTAGTAAAAACAGAACGGACAATTTGTTGTATTTGTCACAAGAAAAGTACATTGGAAAAGTGCTTAACAGATTTAATATGGCAAAAGCAAAGTCTGTTGGAGTTCCTTTACCGCCATATCTTAAACTTAGCAAGGATGATTGTCCAAAGGATGAGATGGAAATCAATGCTATGAAGGGAATTCCTTATGCATCAGCATGTGGTTCTCTAATGTATGTTATGGTAGCTACTCGTCCAGATATTGCATATGTAGTGGGAGTTGTCAGTCGCTATATGTCTAATCCCGGCAAAGCACATTGGGAGGCTGTCAAGTGTGTTTTCAGGTATCTTAAAGGTACACAGAGAAAATGTTTATGCTATGGGAAGGGTGCATTAAGTTTGCAAGGATATTGTGATGCAGACATGGCAGGTGACTTGGATACACGTAAGTCTACTAGCGGGTATATATTTACGGTTGTTGGTGGAGCAGTGTCTTGCTGCTCCAAATTGCAAAAGATTGTAGCACTGAGTACTACCGAAGCTGAATATATTTCAGTTATAGAAGCTATATGGCTCAGCAGACTTGGTGAAGATCTTGGCATGTCTGTTAGTACTCCTGTATTAGGATGTGATAGCCAGAGTGCTATGTATCTGGCTAAGAATGTCATGTTTCGTTCGTGCACCAAACACATTGATGTGCGACAATCACTTTATCAGACAAGTTTTGAATGATGGTCTAGTCACATTGACCAAGATCAAAACACAGGATAATCCTACAGATATTCTCACCAAAAGTCTTGGCAAAGCTCAACATGAGCATTGCATACAATTAATGGGAGTTACTTGAATGTTCACATCGGACCTTTAAGTGGGAGGTTGTTAGTGTAAAGGCCCGTCGTTCACAAATTAGGTAATTATTCGTATATGTGAACACATTGTTCACCTGGACAGGACACCTCCTTTTGTAATGTGAACACGTCTCTTTCTTTGTAGGGTTAACTAATATAATAACCTTTGTTTCTTGTGTACCAATCAAGGCGGTTGGGTACACCCAAAAATCTGTACCTCTACTCTCATCTCTACTACAGTCTTGTTTGCTAAACGTCATCAATAAATAGTTGCTCCCTCAAATATCCCTCTTTACCTTTAAATGGTTTAATTAATAAATTTTTTGTTTGATGGTTTAATTAATTTAACTTAAATGTTTTTTTGTTTCATTGTCTAAGTAATTTGACTTAAATGGTTTGGTTTAGAGTTGTGATCAAATGGTTTGTTTTTGTAAACCAAACCAAGCCCATATATACATCACCTTTACTCTCTATAAGCAAGTGGTGTTGTGTTGTGAAGCAATTGCTTCACAATATAAAAATAAATTCAAATATTATATCAAGTGACATTTGTGAGGCTCAAACCTATAACCTTAGTTATCAAGCACCAAGTATGGACCATTAGGATAAGCTCTTCTATAAGTTTAAGTTTTATTATGTCTTATGTGTATACAATAATGGTGATTTAGATGAGCAACATGGTTGTCATGCACCACAAGTAGCACATGTGTGCCAACTAATGATCACATCACATGCACTCTCACATACATCACATGTATTCGAAAACCTATATAAGGAGAAGGAAGGAAAGGCATGCAGGCATCGATCGATCCATCAAGAAGAACAATACGTTCATTAGTAGATATTAAGTTAATTCATTCAAAAAGTCTCTCATCCAAGGTCTGAGTCGGAGTTTGGCAAAAATAATGGGTCATCCTTATGATCAAATATTGTAACTTTGATAAATAAATACTTGTATTCTCAATTTAGTAAACCCTATATTTATCATATAAACTCTTTGCTTCTTGAATCGTACACTATCTTCATCCCTTGTTTCTGGTCGTCTCTCTCCCTTTTCGGTTCGAACTCTCCTCATTCATAACCCCCGCAGTTAGACACACAGATCACGAACTCTACAACATCGGGATGCAATAGAGCATTTTCTAAGGTTGAAAAGGTTCAGAGTGATATTATATAGACCTTAATAGCCACTTTCTCCCAATCCTTCGAGCACCTCGCCCTTTTCGTTACAAACTCTCCTTGTTCATAACCCCCACAGTTTGACCGCACTGATCATGAACTCTACGACATCAGGATGAAATAGAACATTTTCCAAGGATGATATTATATAGACCTTAATAACCACTTTCTCCCAATCCTTTCTATGACCTTACCCCCTTTCCCAACATCACTAGTAGGTGGTACTTGACACCTTACCACTACACCCTACAAGTTTGTTTTTGGGCAAGTGTAAGAGAGCAATTGCACAAACTTATGGCTCTCTAGTGTTCATTAATCTCCTTAAATCCGATTTCACTATCTCATCGCCCATTCATAATATAGCTTAGAGGGATTATATTAGGAAAGCAATTTGGACATTACATTCTATCTCATTAACTTTGTAGCATGGTATTCATCTCTAAAACATAGTTTTGGCCTTCCAAAAATGCGAAAGCACATAGTATTCATTTATGCAATCATGTTTATTGCATCTACATTAGATTTGATGAGAGAAGCTATGCAATAGGCATATAATCACAACTTTCATTGCATGTTACATTTCTTGAGGATTTAATACCAAGGGGATACAGTGTTTCTTTTCTTTTCAACACTTAAAGATTGAGCCCCAATGTTACACACTCTTCTCATCAGCATGCCTTGTAGACCTTAAGATACATTAACATCTACTTTACAAATGACTCATTTGTAGCAATAAAATCAGAAGAAAATACAGATCACTTGGTGTTTAGCTTCAGTATTAGGCACTCAATTTATGGGCATGTCTCGGAAATGTAACCATAATGATAGCTACTGAATGATCCGTTTTAAGCGAACAAACTAAAGAAAAGAGCAGAACTGTCACGAGCTATGCTTTCAGCGACAATCATTAGCCTAGTTTATTAATGATTCTTTTTCTAGCAGCACAATTTCTAAAGAAGTTAACGCATCATTTATGTTCTTTTTCAGAAGTTGGAAACTTACCTGCAATGTTCATTTCGGAATGACACATTTCAAGCAAACTAAAGGTGAATAAAGGAATTACCCTCGAGCTATGCTTTCCGCTCGGCTTCGCGGCTGCACATGTTCTTCCATAGATATCTCTTCCAATATCACCATGATGCTGCAGTGCAAATGTAATATAAAACTGTATAAGTGTGTGGGTGTGTGTGTATGTGGGTGTGAGAGAGAAGGAGATGGGAGATGGGAGGTTTGGACTTTAGTTATTGCAGAAAAGGGAGGCAAAGACTAAAGGCTAAACAGGGGAAGAAGTACAGAGAGAGAGAGAGAGTAGCATAGAAAGAGAAAGACATAAAAACCAAAAATGACAGTTAGGGTTCTAGGATTGATGAGAAGGAGAGGAAGAAGTAGACAGGAAGAGCAGCATGAAGTCAAAAAAAAGAAAAACAATCATATTAGGGTTCTTGGATGGATGAGTAGAAGAGCGAAGAAGTAGACAGGAAGAGCAGCATGAAGTCAAAAAAAAAAAAAAAAAAAAACAATCATATTAGGGTTCTTGGATTGATGAGAAGAAGAGCGAAGAAGTAGACAGGAAGAGCAGAATGGAGTCGAAAAAAAACAACAATAAGATTAGGGTTTCTAGGATTGATGAGAAGAAGAGGAAGAGATAGACATGAAGAGCAGAATGGAGTGGAAACAATAAGATTAGGGTTTCTAGGATTTTGATGAGAAGAAGAGCGAGGAACACAGTAGCAGTAACAGTTGGAGTAGAAAGAGGAACAGAGGGGGAAAAGCATCTTTTTGCGTTTGCGTTTGCGTTTGCGTTTGCTTTTTCTGGTGTGTATTACCACCATTTTTGGTGGAGGTTGGTTTTTTTGGGGGGAGGGAAAAGTACGAGGATACCCCCTAGAAGTTCATTTATTTACCAGAATGCCCCTCCTTGAAGTTCCAAATTTACCAAACTACCCCTATGTCCAAAACATTACACTTTATAAAGTAATTTATACACTCAAATCTACAAGCCCTATTTACCAACGATGGAAGAAATGGACCCGAACTATAGCCCTATTTACCAAAGATTTTAGTGTATAATTACTTTATAAAGTGTAATTTTTTGGAAATTGGGGGGTAGTTTGGTAAATTTGGAACTTCCACAGGCATTCTGGTAAATAGACGAACTTCCAAGGGGTATCCTCGTACTTTTCCCTTTCTTTTTTTAACCAATTGATTAGGACCCCCCCCCCCCCTTAATAGGAGAAAACAATAGCAATGGGCCCGGTTTCGGCTCGAACCGAACCGAACCATTAAGCCATGGTTTAAACGTTTATAAGCTCCAAAATAATTAAATGGTTTGGTTTGGTTATAATTATTAATAAACACTTTAGGTTTAGTTCGATTTGGTTCTAACGCTGGGGTTTATTGGTTCATAGGTTTAAATGGGTTTGGTTTAAAGGTTTATAAGTTTTTAGGCTTAACTTTTTTTATCCCTTAAATGTTTATGTAATTTAATGGTTTAATTATGTTTTTTATCGATTTAATTCACTTTAACTTAAATGTTTATTTAATTTTAATGCCTTAATTAATGTTTATTTATTTATTTATTTAATTAAACATAAACACTTATTTAATTTAGTATTTTTTTATTTTATTTTATTTTTTAATTAGTTTGGCTTAAATGTGGTTAGGTTTAAACTTTTTATTAAATGGCTCGGTTTGGTTTCAACTTTTCCCTAAACGGTTTTGGTTTACATTTTCTTAAATGGTTTGGTTTTATGGCTTGAAAGTTCATAAACGGGTTGGTTTAGTTTTTGTTTTATATAAATGGTTTGGTTTAGTTTAGTTTAGTTTGGTTTCAAGGCAAAGAAACCATACCAAACCAAGTCCATTATTAATGGAGGAGGTGAAACAAATAGTTCAGTGCTAAAGAAAGGAGCACCACGAGGCCGAAGAAGACCGATCACCTGAGGAAGTCCTCGTGACACTCACGGGCAAACACACACATAACCACACACATAACACGTAACACAAATCATAACATGCGCATCTCGCGTGTCGTTCCTACTGCCATTAGGGACCACATTCACATTAGTACGAGATCATGATATGCCTTGCCTCTACTTGTATGTGCCCCCTAATACTCAAGCAAACACACGCGTAACATAAATCATAGCACGCACACCTGGCATGTCATCCTGCCATCAGGGGAGGACCCCACATTCACATCAATACGAGATCGTCAGTTGCCTCTATCTGTATGTGTCCCCCCAGGAAACCAACGTCTCTCTTGTACGTCATTCGCCACTACCTCGACAACAGGTCAAGCACACATGTGTTGGTATCTTCCACCCCAGTTTGCCATCTACTTCTCGATGGCAAAACCTGTTTTTTCTATGGGTTTTTCTACTTATAAGTGAATTGCACTTTGAGCATTTGTGTGCCTTTGTGGCGATCGCTATGACACGTTGTCCGCATCAATGTGTATTCTCTACCTTACTCACTCCTGTCGGTTTCAAGTATGTACAAGTACCCACTTATCAAAGGTCACTTTGACCTTTTCTTGGGATTTGTAACATGGCAGCAATAGTGACTAGTTTGCCTTGAATTGGAAGTTGAGCATCACTTCTCTTGTTAAGTCTCAAACATTCCCATATAATTGAGCAAGCATCATCACATACTTTGCTTGATGCATGGATAAAAATATATGCCTTGAACACTAAAGTGAGCATCATGTCTGTACAATCACTATCATTTGCAGTGATGTTGTGGTGTACATGCTATATTATACATACAAAGGGAATTTGTTATTGTAGCTTTTATGGGTGCACTAAACATACTATTCCACTTTACTGTTCTATAGGGGGTGGATTTAAATTATTCATGTTACTTTTTGAATTTTTATTTTGATTAGAGAAGAAGAAGTCAGAGGTTGAATCCTCATTCGGAGAATCCATAGTTGTCGTTTCTTTGACGCGTAAATAACCATTTAAACGAGCATAAAACTTTTTTGAGGTTTGGATTTTGATCAATGCCACATTCTTGAATTTTGAATTGACACATTATCAAATACTATACATTTGACCCCAATTTTAGATGATAATGGCATTGCAAACCAATTGATCCGTTCTATTATCATGTAAGATGAAGTATTACCTAATTGTTTGCACTTTGCACACTCTCATGCAGGTCGTCGAGAGAGAAGTAACCCAAGCAACTCACAACTTTGTCGAGTCATGAATGTGATTTACACGTCATGTTCACTTATTTCATAGGGTTGGGTATTGGTTTGGTAATCCTATTGTACAACACGAGTTTTTCTGTCTTAAATGGTGGTGTTTTGTCATTTCTTATTCACTTCGACATGTTGCATGTACAATATGTATGTTATGTCCTCGTGCATGCGTGCTCACATATTTGTGACAATGTGTGCATGTCTAAAAGATATCAATGGAGAGACGGCGATAATGAATAATATAATGTCCTTGTGAGGCTAGGAACATTGTTTATTGAACCACCAATATCTATTAACATTTTGAATGTATCCTTGTTGGTATTATGGTCACACTTGCCATTGAAATAGGAAAGCATAAAAAGACAAAATGAGAGTGATAAAATACTTTTCACTACATGGGAGATTTTGATTGCTTGATGTTCTTAAACACCGGAAATTTCAAATGTCCAATTGGGCCTAGCCCGAGAGAATGCCATTGTATAGAGGATTTCTTAAATTCCTTAACGTTGTTGGATATTCATGCGAAGATTTCAATTGTCTAGAATATATGCCCTTTAATGTTTTGGGTTTGTCACTTTATAGTAGGCGCAATTGGTTTTTCTTATCAAATTTGTTTAGGTGTCATTTGACGAGCAAAAACATGTACAAAGTCCCTACTTCTACCTCCTATCTCGAACAACTTGTCTACATTTATAAGATATATCTAGGTTGATAGTAGAAACGATTCTTTTTGTACAAGGATGTAAAATGCATTCTTGTTTCCATTAATAAGCCATCACACTACAACTTGAGACCTCTTACAATGGCATGAAATTTGATTTAGTTGTACATGCACACACACGCGCGCGCACACACACATAAACTCCTCAAATACATCCAACAATCTTTGACTAACTTGTTTATTTTTATAAATAAAACACGAGGTAGTTAAACTTTCCTTTGTATACCAAAACAATAATCAATCAAAAATTGAAGGCTTGCAAAATTGTTGGCCTCATTAAGAAGTTGGTGGCTCTAGAAACAAACACTTTTATGAAAACTATTAAAAGACGATAACATTTAGAAAAGGTGTTCCAGTTGTAGCCTGTTATGCTTAAATTTAAGATAAAGGATACATAACCATACGAGGACTTGGCTCTTAATCACATCGAATAAATATCCATGGCCCAATGAAATCAATGCATCAAGCTAGCGATTATCAAAATCATGGCATTGTCTAATAAACATCATTGTCATCTACCATTCTTTGACACTCATGTCATTCATGCTCAAATTTCTCATGTTTCAAAGCTTATTCTTTATTCATTTAAGCTTACATAGTTAATCTTAGCAAAGTCGACATTATCATATTCATTGAAATAAACTATAGTTCATTTGCTAAAAGGTTATCCTTCATTTATTTCAGTTAATTTGATGATTATTTTGAGTATGTTGTCATTTATTTTGAATGTGGTGCTTTGTTGACTAGGGCTACCTTATTCACTTTTTGTTGAATTTGGAGTTGGCTCTAGTTTATTTGATGATTGAACGAGTATGTTTAGATTTGATGTTTTTACGTTAGGGCTACTTTGTGAATTTCATTTCAACACTATATTTTCTACGGGCTTTATGACTGAACCACTTCCACATACTACCCACATGTCATTCGTGTGCATCATCGTTATCTCCTTGAATTGTAGTTTTTAAGTTTGAGTTGAGAAGTTTTGATCTCTTCCTCAATCCAAATCTCTGTCACTGAAATGTCGCGCTAGTTGATGGTCATTGAAATTTTAAAAAGTTGATGGTCATGAACACACAAGGGTAAGGTGTCCACCACTAACAATCGGCAACGGTTCAGTTCGGTTTGAGAGGGTCCAAACCGAACCGTTTAAAATATTTGAAACCTGAACCAAACCGTGAAACTGTTAAACCGAACCGGTAAACAATTTTCAAACCGGTAAACCATTAAACCGTAAAAACCACGGTTTTGTGGTTCAGTTTCGGTTTTCAACATAGTTCAAATTTTCAAATTTTTACAAATTTTAATATTTCCTTTTTTATAATCTTTAAAGATTTTAAGATGTTCCTAAAATGCGAGAATAAGGTCTAAAAATGAAAAGATTCTTTAAAAACTATTTTTAAAATTTTTTAGATTTTTTTAAAAAAAATTAAAAATTAAAAATAATAAATTGTTAAGCTGTTAAACCACGGTTTCATGGTGTTTTGTGGTTCAGTTTCGGTTTTCAACATAGGTCAAATTTTTAAATTTTTAAAAATTTTAATATTTCCTTTTTTATAATTTTTAAAATTTTTAAGATGTTCCTAAAATGTGAGAATAAGATCTAAAAATGAAAAGATTCTTTAAAAACAAATTTTAAAATTTTTTAGATTTTTTTTAAAAAAATTAAAAATTAAAAATAATAAACCGTTAAGCCGTTAAACCATTGTTTCGCGGTTCAGTTCGGTTCAAACCAAACCGTTGCCGATTGTTATCCACCACCTCTATTTTGTCAAAAATATTGTACGAGAAAGGGTATTTGTCAAATAAAACAAATGGGTTCATCAAAGTTACACTTATTTCTTGTATGAGGTAATTGACTCAATGGGAACCACAAGTAAGTTGAGGGCTTGCCTCATAACATTTTTTTATAGCAAGGAATGCGTAACTAAATTCTACATCACGCAACCAACATAAAATGCCTTATAACACATGAGATTTGGAAGGAATGAAGAACAATGGTAAAGAGATCATATAGTAAAGGTACAAAATGTCATGAAAACATGTTCATATTAATATTGACAAATATGTATAAATTGACACTTTGACAAGCTATAAAAATACATGAATGTAAACATCAAATCCCATGGTAGGACAAGGATGCTAACATATTTACCCCCTTTAAGCACTCATAAACAAAAACCATGATAGAATCAATGATACCTTCCCGCATTCTTTGGTCAAGGTTTCACACGCAAAAGGTGTATCTGTACCACTTCCTACTTCCTCCATGTGACTAGGGCCTTGGCCCAACTCTCAAATAATAACATTTTTAATATGTTCAAATGGTCTATATTTAGACAAAATAGTCAATGTTAAATTCACCATCATCAAATAAGGGATCCTTACACACTATACTCGACATGACTAATAATCAACTGACTTGCAAAGCGTGGGACGACAAGCAAGAATGAATAAATCATCAATGAAAAGATAAAGAGTTTTCCAGGTAAATTTTAATCAAATGCATTTTGTGATGACGTCGATTAGTGTAAATACCATCTCGACGCGTGAAGAGAGAGAGAGAGAGAGAGGTTTGTCAAAGCACGACAATTATTACACATCTCACCTAATTATGAGTTTATCTAGCAACAACTATAAAATATTGCATTGATGCAAGGTCCTTTACATCTACAAATAGGAGAACAACCATGGATTGATTGGTGTTTACATGGTCAGATGTTGTTGTTACAAGTGACTACTAATCTTTTGTATCATTGCTTCGTTGAGTCTCTTGGATGGATATCATCTGAGACTGAAAAAGAATGGAAAATACACAAATTTGATCATGGGTAGTGGCAAAATTTAAAACGTACTTGACATTCTAAATTGCCACTTGTAGCAAAGGTCTTCATTTGGATAGTTTTGATTGGAGGGTTGCCTCTAGAATTAGCTCTAAAGAGTCATGAACTAGCAACAGGTAATTGCTTCTTTTGCATTGTTCAAATGGAAGATATTTCTCATCATTTTATACAATATTTGATTGCTTATCATATTTGGAGTTACATTTCTTAAAATTGGCAAGTTTTATCACGCCTAGACAGTGGGTGTTTGCACAATTTACACAGGTTGACCCAAAATCAGAGATGGAGGTCGTTTTCCTAATTCTTTGATATAAGGGATTGCGTCATAATTGGGATATGCACAATGCTTTTGTATTTGATGGTAGACATGGAGTGAAAGCATATATGTGAAAGTTGAAGGGAGTGCTAATGTGGCAAATTTCTTTATTGGGGCAAGCGGAAATTCTATCCTCAGTGTAGTGTTCGTCTTGCCTATTGGCAATTCAACATGTTCCACTACCCATGTAGTGCAGTGTAGTTAGTGAGCGACCATACTCCATTGTGGCACCCATTGTAAGTAATGTTTTTCACACACTTTTATGAATATAATAAGTGTGTTTTCACCAGAGAGAGAGAGAGAGAGAGAGAGAGAGAGAGAGAGAGAGAGAGAGAGTTAAAAGGATTTCTTTTGTGGCAATTGGCAGTGCTAGATAAGTTATGAAATCTCAACCATAAAGAGAGAAAACTCTGCAAGGTCACATATCATCATATTCACCATTTGAATTGGCTTGTAGGGTGACATTGAGTTTGGAGTCGTAGTAGTCTTTAGATCCCTAAATAGATGCACTCGAGAAACGAGTTCCGACAAAGAACATAGAAGAGTAGAAAAGAAGAGGAAAAAAGGAAGGGTTTCAGGAGAGAGATAGATTTAGACAAATGGATGGATAGATAGATAGATAGATAGATAGATAGATAGATAGATTTTAGCAGGCAAAAGTAGAGAATTATGATAAATTTGGACTCATTCCAAGTAAAGGAGGCCATATTTGTAAAAAAGGAATACATGTATGTATGACCTGACAACAAACAACCCCTGCTCTGCTCTTTCCTTCTTTCTTTCTTGATTAAAAATCACTCTCACAATCTGAAGAAGCAGCACCAGGCTCATGGAAATCCCTGCTACTTCTTCTTCCACACCCTAATCCAACCCCTGCCTTAGCTACTGGATGTCTGCTAGTGTTATTAAAGGCCGGTCTGATTCTCTCGGTTTCATTTGATAAGATAGAGAGAGAGAGAGATCTGGTCTATGTTTTAGACCCTCTCCAGCGTGTTGATGCTCTTTTCTTCCACTAGAGGCGTTTGTCAGTTACCATGTCTCATGAAGATACTCACTATAAGATCAAGAGTGATAGTGTCGAAGCCATTGCTTCTCGACTCCATCCTAAGGTAATAATGCTTATTTGTTTGTCACTTTGATTCCCGGGTCTCGTCCGACAGTAATGCTGCTTTTATCCATACTAGAAACTAGAAGCATACAGTTTATAATTTGGAACATTGTTTTATGATGTGATGCATTGGCATATGCAATGAGGCTTTGGTTTACGAGAGTATGTGATTCCTCTCAAGAACAACATGAAATGATAAGATACATTGAATGATAGTATTTAGTGTTCAGGAAACATTTCCTTTTTACTAGTTGAAACCGAGTTTCAGTTTTGTGCATGAAATAATAGGAAATTATGAGAAAATACCACACTTTTACAGTGCTGTATATTTCTATCTGATTTTTTGCTTCGTTTATAAAATTCTACAAATTCGATGAGATATTTACAAGGTTTGCGATGATCCAGGTGGGAAAGACTTTAACAGAAAGAAAATGGAGAGCTGCCATTGATAGACAAGGGCGAGTAGACATATCAAAAGTGCTTATGCGGATTCAAGGAGGGGTACTCATTTTTTACTCTTCTTTTCCATTAATTTTGCACCATTATCTCGGAAGCTGGTACCTTCCAGGACAATCTCAAATTTGCATGCTATGCTTGCAGAACTTTTTGAAGAACTAGTTATGGAAGGCACTCCTGGGAGTCCAATATGTATTGCATTGTTTTTCTAATTAAATAACTCATTTTGGTTTTGGGACACTTTCTTATATCGGTTGTTAAATTTGTAAATAAAATTTTGATTGCCAATAAAATGGAGCATTGTTAGTTTTGGAAAATTTCGATTGTTTTTTGTCCCATTAATTTATGCAAACATTATCAAGATCAAATGAATTGATGAAGGTCTGGGATGTAGTAAACTCATTTGGATCCAAAATTTGGCATCCAAGGAATTTTAGCTAAAATGAGCTGATGATCCCGTTCCCAGCAACAATATTTTCTTGTCCCAATGGAAATCTAGGAATATTTTGTTATATTTATTCTCTTTTGACATGCTTTATGTTGGAAGACTATTCTTTAAAAACTAAGTTTTCGTGATGATGCTACCCATGAAAGATTCAGTTTAGGACTGGAGGAGTCCATTAAGCCACAGTAAGTACACAATGTAGCACAGTGTGAGCCTTTCATTTATCTCTCTATTGTCTTCATGATGCAATGATCATTTGGGGTGTACTTTTTATGACAACTCGTGAAAGAATTTAAAAGCTGTTAAAGTAAGTATAAAACCTCTAACAAAGGATTAACCCACATTATTCTGTATGAAATTCAAATCTTATTACTCAGGGTGTGGATCCATCAATAAGGGCAGAAGTTTGGGAATTTCTTCTTGGCTGCTATGCGGCAGATAGCACACACTCAGAGCGTGCTGCGATTCGAAAGGCTCGCAGGTGTCAATCTCCTAACCTTACCTAATCTCTCGTATTTTATGCAAAGTCTACATGACCTTCGTTTGTGGAGCTGTGATAGTAACATGCTAATATGGCTAAGTTTTGGATGCTTGGAGCTATTTGTCATATCGTAGATATTATCCTTTTCGTTTAAAAGTATAATCAGCAAAGTATGATCTTTTTGCCAGAGAGAAGTATTTTCAGGTAAAAGCTCAATGCCATGTTATGGATCCTGCTGTGGGCAGTGGAGTTGTTATAACGTTGCCTCGAATAACTGAAGATGGGATTGCTATTGAAAACCAGAAACATAACACAATTGATGATGCAAACATCAATACAGACTCATATAAAAGTGAGAGATTACCAAGATCATTGATGTCTCTCCTGCGCCAGGATGATGTAAATGTAGATAAAAGTGCTACAGAGCAGGCTGGGGAAGGTAATGGCAATCACACTGAGAAAGCACGGATAGCCCAGCTGCAACGCAGCTCAGCCATTAAAATTGGATTCCCTGGAAGTGGCCAGGAAGGTAATAGAGGCCCTGCAAAATCCATGCAAGAGAAGCAGGTCACTCAGTGGAGACTTACTTTACATCAGATTGGTATGCTTTTCAATTTTGTTTCGTGGATATATGTTGTCATTATGTTATGTTCAGCATGCATCGCATGTATCTAGTTATAGTTCCTATCTTTAACTTCAGGAATTATTGACAATAGGTTTTCAGATGTTTTTTTATGTAATTATTGTCCTCTCTATCTCTGACTTGATCCATATATATTCTAATAGTCAAAGCAAGAGCTTGCACTTACATATATGTGCATTGAACATTCATATAAACATACGTGAAATATCAAAAACAGTTTGCAAATTGATCATTGACATTATTGTCCTAGGTTGTATCTTTCAAAGTAGTTGAGGCTTCATCTTGAAATTTGTAATCAGCCTGCAAAAAATAGCACGTCATTGTTGTTTCTTTTTAAGTTGAATGGTGTTTTTCATTTTTGATATATGTCATGCATATGCTCATTATCTCTAAGCTTTTCTTTAAAGTTTTTGAAGCATATACCTCCCCATGATTATTGCTAATTTTTTGATTACCAACTTAAGTGAGTTTTTCTATTGTGATTGTTGTCCTTTTATTCTTGTTTTCTGTTACAGGACTAGATGTTCTTAGAACTGATCGTACACTGGAATTCTATGAGAAACCCTCAAATCTTGCAAAACTTTGGGACATTCTGGCAGTATATTCCTGGTTGGATCCTGAAGTTGGCTATTGCCAAGGTTATCAATTTTCTATTCTTGCAATCACTTTAGAAGCCTCTGGATATACAATAAGTAAATGTCATTTTGATGTGGGTTTAGAATATATTTATCAAGTCTCCAATTATCAAAGAAAGAGTTATTGCAAATACTAGCACACATTATACACCATTAAAAAGTAGAAAGTAATTTGAACCTCTAGTTATTGCACCTGTTATAATGACCAGGTATGGTACATTGGTTCAATTGGTATCATGTTGGGTATTGTGGGCTAATTGGAAAGTCAGAAATTGCCACATTCTGTCTCCCTTTTTTGTGCCCGATCAATGCTTTAGGGCTAGTTAATCTTCATCCATAGTATTGTTGTGGGTGTATATGATTGATTATTCATGTGCATAACAGAATGATGGCATGGGATTATTTCTATTTTAAGTTCAAGTATCAATAGAATATTTCTAACAAATCTGAACACACTTAATACACTAGTAATTTCCATTGTCCATTTAGGCATTGTAGACAATTTGGAATGTTATAGGCTGAATGATATTGGTAACATGGAAAAAAAAGTTAGTCACAATAGAGGAGCTTCAGTTTCATAACTTTCTTAAGTAGAATTACTTGCTAAATGATAACGGTAATAAGGAATTAAATTTAGTCATAATAGAGGAGCTTCAGTTGCATAACGTGAGTCTACATTAATTCTTTTCATATTTGTAGGGCAGTCAAAAGATAGGATATGTTTCAGATACTAGTACTGTTAGTTCAGTTTCTGTTAAATTATGAGAATATTTGCCTGATGGAGCCTAATGCTTTTGCCTTCGAAATTGGCACCTATCAATTGGTTCAGAAGGTATTAGTTTTCTAGGCATTCATAAATGTTGAAATTGAAAATCCTTGAAAAAGCAATTGAAATGTGTGTCTTTGTAGTTTCTTATGCCACTCTTGTCACATTATGTATGTAGGTGGAAAATATGTGCAATGCCTCATGATTATTTGATATTTCTTGAGTCTGATAAGCCATTTCAGCTTCTTAAAGGAAGTTAAAACGTCTTTCTTTCTTCAGTCTTAATGCAATGGGAAAAATCCAATTTCTTGTTTATTTTTTATTGAACAGGCATGAGCGATCTCTGTTCTCCAATGGTTATCTTACTAGAGAATGAAGCAGATGCCTTTTGGTGTTTTGAGCGATTAATGTACAGATTGGTAAGTAACTTGACAAAAGATATTTCAGTCCCCTATACATGTGACATCTGGTTGTAGTCTTGATCATTTGATTGGCCAGTTAAGGATTCTAGATGATTCACTAGTGTGAAGTGTATCTGTCTTCTAGGAATTGCAAAAGAAAGTATTAAAACTATCACGTTTGTGTCAATGGTCCTGAATTTGGGTTTTGCTATATGGATATTTTTCATTTTTGTAGTTTATTACTACTTTGTTCAGTTTATCTATATGTATTGTAACTGAATAATAATAATTATACTTGCTGTCAAAAACCCCAAATAGCTGAATGATAACACCAAATAATATCAATTTAAATACAAAAAGGAGTCAAAGTGTCAAAACTTGGATAAACCCCCTAGGTGCCACTGGTCCACTGGATACAAGAATATATCATTATTTAGAGTTGGCTCCCCTTTTTACAGCTATCACCAGATTGCTTTATTATCCAATCTCTTATATGTGTGTTCATCTCTCTCACCATCATTCTGTTCACAGTGTGATAGGACAGATTGAGATCTCTTCACATAATTTATGGATAGAAAGAGACTCTCTATTCATGTGAACTTCTTTAAAGGAACAAAGCAGAAGCATGAACATCATGTTTGCCATTGTACTATGGTCTACAGTGAGATTGGGAAAAATACCATTACTCTATGAAGGAGTGTTTATGACACATCAGAATAATGAAATATGAAGACAGAAATATATGTGTTTTTTAGCCAGAGATCATGTGACATCAAGAAATAAAAAAGCTATATTAACATCTATTAAGAGGCCAACATGGCCTATAAAACCAAACAAGAGATCATGTGTTCAAACATTTTCTCATATTTGAGAACAAGAAGCCAAAATAAATATATCTAATTACAGGTTACCAAAGGATCTAGTTATATAAGCACTTCAGATTCTGAACTGAGATAGACCGAAAGTTTTGTCTTTAAAACCAAACAAGAGATCATGTGTTCAAACATTTGCTCATATTTGAGAACAAGAAGCCAAAATAAATATAACTAAACATAGGTTACCAAAGAATCTAGTTATCTAAGCACTTAAGATTCTCAACTTTGATAGACGAAAAGTTTTGCTCTGTTGTCCAACAATTTTTCTTTATTGCTCTTGAGCTCTATCAAGGGTAATGTCAAGCGTTGTTTGTCTTCGTATTCTGTGCCAAAATAAATATATCTCAATATAGGTTACCAAAGAATCTAATTATCTACGCACTTAAGATTCTGAACCTAGATAGACTGAAGGTTTTGCTTGCTCTCTGGTGATGAGATGTTGTAGTTGTATTCTGGTTCTTCAGCAACTTCTCTTTATAATTCGGGCAGAGATGGAGGTAGCCCCTATAATCACTGAGGCATTATTCCAAATAGTGAGTTGTATCCAATGTCTTTGGGAGCTCCCTAAAGGAAGGTACTCAAGGTTGGCACTTACGTCATCAAGACAAATGGCTGAACATGGAGACATTCATTATGGGTATGCTGAAATGCAGGAATGGTTCGAGTCACGTGGGCATAAGCATAGATGCACTACCCCTGTTCCAAGATAGCTTGGACCATGCCCAATCTAAACATGACCGAAGTGGAAAAGAATAGGGTGTCTGAACTGATTGCTGTTAGATCTAGGTGTGATTTTGGGGTTGTTGAGGCTGGTTTTGTGGTATTGTCCCTTTTCTTTTCTGGCAATTGGGCTGGATGTGGCCGTTATAGCCACAATTGTGGCAAGTAAGCTCTTTATGGGCTGGATTGTTGGCTGATTTCGATGAAGATGTACCGTTATTAGGAGAGCATTGCATTTGCCTTTGCCTTTAACATGGAGAGAAGTCTCCTTTAGAACTTGAAGTGCTAGTTCGCCTTGCAACCCAATCTTTAACATCCCTACAAAGGTATTCAAAGAGGGAGTAGTGGGAAGAAGGGAAATAGTATCACAAAATTCCGTGAAAGATTCTAGGAGCTTGGTCATCAAGTGATGCACAAACTCTTCTTTAGTGGCCTTGCTTCTTAAGGAAACAAGCTGTTTTTGGAGAGAGATAAAATCTGTGATCTGTTCCACAATCTTATGGCAATAAAAAACTCGAAAATTGGCTAGTTGGTTCTCCAATGCTATCATTTGAGCCTTATTCTGGCTCTAGGATACTTTTTTATTGGACTGCATCCCACAACTCTTCTGCTATCTTGCTATCTTTGCCAAGAACTTGAAGTTTCATGTTGAAGAACATGAAAGCTTGAGCATTGCCATCTTTGTCTCGCCAAGAGTCAATTGCATCTTGTGTGGGTGTGGAAGATGAAATAATAGATGTAGCCTCAGGATTGGGCTCTGGTCCTTTTACAATACTCCACAAACAATGGTATTGCAACAAGGTCATCCTGTGCAATTCCCAATCTAGATAGAAGTTCCATCTAGAATAGACTCTTTGGGAAGTTTCTGAATGGTGGAAGAGTTTATAGTGGCATCGGAAACCATGAATCTCTCCTCTAGAGCTATAAACAGAATCAGGTGCTCAAGGCTGCCTACTCCCTGAATGATAGTTCAAGTGAGAAAATATATGGCTGTTTGGAGAGTGTTCTTTGTAGGGTGGGAGGGATGAAATGGAAAGAAAAGAAACAAATGGTTGGCTACTGGAAGAAAATTGAGTTGAATAGGAGAAAAATATTAGTGGAGGTTATGGAGACCTCACAGCTCTGATACCATGCAAGAAAACTGTTATGAATACTTGTAAGATGCCAAAGAGGCTAGCAGGAGCTTAACAATAAGTTAAAACAAGAACTATATTTCTTCATGAGGCTCAAAGCCTTTAGATAAAAAAATGAGAGTGGGTTTTATAACCTATTGCAATTATGAAAGGAGATAAAATATTCCCAGGTATTTAATGAGTTAAAGTGGTGGAGAATGGAGAAAGAAAGAAAGAAAGATATATTAACGTCTTTTAAGAGAGGCCAAAATGGTCTACAAGACCAAATAAGAGATTACATCTTAAGTGTTGTCTCATCTTTGAGAACAACAAATCAAAATAAAATAAATTTTACTAAGTAAATATGAAAGTATATAAGATAAAAAGAGACTAAAGAATCTGGTTTTCCACACACATAAGATTCTCAAGTTAGATATATTATAACGTTTGACTTCGAATGATCTCTAGCATAGGTCGATCCAAAGTGGAGAGGTCTCTGAAGCGAGGGAAGTGCCTGCGATGGTGGGAGATAAGGGCCTTTATCTGTCAATGACAAGGGTGGTGAGGTCGCAGTCAATGAGCCAATGCCGTGACAAATTGCTATTGCCCTATCTTCTATAACCTCTTTGTTATGTCTTGGTTGGGAGCCCGTTTGTGTAGCCCTTGATTGACTTATAGCATTAGTAGGAGTGATAAGGCTAAAGAAAATTGTGGTTCTTTGTGGAATAAAGTATATCTAGAGAGCAAATATGCAGAAAGAAAGAGATATATTAACGTCTTTTAAGACCAAACAAGAGATTACATCTAACGTGTTGTCTTGTCTTTGAGAACAATAAATCAAAATAAAATAAATGTTACTAAGTAAACATAAAAGTAAATAAGATTACTAGAGACTTAAAGAGTCTTGTTATCGACACATATAAGATTCTCAAGTCAGAAATATAGTAACTTTTGTCTTCGAAAGATCTTGAGCATAGTTCGATCTAGAATGGAGAGGTCTTTGAAGTGAGGGAAGCCCCTTTGACAATGGGAGATAATGACAAGGGTGGTGAGATCGTAGTCCATGGGGCCGGAGCGGTTTCCCTCCAACACTCTCTGGGTGGGAAAGAACCCAAATAAAGCATGCCATTCCATACCCTTACAACTAGACACATAAATTATTTTCCAAGTAAATTCCCCAGTCCTATTCTTAGCATATACATCTTTTTGGCATCCATCATGTGTCTTAAAGCATAGGGTTGCATGATCTGTGGCAAGCCAATGCATTAGAATTAGAATTTTTATTGTCCATAAAGAGGCCAATTTTGACCTATGGAACCAGAGTATACATGTGTTCTTGATATGTGTCTCCTTCCTAAAAAGGGGTATTTGTACATTGAAGCACAATGTCTCTATGTGTGAATAAGGCATGCACATATGAGCTCAACCTTCTAGGCGGTGTTTGAAGTATGGCACTTAAGTTTTTACTAACTCTTAATATGTCATCATATCTTGAATGAATTGCACTATATGCCGAGCATGTGAAGAGCAAGTGACATTCATCCTCTACCATGCCTTCATTGCATACTTTACATGCCCTTAAATTCGTTACTATTTGATACCATGATGCAACTTCAATACCTAACTTGTGAGATCGAGTGCGAAGTAGTGTGAGGGCTCTACGAGCATTACTACTCGTATTGGTAAAGTATGTAGGGACAGCGAATTCGCGAATTCTGTTATCACAGGTAAAAGGGATGGAGATCACATCAAGCAACTGACTGTATGTACTGCATCTCCTTGGGATTATAACATGGCAGAGCCTAATACAAGAGTCCATAAATGATAAGGTAATACTTGATACAGGATGCTGCATGGCAACTTTGGGTTACAGAAGAACTTACATGAGAGGAATTCCCTCTCATGAGCTTCACAATTCACGTTGTAAAGATGAAGGGGCTTATAGTCCAAGACCTCTTTTCGTACTAGGTACATGAGGTTAAGGAAGAGGATATTAAGAATTCTAAAGTCAGTGTTTGGAACCCTCCACAAATATATTTGACAATGCAGCTATCTCTATGCAAAGTATTCAGCAACAACTCCAATTTATTTCATTGCTAGTATGAAAACTGAGCCCATTCAGCTCATTTTATATGAGGACAGGTTCAAGAAATTCAACAGCAAACATCAATAGGCT
The DNA here is from genome assembly GCF_043228905.1 of Azolla caroliniana. Classification (NCBI taxonomy): domain Eukaryota; kingdom Viridiplantae; phylum Streptophyta; class Polypodiopsida; order Salviniales; family Salviniaceae; genus Azolla; species Azolla caroliniana. The sequence continues at coordinate 3,896,030 of NW_028230450.1, read as the reverse complement.
GTTAGGCTCCATGGGACATCTGTCCAAAGATTAGTATTTGCACAAAATTCAATGACATTAGGGCAAGTTTCAATTTTTTTATAGCTGCTGACGTATTTATTTGCAATTGCTGACTTGCTTTTTTATAACTGCAAAAGAGTCACATCACCAGATCAGAATGGCAATGGGCTCACTTATCTATCAGTGGTGCCAGCATTCTAAATAAAATTAGATTATTCCACCATCAAAAAGTAAGAAGCGTATGGTTCATCATAATTTCTGTTAACGTACCAATTGAGGTATTTAGAAGAATGGGTAAAGCCAAGATTTTTGACTAAGATGAACCTTCCACACTTCGAGCACCTTTAAGTGCTAAAAGCCTTCTGTGCAAAAAATTAAGTCAGGTTGCCCTCATGCACACTATGTTTAAAGAATTGATATACATGCAGGTGACAAAATTGAATAAATCTGAGATATGATATACATATTTGAGATCTATTTTACAAGAATTGAATGGTCGTTTTGAGCAGACAATATGACATAGAACTGGTTTACAATGTAGGCTAGTTAATATAATTAATTCAAGTGATAGGAGGATTAATTGATTTAAGAGACAGAAATAAAGTTTTTAATGTGTAAACAAATTTGTGTTTTCATCATTGCATGCAAGGTTGACATCCAAATACTGATTGCTTAAACTGGTTATTTGTTTGTAAATGTAGCGGGACAACTTCAAATGTACAGCACAAGCTATTGGAGTGCAGAAGCAACTTGCAAATCTAGGCTTAGTTCTAAAGGTTGTTGATCCAAAGCTGCATACGCATTTAGGTCAGCACTTTTCAATTCTTTTGTCTATATCTTATGATTTATGTAGATTTCAATAAAACTTAGTTATTGTCAAGAACTTGAAATGTATCCATGTGCATTTCAATTCTTTTGTATACATCTTATGTTTGAAGTAGATTTCAGTAAACTTGGTTATTGAGAAGAAATTGAAACGTATCCATGTGCATTTCAATTCTTTTGTATACATCTTATGTTTGAAGTAGATTTCAGTAAACTTGGTTATTGAGAAGAAATTGAAACGTATCCATGTGCATTTTTAGTTTATCTTATTAAGTGTAAATGAGAACAAATACAATACAAGCAATATACTTTGAATTACATAAAATGGCGAATGGACCAAATGCTATCGCTCAACTTGTTAGAAGTAGGTGGATTTGCTTAAGTTTATATTTATATCATCTGGTATGCCAAGTAACTCCAGAGCTTTTCATGTGCTGGTTAATTCTTTGTTATGAATAGATTATGATATAATATAATATGCACTCGAGTTTTCCTTAACTTACATACTCACCCAGATACTGAATTTGTAATTTCAAAATATTCTAGTCCGATAAAGCTTCGACATATGTTTGGTTGCCAAATCACAATTTGTTCATTTATCTTGTTAGTATCCTAGATATGGTTTCCAATTTATGATTACATTTTTAATGTTGCAGATGACCTTGGGGGTGGCAGCTTTATTTTTGCATTTCGAATGCTGATGGTTTTATTTCGGCGGGAGTTCTCTTTTTCTGATTCGTTATATCTATGGGAGGTTAGCTTGCAAGGGATCCTTTCATTTTATAGCTTGATGTTCTTGTGTAAGCATATGAATTTGTGGATATTGATAGTATCAGAACCATACCGAGAATAGCCACTAGGGGTATGATTCTTCTCCAGGTTCACCACTTCATTCACTTATACTAAGTACTAGCAAGCTTGCCATGATCTTTCCTATTGCTGTGCACCTTACCCTGTTCAGAGAGTATTGAGATTCTTTCTCAACTGCAGTTGAGTGAATAATCCTCACATACCTGTAGTCAAGACTGCGCTGCGCTTATGCAACTAGGACAACCTCCTTGTGGGGGAGCTAGCTCCATTTTGTGTGAAATGAAGACAATTTATTTCCAAGAGAGCTGAGGAGCATAAATTTATGCGTTCAGCCCTTACTGAGGAAGAAAAAGCCCATAAAAGGGGAAGCTATTTTTGCCTTGTGGATTTCCAGCAAACTTTCGACATAATACCTCATGTTTGTGTCATGCAGAAACTGGAGGCTTCTGCAAGTCCTGGTAGATGAATGTCATGTGGAATCCATTCACTATTTGAATGTGCTAGAAAAATATATGCCCCTAATGGGTTGTCAGTGATTATGGCTTAGCACGATTGGAACAAAACAATAATGGAACTATCCTTGACTCTTCATGGTCTTTTCATTGATGAGGTATCTAATTGCATAGAGGGACGTTTTGAAGTCATCTTGTACAGACAGTTTTGTTGGTAAAACTTGATAAACTCAAAGTGATGGTATTAACACCATTCAAGCATGCGTAGCACGGCTTTGGTTCTTATTATGCGGAGGCTGTATTTGCGCAACTTTCTCTTAGATATGCAGCACTTGCTTGCCGTAAAAGACAATGCATATATATACAGTTGCAAGAACCATGAACAAAATTATGGTAGGTTTCATACACTTGCATCACCTAACTCTTTCTATGGGGTAGAAACTTAGGGATTGAGCCTCCATAGATCACATAACTGGCGAGATTTGGAGTGATCTTTGATTGACTCACTACTCTGATCATTGACTGGTATCCAATGGATCAAAGAAAAGGTACTCAAAATTGGCCCTTGGGTCATCAATACACTTGACAGAATATGGAAACAATTATTGTTTGTCTGCTGAAATGCAAGAATGTTTCTGATCACATTGCATAAATATAAATGCACTACCCTTGTTCCAGTATATCTTTGATTGCGCACCCTTGAACATGACCAAAGAGGCAAAGAATTGATTGATCCAAACTGTTATCATGAAATTTGAAATGGAAGAACATGCCCAACTATGCCTCTTGATAGGAAGTTGGCCCACTACATGCCCCTCTTTTTACACATGGGAAGATGAATTTATGATGAGACCCTTTTATATGAATACATGTTGTTCTCATGCACTTCATAATGTGATAGGGTAGCTCAGGACCTCGTTACATCAGTTACAGATGAGTCAGGCAGATATAACACATTTATGGAAAAGAGCCGATAGACAACAAAAGCTCATCAATAAGAATCATTGTAACTTTTAGTATCGCTATCCCTTCTTATTCTACAAGTCAATAAAGGGCCACAAGGCTAGGGTCTCAACCACAACATTCAAAAGGGTTTACAATAGTTGGGCAATAGAAATTTGTGCAGGTAATGCAACCTATTTTGACCACAGGCCACTACATTTATTATTGATAAATCAAGCCATTATAACCTGACACCAAATGTGCTTTTGCTGCTTTGGACGCCTCTTCATTTTGGGTTGGCCCATGTTAGAGATCTTTCGATCAATTTAAGCTCAAAATAGTAAATGCATAGCTAGCAAGATTATTTAGTACCTTACACTATTTTACTAATTTAATTATAATTATTTTGGTGGTGGTGGTTAAATATGAGACAACATTTTAAGATGTAATCTTGTGTTTCGTCTCATAGGTCATTTTGGCCAGCTTGAAGATATTGATTTATCTTTCTCTCTTGGTACATGTTGTCTTGTTTGTTCAGATTATGTGGTCTTTAGAATACTATCCTGACATGATTCTTCCTGAGACTGGTCTTCAGCCGCAAAAGGCTGACCCGTTCTCAAAGAGCAGTATGGGAAATGGCTGGATCACAAGAAAGGGAAAATCTGTGTATAAATGGGGCAAGTTTGAGCGCCAGAAAAATAAGTATGGTCAAGATAATAATCCACACGAAATTCCTTTTGTGGTTTTTTGTGCTGCGAGCATATTTGAGTCACAGAAATCAAGGCTTCAAGAATCACCTGGGCTCGATGAAGTTCTGAGGGTATGTTTCCACAAGTGGCCAAGTTTGTATATTTTAAACAAAGTCTTTTGTGGATACTCTAGCTATGAGCTCTTTATTACAGTTCTATAGTTTTTTTTTACAAATAGATATGGGATACGTGGTGATGGGTTTTGATCTTGAAAGAGCTTTTCAGATCCTGAATGATGTGACTGGCAAACTTGATGCAAGGAAAGCGTGTAAGGAGGCATTGAAGATCCATAAAAAGTATCTGCTCAAGGTATATATATAATTTATATTTATGTGGGGCTCATATTTTTGATGTAGACACTGCATTGGATTACAGATTATGTTTATTATGCACAGGTAACAAATCAGAGAAAACACTGGTCTGTCAGTGGCAGATCCTAGCATGAGCGCTAGAATATCTTTAAAGGTGAAAGGTGGTCAGTTCTCAGAATGTGTACAGTTACAAGATGTTGCCAGACACCTCTGCAAAGATTTGGCTGTGCTATTTTTTGTACCATAAAATTGAGGCTATTTTTTTGTAAAATTATACCGTCAAGTTTCTGCACCCTGCTGCACCTTATCATGGATATAGGATTGGTAAATAATTCTGAAATATTTATTCGAACCTCTGCTTTTAGTTGGCTGTGCTACTTTTTGTACCATAAAATTGAGAGCATTTTTTTGTAAAATTATACTGTCAAGTTTCCTCTGCTTTTAGTTGGGTGTGCTATTTTTTGTACCTTAAAATTGAGAGCATTTTTCTTGTAAAATTATACCGTCAAGTTTCCTCTGCTTTGAGTTGGCTGCGCTATTTTTTGTACCATAAAATTGAGAGCATTTTTTTGTAAAATTATACTGTCAAATTTCTGCATCCTGCCACACCTTATCATGTATATAGGATTGGTAAATCATTCTGAAATATTTATTCGAACCTCTGCTTTTAGTGTACAATATATAATTCTTGGATTTGGTCAGTCAGCGAATGTAAGCTTTTGATCATACCAGGCATAAATCTTCACTTTGAATCCTCATTTAGTGGTAATTATTATGTAAGCACAAGAGGATTGAACTGATTTCTGTGCAAAAGGAGTTGATCACACAACCAATTTCATGAACACCAATCTTACTAATGAAGCTGTAGAGCACAATCAATTTCATTACCACCCATCTTACTACTAGTTTGATGCATTTAATGAATGTTATTGCACCCACAAACTGGTATACCTTCACATTCATTAAAAATGAAAAAATCCAATCTTTATAATATCCCTCTCAAATATCAGGCCACCTTGAATACCAAATGCAGATCAATAAGATCAAGTAAATATATGAAATACAAAAGCTGTTAGGTGTGTCACTAAAAAGTATTGCTAAGAGGGTGCCACTAAATAAATTTATAATGGAATATCATATAGAACCACATAAGCTGTCAGATTCTCTAATGCTGGGGGAGTATTAATTGCATTAAGATATATCGACAGACAGATTGGTACACAGCAGGAATCACCTGAAAAATTTAAAGAAAAGGAGCTAGAAAATAATAGACTTCAATCCATCAAAGCATTTAAAGGATTTATTTTTTTTGTTTCATAATTTGGTTCCATGGTGATGGTTTATGTACTTTCCTGGTATACAATATCTTCTTTGCTTCTAAGTGTACTCACTCAAACAATTGCCACAGAACTAGACATTCCTGGATCCTTCCATATGATTGAATCAGCTGAACCCTGTGATCCATGTAACCTGATCATGACGATTATTCAAACTTGTAGTGAGAAATTAAATCTATGGACAATATAGATGATAAATATATAATAAACCTAAGGGCACGGCCTACTCTATAGCAGCGTTTATGTTTTGTTTTTCAGCTGGGTTCAGGGGGCATCTGTAGTGTATGTACCAACTCGCACACCCCAGAAGCCTTCCATCTTGAGAGGGATATTCTCTTGTGACTAAGCTTCAGGATTTGAGTGACTCGTAGGCAACTACCTAGAGTCCACCATCACTAAACACATCTTCAAGTTTATATATTTTAATCTTAGAGGCCAACAAGATAACCTCTTAACAATCATTTGTACAGCTCAATCATTCTTTAGTATATGAAATAATATGGTTCCATCTCTGCAAGGTGACACACCTGGGTATGAAAGGAAGCATTGCCCCTTTGTTTCCATTATGAACCATGAATGAATTAATAGACTTCAATTTGAGCCAAGAACGAGTTAATCAAAAGGTCTAAACCCTTATCTCAAAGATTTTGCATGTCAATAAATTGAATCTTACTTTGCCATTTCTGCTCGCCATTTTGCTTGTTCAACCATTTGAGAAGTTCTTTTTGACTGACTCTTGTCGAAGATGGATTTAGTGTTGGAACGGAGCAACACTGCATCTTTCGGATCCCAAATTGCTTCTATTTCTTCCTTTCCATGTTCTCTTTTGGTGGTGAATGCGACCTTCCTTGCAAATATGAGATTCCAAGGATTTTCCATCAAGATGTAGCGTATGGTGAACTTCAAAATGTCGAGTGGTATATAAGTTATGAGACTGTAGAGCCAAATGATCCCTGCCCATTTCCAACCGATTCCCTTGATATTTGCAAAGCCCCACTTAGCATATACTGCTAAAAATGTTGCGATCTGTTTGAAACCGAAACAACACAATGAAAATAAAACAAAGTTCAAGAAACAATAGAAATTTATCATATCACCACTCTACCATACCAATCATTTGAATTTGTGGATATGAAAATTTAAATACACACTTACCAATTGGGCTATTATAAAAGCAATAAAAAGAAGCATCCCAGGCCTTTCCATGAATGACCAACCATTAGAACGTGTAACAAATATTAGGGCCTGGCTGACAATGCTCACTTGCAGGTAAACAGCACTTGTCAATTGGCTCTGACTTGACTGGATGCTTCTAACATGGAATTGCCTCTATAAGATGTACACAACCAATAAATAAAATTCCATGAGGATGGAATAACATGCTGAAATATGCCGAAAGTCTTCTTGCAACCTACCTCAAAGAAGTCAGTTTTATGAACAGCCCAAAAGAACAGAACTGTCATAAGAGCAAGATAGACACCCAAGACAATTCCAGTTGCAAATATTTCTTTGAGCTTCCAACTATCAGGAAGGGGTGAAGGTTTTACACGATCCTTTGCTATAGTCATTATTGTACCTACAAGGAGAAACTTAGATCTTACCTGTTAGTCATTGTACATTTAAAGCTTCAAGAATGAAACACATGCATAATTTATTTTCAAACAACATATTAATTTGTATTAATGAAGAGAACAGAAATAATAGTAATATGTGTAATCATTTTACTGTAGGCTGTACACATCTCTGTTCTCAATTTTGTCCCTTGTGAAATTTCGCCAATTTATAAACACCACATAATTTGGGAATGGCTGCACCCTGTAAGAACCAGACATTTTGTTTCATAGACAAGTCTTATTTTCCCACTTGCCTAGGTAGATTTGTGGCAGATGGGCGTTAAGCTTCCCACCTGTGTAGGAATCCCAACTACTAGGCCAACTCTCTTCAGCCATCATTGATCACCACAAAATTGAACAGTCATGTATTTGAAATGTTCACATGATGTATGTATGAACCTTAGCACTGTAGCATGTGTCTGATTTGGCTATTAATGAGGATTGAACATAGATTGGTTTATTGAACATGTTCTATGTAGCAGCAGTTTCTCTCTCTTCTGAAATTGACAGTAACTATTCCCCACCCTTGGATTTCACAAAATGCTTACGAGCTTAAGCTTCTTGCGAAATAGTAGAAAACGGGAGATCATGAATTACCAGAGATGTGATGGCTAGGTTAAGGAATTAATGTTGAGATCGTCAAGAAAATACGACAGGTAGTGCTCAATGGCAACAAGTTTGCTGATAAAAGAATAGTATGCTTTAGATAAAATGGATGAGCAGAGAGCTCCAATGGGTAGAGACGTGAAAGTTGGCAAAGAGACACTTTGGTATGTAGTTGGGATTCCAGGAAAATTGCGTGCAAAGATTGCAGCAAGGCCAAAAAGGCCTATGAGAATTTACCATCTCCAACAGAAAATATTATAACATCTCCAAGAACACCGAAAAAATTGACCTTTGTTACAGGTCATTTTCACATGGTAAACAACATGGCAACATGAGAAACAGACATTATTACAAATGCCTTACCATCATTTAATATTGCAATGATGAGAATCATAAAAGGGGAAAAATCAAACTTCCAAACCAAGGCCAAGAGCAGAAATCCAACCTACACATCAAGAATTTACTTAGTCTGAACCATACTCTTAACTTTATTAATGATAACTTTGTAAAAGAGCAAGCTTCAAATGAAACCAACCACTATGCGTATTGTGATCGAAACAGCATATATCTACAATAAGACAGTGGTAAATAACTGTTATCTCCTGGCATTGAACTTCAGATAATACTAATAAATGTTCAAAGAACCACCCTGACATACTGTATAGTTCTTCATCCTTTGGAAAATTGCTCGGCTTGTGAGCACTGCACTTATGATCACACTTAATCCAGGTTCTGTAAGAACAATATCTGAGGCACTCCTCGCAGCATCTGTAGCTCCTGCAACAGCAATACCTATATCTGCCTTCTTCAGAGCAGGAGCATCATTAACTCCATCTCCAGTCATGCCACAAACATGTTTCTTTTCTTGTAGCCGTTTTACAATCTCAAATTTATGTTCTGCATGGATATGATCTCTTTTAAGAAATATCGTATTAAATTATGTACAATAGAAAACTGAAAAAGCACCAGGTATAATAAACGACATAGAGCTCTCCACAAAAGGTGATCACACATGCATGATTATAGACAATGCCAATGCTCGAGGGACTGGGCCAGCACCAACCTAGGATGATTACAAGTTGAAACTTGCTCAATCAAACGTGATCTGGCATAGGATAGATAGATAGGAAATGCCTTGAAAGAGAGAATGCAACACAATGCAAGGGGAATCAAAAAAGAAGAAAAAAGAATTATATGTCCTTACGGAAGAAAGAATTACAAGAAGCTCTAAGAAATGGCATTGCAAGCCTAGTAAGACAATCAACAGTAGAAGTTAAAGATGAAATAGCAAACTGTCTAGAAGCAAAGGAAATGCCTTGAAAGGAGAAATGCAGCACACAAAGCAGAAAAAGGAACAATATGCCCTTTTCGGAATTACAAGAAACTCTAAGAAATGGAACTAAAAGCTTAGTAAGGGAATCAACTATAGAGGTTAAACTGCGGCAAAATATCTAACAGCAGAAATTAAATTAAGTTGGGCCAAACTAGTCTTGATGAACGAAGCTATTAATGTTGAACTTAAGAAAGGTCAAGAGACAATTGAAACATGCACCTCCATTGTAAAAGAAAATATAGAGAAGAAAATGTAAACATGGGTAGAGGTAGTTAAAAATGCAAAAACTCAGTACGAAATAATAGAATATGCACTTTCGAACAGGTATTCAAGAAGCAAAAAGAGCACCCATAAATAAGTTGCACATAACGACTGCAACATTGGACAAAGCGGCCAAAAGGAACGTGCATGCACTACACATACAAGTTGTGTGCGCTATAGGAAAGCTCAAAAGACGATGCCGAGATTTTCAGAACAAGGATAGGGTACATGCCGAGGAAATTGTGGCATGCACATGACCCTAAATTCAAAGGGCCTTGGTTCTTCCTACAGGATGCTTCCTGTGATTGACTTTCTCATGGGTATGCAGCCCTAACTGCCTTTGAACAGCAATGTACACATGCAATTCCAACAACCACAAACACAATTGTAGTTGTCGAATACACTTGTAGCACCAACTCTTCTGTACAGAGTAGAAACTTGGGGATCACGCCTTCGTAGAACTCAAAACCAGAAGAGATCTTTAGTCTCAGTGATTGCCTGCATGAAAACGAATACAATGATCCAAACTGATATCATTAAATTGGATAATGAAAGAACATGCAACCCCGCAATGTCTCTTTATAGGAACATTGCCCAATTTATCAAGTCCTCTTGCATGGATACACCTCTATCTCGTATGCTCCATTGTATGATGGGGCAGCTCAAGAACTTTCCACAGCCCTGCCACCGTTATTGACAAATCAAGGTCATTATCACCTGATACCACCTCTCCACCTCAGATCAACCCATGTGAGAGATCTTTTAACGGGAAACGTTTCATCTATGCGGCATATTTTGTGCTTAGCTAATGAGCAGTTTTATTAATTAAGTTATAATTATTTTTGTTGATGCTCTCAAAGATGAGCCAACATTGTAGATGCAATCTCCCGTTCATCTCATAGCCCATTCTCACGCATGCAGTCAGTTGAAACCCTTGGTGTCCCTGTAGACAAGGGTCCCTGTAGATATGGACTCGGGAATCTATGCACAGTATAAATCCCTGTCAAGAAAAATGTGATCTCCCAATGGGTTGTCAGAAGGTGTGGCTAGCACTGTTGGAGTAAAACTAGGATGTCCACTGTCACCCACTCTCTTTAGTCTCTATATAGATGCAGCATCGCATTGTATAGCGAGATTTGGCAGTTCAGGGGTCATACAATTATTATGATATGCTCATAACATTGTGCCGATCTCCAAATGTCTGGAGTGACTACAAAGGCATCTAAACACTTTAAAATAATTGTACAAACAATGGTTTGTTGGTAAACTTAGATAAAACTAAGATGATAATGTTTAACAGCACTCATGCATGGTAATGAGATCAGAACCAGTATTCTTCTTGGGAGAAAGGTGGCATATACATGATCCAACACATACCTAGGAGTAACATTCACAACTCCTCAGTTCTCCTTACGGAAAGTTGCATGTGCTTGACTTTCTCGTGGGTATGCAGCCTTTGGTGCTCTTGATAAAGAATGTACACATATACAGGTTCAAGAACTATTAACTAGATTGTGGCTACTTGATACTCTTCTCTATGGAGTAGAAACCTAGGGACAAAGTCCTCACAAGGCAAATAACTGGAGAGATTTAGAGAGAAATAACTGAAACACAACAATACAACCACACAAGCTCATCAACAATCACAACTTTCTTTAGCCCGATCATTCCTATTCATGTTAAAAGTCAATCAGGGCTACATGAGTGGGAATAGGCTCCTGCCAAGGACATTGCAAAGGGGTTATAATAGATCAGGTAATGGCAATTTTTTGTGCACATAGGCCCCAGCCTTGTGGACCATGATTTCACCACCCTTGTCATTGACAAATAAAGGCCATTCTGGATTTACCTACGTTAGATATCTTTTGAAAACAAAAATTACAACCTATCTGACTTGAAAATCTTACATTTATAGATAATGGGGTTCTTTCATCACTTTTAATTTTAGTAAACTTATTTACATAATTACATTTATTTTGGTTTGTTCTTCTCAAAGACAAGACAACATTTGAAGATGTAATCTCTTGTTTGGTCTTATTGGCCATTTTGGCCTCTTAAAAGATGTGGATATGTCTTTTTTTGTTTATTCAAGCATCATAAGTTTATTTAAATAAAATGTTACTTCTTTGTTCTCAGTTTATAATACAGTTGTTTCCTATACCAGTGTCTTCTTATATTTAACTTTTGTGATGCTGTTAGATTTATCACCAGAAAATTATAAAATAATCACCTGGGAATACACCAGCAAACCCATCTGCATTTTCAATCAGATCATCCAGAGGAACGCCATTGATGTGTTCTTTATTTAACAGTGACGAAGGATACATGTTGCTGCCCATCCCAAGCATTCGGCCTGTCTCTTTTGCTATTGCCAATTGATCACCTAAGCATAAGACAATACAAGAACAAATAAAGAAAAAAAAAAGATGAGATTTTTATTGAAGATATACATCTCCCTCACTCGAGAAATCTTAACTTGCATGTAGAAGTTGGATTAGAACAGGTCCTCTCTTAAAATAATTGCAATCTTCTACACTATTGCAACCAGAAGAAGTGCATTTTTATCATTTAACGCTTCAGCAATCTGTCGTGCATGTCCCCTAGTATGTCATTTGCATCAAGTGCCTTTGATGTTTGAAGATGTTCTTCTGACTTTGTAGTCACGTATGTCCCCTGGTAGTGGTATGGCATTTGCATCAAGTGCCTTTGATGTTTGAAGGCGTTCTTCTGACTTTATAACTATACTGTTGTGTAATACAATACTCTGTAAGTAACAAGTTTGCGCTTCTTCTATGTTTTCTCAATTGTCCTTGAGTTGCTATAGTTCTCTGTTATTGTTTCATAATAGCTATTAACAGCTGGTTCTAAGCATCTGTTCAGACTCCTCGGCAGTTTTATTTTATTTTTTCAGATGCTAACTTTATCAAAGCAATCATGATAGACCTTAGTCACAAAGAATTTTTGGATCATGCAATTGATCCAACTCTTATCAGTCTTGACTCGTTGGCTACCATTGCTATATTTGACATCCAGATTTTTGGTAGAGGCATCTTCATGGTCACCCATCAGATGCTCTACTAGACCATAGCTCTTTGATTGCATTACCTTGTTTATTTTCCTTACATATTGGTACCACAAACTCAACCTCAATCATTTTAAGGCCAGTCATTGTTTTTCTTCCTTCCTAGTTAGTCCCTTTACCAAAGATTCCTTATTAGTCATAATGATATTGCAAAGGTAGATAAATGAGTTTCTTTTCTAGGGACACTTGTTTATTTAATCTTCGAGAAAGTACATAAAATACCCCCTTCCCAAAAACTTCAAGTTCACCATTTTTTCTGAAAAAAGGAAGTATCATTATAAAGATTTCAGATGACCTAAAAAACTCCAGGCACAGTACAGTCCCTAGCATATTATAACCACCCACTGGTATTCCGAAGCTGAAAAATATCAACATGAATTCTAATGCGTGTTTTAGTTTTTACCAGTTAGCATCTTCACAGTAATCCCAAGCTTAAGAGCTCGAGATATAGTCTCAGCACTATCATGACGAGGAGGATCGAAAAGTGGGAGTATGCCAGAAAGCTGCCAAGGTGATCCCTCACCATCCAGCCTTTTCTCAGGAACTTCCTAAAATAAAACAAGTTGCAACTAAGATGTATATAACATGAAAAAGGATCCATTTTAAATATATGCATGTTAATATATAATTGACCTGCCATGCAACAGCAAGTGAGCGGAAACCACGATCAGCATAAGTTTGGATTACTGAATGGAAATGCTGAGCCAGTTCTCCTCTGTTTTGGCATAAACTTAGAATCTGTTCAGAAATGTAACATTCACATCATCAAATGTTGTACCTAAATTGCCCATGATAGGGTCAATAACCCAATAAATACAAGGTCAATGATTGCACAAAATTCAGTATACATAGCTACCTGTTCAGGTGCACCTTTACTTGCTCTATACCAGCATCCATTTTCATCTATGTATGTTAATGCCGTGCGTTTGATCATAGGATTGAAAGGCAGAAAGTGAACTTCTTTGATATTTTCACGAGCCTGTTTATTCAAAGCTCTCTCTCTCTCTCTCCTGAGGATCTCACATGTGCCAAAAACCAGATTCCCTCATTTCTTTTCTTTTCATGTTATTTACTTTTATATTTACTGTGTAATATTTATTTTATTTTGATTTATTCTCAAAGACAAGACACCACTTAAGATGTAATCTCTTATTTGGTCTTATAGGCCATTTTGGCCTCTTAAAAGACGTTAATATTTCTTTCTTTCTTTCTTTCTTTCTTTCTTTCTTTCTTTCTTTCTTTCTTTCTACCTGAGAATCTTACATGTGCTGAAAACCAGATTCTTTAGTTCCTTTCATCTTATTTACTTTTATATTTACTTAGCAATATTTATTTTATTTTGATTTCTTGTTCTCAAAGACGAGACAACACTTATGGTGTAATCTCTTGTTTGGTCTTATAGGCCATTTTGGCCTCTTAAAAGACGTTACATTTGTCTTTCTTTCTCTTTCTCTTTCTCTCTGTGTGCAATATAGAGAAGTGAAACAATACAAGAACTTTCAGGCAGTGGACACAATGCATGCTGAGCATAAAAACGAAAGGCATTGTGTGACAAGAATTATTCCAACAACTACTGAAGCTAAGAAAATAAACAACAAACTAGAAGTGCTTACAAGGGAACAATAAAATTTGTTGAGAAAGTACTCAACAAAAAGGAGATCAAATACCTCTGGTCTTGAAGGTCTAGATGACAAACAAATATCCACATACAAGAGGCAACCAAACAGTGAATAAGTATGTGGCCATTATCTTCAAGCAATAATAAACATTGTACAGATGAAACACTTGAAATTAGAATTGTGGCATTATTGCAATGGAAGGACCAATTTAAATGGTAACAAGTATTTTCTTAGGCTAAACTGAACCGTAAGGATTTTCTGTTTTGATCCGTTGGCGTAATAGGCTGACTAAAATGTTTGTGAACCGTGTGACGCATCATTCAAATATGCTTTTAGAATTAGATATAATTTGGGGCAGAAAATAATGGGTACTTCCACATCCTTAGGTGAGGAAAGTTACCTAGAAGACAAAACAGCATCCTAATGGAAAAGCTGGAGGTATATAATCTGACTTGAGACTCTTACATTTAACGATAACAAACTTCTTTAGCCACTTTTATTATTATTTACTTTATATTTAATTACATTTATTTATTTTGGTTGGCTATTGTCAAAGACAAGAAAACATGTTAAGATGTATGTAATCTTTTGTTTGTTCCTACAGGCCATTTTGACCTCTTAAAACACTGTAATGTAGTTTTCTTTCTTTCTTTCTTTTCTATATCACCTCTTTGGGGTTAGGAAGCAAACTGATGATAGCAGAGTCAATGGCATCTTGGTTTTCAGTTCTAGATGCCCTAGCTGCTAGCATGATTACTTTATCCTTAGTTGCACCTTTTTCAAAGACCTGTGAGTCAAACACGAAATTATTTTAATTAAAAGAATGTACAAATGATGATCCTCTTGAAACAATTTCCTGGATAGGTCAACGGGTCTTGAGAGATCAATTCGATTTGAACTACCCAATTAATCATATACACGTAATGTGTTTATCTTCATAACAAAGGGATCCTAAATAGTGGCAAGTGAGAAATTGTTCCCTCACGATAAGAAATGCTCCAACACACTGTTTTGTTACTTAAAAAGACATGTTGTCTTAATTCATACAGCTTATACATCCTTTGGCTGTCGTAACATGAATGCTTTGTCATCATATAACGCTATCCATTTCTTTGAGTTGGAACCTTGGAAGCAGAAATGGAAGTGAGTTTATTGAATATTCAACTATTCTTTCATGAGGATTCCTCTATGAAAACTTCAAATGAAAATGACCTATACAAAACATGTGCCATACAACATTCTCTTCTCTGAAAATCATATATACATGCACTGATTAATGCAGGTATGAAATTGGAGTATTGTATTTCCCCATTCAAAAGTATGTTGCAGTAAGGTTATCAGTTCAAGCCAAGATTACCTCTATAAGTTGTTTTTCAACAGTAAGCCTATTCAATGTAAGAGTTCCTGTTTTATCACTGCACAGAACATCCATAGCTGCCAATTCTTCTATAGCGGTCATTCGTTTTGTTATAGCCCCCTAGCAAACAATCCATAAAGCATCGGTTCAACCCAGATATAAAAAGATGCAAACTCCTCTTAACCGGATTATGATTTTCAACAGATTTCTAATCCTTTTGCTTTTACCTGTTGAGCAAGGCGATGTGACCCAATGGCCATTGTGACAGATAAAACAGTTGGCATAGCAATGGGAATCCCTCCAATAAGGAGGACCAAAAGGTTATTAATCCCATCCCTGTAGAGCCTATGTTGAACAGGATACATGACAACAATCTCAATGAGCATTCCAACTGCTATGGAACAGATACAAAAATTTCCAATGGATTTTAGAACCTGAAATTCAACGATTTCAAAAACTGTAACTAGTTGAAAAGAGCATTATACAAGACTTAAAATGAAAATTAACAAGTAGGAAACAACATTAAATGAAACATAGATCCTGCAGATCTTTGTTATTACAGAAAGAAATTGTTCTATATTAAACACACAAATATCATTGCATCAGATCCACCAAATTGGGTTATTATCATAGTTGTTAAAAAACATGTATTCTATGTTTAGAATACATTTTAGAATGTGCCGAAGTATTCTACACGTATTCTACGTTTTAGAACTGCAGTTTTTCAAAATTTGACGCATTCTACGTATTCTAAAAATTTGTCATATTCTATGTATTTACCAAGTATTTATCATTTCAAAAAAGTTTAACATTTTTTTAATTTTTTAATTTATTTTTTTTGAAATTTATATTTTTTAATTTTAAGAAGTATTTAACGTATTTTATCTATAAAATACGTATTCTTAAAAAAACGTTAGAATATTGTAGAATACTTAGCATACGTATTCTACAAAAATGGTTATTATTTTCATGAAAAAGGATATTTAACTAAGAACTGCCACAAATGAAAATCTAGGTCTTGGAAATAAAGGAAAGTGCATGATTCAACAATCCAAAGTGAAAGTATGACATGCAGCTGATATTCAGCTGCAACTTATCTTCACCCACTAGCACATTGAGAGGACCATAAATTCACATTCTCCATAAGTATTGTGGAGATAGTTGTACTGAAATTAGAAGCCCAGTATCAAACGCAAAAATCTACAGGCAACAATAATGCACATTGTATTTTGGATTTACCACTCACTTCTCGTCTTCATTTTCTTGAATGATTCTTTTGTGCTTATCCAATAACATGGAAAAGAAATCTCAATCAATATAATTGGTATGCTATCCATCATTGAAGTTTTGACCACAAAGTTAGCTTCAAACAATGCATGAATGCCAGCGTCCTACATCCATACAATGAATTCTCAAGGCTGACCTTTTGAAAATGCCCAACTTGATGCGTGGAATGAACCAGATGGGCAGCTTTTCCAAGAAATGTATGCACACCAGTTGCAAATACAGCAGCTTCAATCTCCCCCTGTTTGCATATGGACCCTGAAAGGACCTTTTCCCCTGTTCTCTTTATAACTGCCAAAGATTCCCCTGTGAGTGCAGACTGCAAAAGAAACACACAGATGCATGGATGTAAAAATATGCTAAATTCAAAACCAATCACCTTATCTCAAGGTTCTAGTGAATGAATCAGTTAACAACCATAAATTCATTCCCTCATTTCAAGTTGGTATACTGAATTTACCTGATCAATCTGAAGAGGATCCCCCTCTAAAAGTATAACATCTGCAGGTATAATGTCACCAAGTTTGATACTCACAATATCACCAGGTACCAGCACAGAAGCATCCTGTTCTGTCCATTCTCCATCACGCAAAACCTATACCTTATTAAGTCAGCTTAGCATGGATATGTAGATCTCACTTAGTTGGTGATTATTTGGAATATGAGCACCTTGGTTTTGAGAGCAAGGCGAGACATAAGAGAGGCCGCTGCACTGCTTGCATTACTTTCTTCCCAGAAACTGATTGTAGAGTTTAATAAGAGTAACACAATGATACCTACGAAGTCTTGCCAATCTGGAGGTTTGTTCTGTTCCATGAAGAGTTGTAATATAGTGTCTACATGAGAGATATTTATCAATAAACTCTAAAAGCTTCAGCAAGATATAAAATCCACTCACGTTTCCATTTGCAAGAGCAATTGCCATGATGGCTGCAAATTCCATGACCCAAGAAAGAGGATTCCACATAAATCCAAGAAATTTGAGAATCTGGCTTTCCTGCTCAAATCAAAACAGAAGATATTCATCACTAAATTCACTAATCACAAATACTCAATGCTTTCATCTTTGACATAGAATTTCTTGATATATGCTCTTAAGCAGACCAAAGAGGAACAAGAAGTCAACATCAGAAACAAGTGAAGAATCATATTCCTTATTCTTTCTCAGCAAATACTGGTAAATCGTGAAATCATTTTTAGACATGGTTTGGATGGGGATTGAGCTTACTGAGGGCAATCGACCATTTCTCTAACTTCCATTGTTCTAGGTACCATCGAGTCTGCCTTTTCTTGTTAGAGCTCAAGAGACATCGGCAAATATTGTTAAAAAATACAGCCGCACAAGCTCATCCACAAAGAACAATCACAACTTTCTTTAACCCCATCACTCCTACCAATGCTACAAGTCAATCAAGGGATACACAAATGGGCTCCTGAGCAGGACATAACAAAGGGGTTACAATTGATCGGGCAATAGCAATTTGTCGTGCACGTAGGCCCCAGCCCCGTGGACCACGACCTCAACACCCTTGTCATCGACAGATAGAAGCCATTATCTCCCGCCATCGCAGGTGCTTCCCTCGCTCTGGAGAACTTTCCATTCTGGATCAACCTATGCTAGAGATCTTTCAAAGAAAAAAGTTACAATACATCTAGCTTGAGAATCTCACATGTGCCGAAAACCAGTTTTCCTCGTCTCTTTTTATCTTACTTACTTTTATGTTTACAGAGTAATATTTATTTTATTTTGATTTGTTGTTCTCAAAGACAAGACAACACTTAAGATGTAATCTCTTTCTTTCTTTCTCTTAGAAGGTAACATAATGGTAATGGAATACTCTGTCCAGGTAATTTAAAAACTCTTACAAAATTTTAGTTAAAAATATATGACAGTGCAATAATGTATCACGTGGATATGAAAAACCTTCATCCAACATTCCATCATTGTTGTTACTCCATTACTTTAGGCTGTTCAATGCCACCCAGAGAATAAAACACTTTCTACCACCAGGGTATATTCTTGTGAATGAGGAGTTCATAATTATCGTGAAACAGTATATATTGTTCTTTCAAATTTGCAATGGCCATTACTTAGCTATTTTAATGGCTTGATCTCAGAGTCAGACTTGAGTGTATGACCAAAGAGAAAAAGCTGTTGATCAGGTGGACATGCAGACTTTCAAAAGGGTTCACAACATTGGACCACATATTGACCCTCCGAGACCTTATTGAGGAGGGCATATCCCATAAAACAAGGATTGTGCTTTGTGGATTTCTGAAAAGCCTCCAACATACGCGCTCGGCTCATGCAGCAGTTAAAAGTCCTTAGTGTCCCCGTAAATATGCAAAGGGGAATATATGCACTGTATGAATCCCTGTCATGAAAAGTGCAATATCCCAATGGGTTGTTAGAGACTGGTTAGTGCAATTGGAGTACAAGTATGCCCATTATCACCCATTCTCTGTGATATCTGTTTAGATGAGATATGGCATTGCAGACAGATATGGCAGTTTGGGAGCATGCTTAGCACGTATAGATACAGATATTCTTATATGCTGATAACATTGTGCTGATCTCCGACTCCACAGAGGAACTACAAAGACATCTAAACACCTTCAAGGTATTTTGTACAGTCAAAGATTTGTTGATAAACATCAATAAAACTCGAGAGATGATGTTTAACACTACTTAAGCATGGGTAACAAGATCAAAACCAAAATTCTTCTTGGGAAAGGAAAAGGTGGCATACACACACTCCAATGCAAAACAAGATAACAAGTATCAGCCCCAAAACATCACTTGATAGGAAAATAGCCCACTATAAGACACTTTTTGCAATCATAGGAGGATGAATTCATCATCAGGACCTCATATATGGACATTAATCTATCCTCTGCTACCGAACTTTCAAAAACAAAAATTACAAATTATCTGACTAGAGAATCTTACATGGACCGATAACAAGGTACTTTACTCACCTTTTATTGTATTTACTTTTTTTACTTAGTGACATTTATTTTGGTTTGTTGTTCTCAATGATGAGACAACACTTAAGCTGTAATCTCTTGTTTGGTCGTATAGGCCATTTTGGTCTCTTAAAAGATGTTAATATACTTTTCTTTCTTTCTTTCATCTTTCTCTCTCAGATTATGTCAGTCTTTCTTACAGTATGTCCCAAGAAGAGCTCATATATTATTTTCTTTTTTAAGGTTTGAAAAATCCATTAGGTTTCTGTTTGCAAATCTCAATAGCATGAGTGAATATCCTAATACCTCCAGCTTTTGGAAGTGTGCTTGTAAATGATCATGATGGCAGTCATCATGATATCAATTTTTATGTGAGCATTTGTCCACCAGTAACTTCACCAGGTTGTATGTATCCAAACTCTTACTTGTGTGCTGGAGTGGAAGTCCATGTCTATGAGTTATGATTTTAAAGAAGCTCAAGGGCCCATATAATTCCATCAAATGGCTATGTGGCTTATCTTGTTGTTGCTTAGATAGCACAACATTTTCAGATATAATCTCTTGTTCACCTTCATTGGTCATTAAAAGAGACAATGTCCATTTAGATAATGCGTTACCAAAAAAGGAAGAGTATATCCATGCATTCTTCCTTGAATATTACTTGTCAGATGATATCCATTATTATAATGTATTATGAAAAACTATAACAAATTTTGCCAAGAATCTCTACAGAGTGCCTGAAACATAGCCATGTTTCATCAGCCTTCCTAATGTGATACTCACCTGTTTTTCATTCCAATCTTTGTGAGCCAGTCATTTCTTTCTTCATTTTTGCACTCAAATATTCTTTCGGGTTCTTCTACATTCCTCTTTAAACACATTCATATACGCAAAGCCACTATCATACATGTTAATGGAAACGTGATTGATTCGTTATAATCCAATTCCTAGAACCTGGCGGGACCTGCTATCGGATGAGAATTTATTTACGAAAAAGAAATTAAGCTGGCCACACTCCCCTCAACAAGTTTCCAGATTTTTAATAGGCATTTGATGAGCTTGTTGTTTCTCTCAACCCATACACGCGTAGAGGACATGAAGGGTTGACTGGTGCCAAATAATGATTTCTGCTAAATGAATAAGCGTCATGAATCAGGCAAAATACACAGATTGAAGGTCTTACAGGTTTCTCTTCAAGTTTGTTGGGTCCATATTTGCTGAGTAATCGAGCAGCTTCTTCAGAAGTGAGGCCCTGTCTGTTCACATTCTGCAACAAATCATCGACATATGTATAAATTATGGGTGCACTAAATTTTGCAGCAAAATTACTCAAAACAACAAATACATATATGTACAATGTATGTATGTATGTATGTATGTATAACCGTATATGTATATGTATATGTATATGTACGATGTATGTATGTATGTATGTATGTATATGTATAACAGTATATGTATATGTATAATATGTGTGTGTGTGTATGTATGTATGTATGTATGTACAATCAATGTATGTATGATGTATATGTATGATGTATGTATGTATATGTATAATGTGTGTGTGTGTGTGTGTATGTATGTATGTACAATCAATGTATGTATATGTATGATGTATGTATGTATGTACAATCAATGTATGTATATGTATGATGTATGTATGTATATGTATAATATGTGTGTGTGTGTATGTATTTATGTATGTATGTACAATCAATGTATGTATATGTATATGTATATGTATGTATGTATGTATGTATGTATGTATGTATGTATGTATGTATGTATGTATGTATGTATGTATGCATGTATGGGATGGAATTGACATTTGTTTGTTTGTTAATTCAATGACATTTTCTCATGATTTCGCAAGTTGTTGTTTAAATGGTGATGGTCTTTTCAAGTCCCACACCGTACGTATCACCACATGCATGTTATGTTTGTGTTCTCACGCCTCATCACGTCCTTTAGCTCCACTAAGTTTATAGCACAAATGCCCATACATTGGATCTATTGTATCTGTCGCATGTCATGATGACATGTGCATGCCATTTGTGCGTCTCTCGTCTCTCAGACGACTAACTATGAGCGCTTTTTAATTACCCTAGTACCCATGTACATACACGTAACATCGATATTGTGTCGTTATTGAAAGCAAGTATATATTTTTAATTTGACTAACTATGAGCGCTTTTTAATTACCCTAGTACCCATGTACATACACGTAACATCGATATTGTGTCGTTATTGAAAGCAAGTATATATTTTTAATTTGACTAACTATGAGCGCTTTTTAATTACCCTAGTACCCATGTACATACACGTAACATCGATATTGTGTCGTTATTGAAAGCAAGTATATATTTTTAATTTGTGTAGGTTCTACCATGTTTTGAAATATTGTTTTAGTTCGTGAGTTATTGGACCTCATGGCCTGTTTAGAGGATGTAGAATGTCTTCATATTTTGACACACAAGCACGATTGCAAATGATAGACTAGGCAATTGAAAGCTTGTAGTGTCATTTGCATTGGGCACTTTGTTGCACAAGGAGGTTCAAATATGTGTTTTGGTCTAGCACCATATTCAAATCATGTGTTGGCCCAAGACCTAGGACTCGTAAGTTAACGACTCACTCAATGAGTATATGTCTGGAGTCATAGAGAAAATTGGGTCTTGAACCCAAGACCTAGGGCTAGTAATCTAGTGAGTGATATGTGTCACCTTGCCCATATGGAGTGAGATTCAATGACTCAATTTGTAGCATATCTTATGCCTCCTTTAGTGGACAAACATGGCTTAAGGAGTGACGTATGTTTTGTCGGCCATTACATACCTAGCAAAAAGTATGAATAGGATTGTAGTGTGAAGTATGGATAGATAACACGATTGTTTCTTTGGCAATGTGTACTTGGGATCTTGCATGTTGATGTGTTTCTAAGATGAAGGAAAATTGCTTTTATTATTTGCAGGTGGTCTGAGCTAGCAACGGAAACCCTCCATCGAATTTGGACTTGTTCCCACACAATTCTTTTTGCAATATTTGCATGCAATCTATAATTATGATTTCATGCTCGTCAATTCTCAAAGTTCTTTGTCTCTTAGGTTCTTGCACAACCTAGACCCCTTTGCCATTTCTTTTGCATAGTCTAATATTGGGCATTTGAACACAATCTAGATTATTCTTAATAAGAACATTTGTTTGTGTAATATGGGAGGTGTCCCATCAATAATATGAAGTATTAATAGAAAGAGTTCTTATTCATTTGCGCGCGTGTGGTGTTACTTAGGATGGTGGATCATGCTTCCTTTTCTGACATGCATTTTCTTTTGTACTAAGCTTTGATTATCCTTTCTCACTACCAACTTTTGATGTCATGTCTAGTTGTCCAAGTGTTTTTTTTCGATGCTTTTAATGGTCTTAGTTATAAGATTTTCCTAACCTTTACAATATTGTTGTACTATTGGGGCCCATGGGTCTTTGTAAAGGTTGCACACATCTTCATTACAATTGGTAAAACAATATTATTCCGCTTCGAATTAAGCGTGCCTAAATATCATATTGCATAGGGTTACTTAGTTATGGTCCATAGACATGATGTATGATAAACACATAACTTATCAAATGCAAGTCAAAGAGCCACGGAATTGTAAACTTTTTTTCTGATGTGTACACTTTGAAGTAAATTTAGTTAAATAATTTTTATTCTCTCATTCTTATGATATCCACATCGATATAAAAAATTATTATATGTTTGCGATGTTCAAACAAACCTAAATACATTCCAAACAAGAGTTGTAAAGATAAATGAGATATCGAGGGGACATTACCATATGCATGTCAATAATCAGTGGAGATGTAATATCTTATTGTTATTCATGTCCCTATATGTTTCTTAGTCCAACAACCAAACTATTCTGGTTGCATACTAATCAGACAACCATTTGCATCAAAAGCTAAATGTGAAATCTCCTTCATATGGCAATGTATTATGAATGATAGGAATTCTTCATCAAATTTGTTATTTATCCTATGGTTACATACTACATTTGACTCACAATAAATGGTACCATGAATAAGATGTGATGCACTAAACGTTTTGAGATTTTGGTAAGTGTTTCCTTTGACATAGAATGACCATGGATAATATTTACAGGTAGTGGGAATGCCCACACATGCATTCATTTATTTGTTCATTTGTTTTTCTTTCTACTGATAGACGATAACTAGTTATTTTGTAAGCTTTAAAAACTAATTGGGACTATGTTGACTAAACTCCTTCGCAAATTAAGGCATTATCTATGTTCCATACAAGATATCATCTAAGGATTCTCTTTCTTGTTCACATCACGAGGCATCAAGCTTTTAGAAAGAAAAAGTTGGAGATCTCAAATCACTTCATAGATATGTAAACTTATAAGGCTCTTGTGTTTCCTAAGGAATAACGTTAAATACGATGTTGACGGTACTTCTCATCATTACAAAACTTCTGTAAATATTTTCTTGGGGAACATTTTCTTAAATTGAGCTATAGGAATATTTTGAAGTTGCTTGTAACCGTAAATACACATTTGGAAAAGTCACGACGAGCTTTTACAAAAGTCACAATGGGCATAGGGAACATTGATATTGCTTGTATCTAAGGCTACATATTCCTCACCAACATTATACAACCCCTAAAATATGTTGTACATCAGAAGCCTCGGATAAACCCATAAAGCGTATACTTGGTTTGTTCCATGTACAACAATGTAGCCTATACTTGGTTAGTAGCCAAATACAATGTCAGACTCAAATGATGCATATACAGAATATTGCAAGTGCACATCACAAAATCATAAAGGTCATATGGAAATAATATACGCATTTTATTTTATTGTGTAGATCGTGATACACTCTAGTATTATCATGTGTCTAAATTTTAAATGTCATATAATCTTGATAATAACATGCACGAATTTTAACCTCCAAGTTCCAAACGGAAATAATTTAATGAATACTTACTGTGATGTCAATTTCTTGAATTTCCGAAGTATTCCCTTTGTCATGTTGCATGATGTTGGCGTGCACTTGATTTTAACAACTAGTTTGAATGAATCCATGTGTTAATAAAAATTATATATACTTTTTTTGTTGCATTATACACCGAATAAGCTCAAACACATTATATGACACCCTTACTTAATTACAATGTACATTGTAGAGGTTTACTAACCATTTGACTATCTACTTTTATTATATAAAGATTTGCTCACTCATGAGACAAACTTTAGAAACAATAATGAATTGTGTAAGAATAGAAGCATGGATTCTAAACGTTCCAACATGGGCACAAATTTATGCAAGAAACCTAGCTATGTTGCATTATGAAGCTTTTTTTTTTTTGCCATAATGTGAGGTGCCATAGCTACAACTTGCTTTGAGCAATCAATAACAAATTATAAAACGTGAAAAAAATACTTAATAGCTATAAACTTGGGAAAAGGCCATGGAAAGGGTGAAAGACACTAAACTCAGTAAGGGGAGAAAAATCAAATTTCATTGTGGGAGATAATCTATTATGTTAGAAACTCACGACACTCTATCTTCCTAAAAATAACAATGATTACTAAGAGAAAACATTTGAGCGTGTTGATGGCAAGAAGAAACAACCAAGAGTATTGGGAAACTATGTCTTTAGTGATATCAACACTTTGAAGATAGGAGCTATCATATGGTGTATTGTAAATTTGTTTGGCGACAGTTCTAACTAAGAAGTTGGGACAGGAAGATCAACACGTAGTTATTTTAAAAGCATGGGAAACAACAAATATAAGAGAAAGTGATTAAATGGTAGAGGGAAATGGTGCTCACCATGCAAAGTGAGAGTGGATGATGGGCAACTATTCAAAGAACAAGGGGAAGAATACAAGTATGTGCATATATAGGTGTAGGAAAGTGTGGGGTTTGCTTCACTCGCATACATGTGTGCGTGTGCAAGAGGAATGAAATGTAGGTTATTTCCAAATGTTTGCCTAAGTTAGAAGAGTTAAAAGATCAAATATTGACTCTAAAAATAAACGCTATATGAATACAATTCATAAACATGATATAATACAAAGATATTTGCGAGAGAGAATGGCGTGCTATTGGTGCAATGTTGATTGTTTTCCTTAGTTTTTTAGGGTGGGGAACTTGGTTGAAGTGTGTTGCACTTCAAATGCAATGATCCTCATACATGTCATGCCAAGGATCTTCTAACAGATACACATATATCACGACACAATGGTAGAATGATATACATCAATGCCTTCGATGATATTTTCCTTTATGTATTTATTTTTCTATTTCACGTTATACTACTTTAATAATAAAAACCAACTCTGTCAATGTTTTTGATGATTTTTTGCCCTTACATATACGATTCTCTCTATGTGAGACACCTCTTCTTATGTTATTATAACATCATGTAATAATTTGTGATCATACCATTTCGGGGAAATGCAAGAGTATTTACTCTCTTAGCGAGCTTGTTGTTGGGTATTGATATATGTCAACGACTACTAAGGGAGGTCTTTTATCGCAATTCTTGGAAACTTCAAGATGTTATAGGCATAAGTTTGGGCCATTGTCATTTTTTAAAACTTTAGGGTACTCTTGGAGATGCCCAATTGCAAGTTATCAGTATGGGGTCTTGATTAACTATGGTAAATACTCAACAATATGGTGTGCATTAATATTATCGAATCTTTGCAATGCAATTAACATACAAAATGTGAAAATAATATAGAATCTTCATGTCAACTTGGAGAGTTTATATCATGGGCTCCAATAATTCAAAATTTTATTGCATTATTTGAGATACAACCATTCCCTTATGTTTTTACAAGTTACATTTATAGAATCACTTCACAATGAAGTCGTAACTATCAAATTTGCACTTTTCAAGATTCACATGTATGCCAATGGTAGATACCCTTCCCATTATTATAATAGGTTGTGATGATTGTGTAGTACATCAAAGAGGTGGTCCTTAAGTGGTCCAAAATATGAACACAAAAGACAAAACATGCAATACAATTCTACTATAATGTAACTTTCAAGTTAGAAATTTAGGCATTTCCTTTAATTAGGTCACATGAAAGGATATTCAATTACATTGACACACTTTTAATCTTGGTAATGTGAGTGCATGAGTGTTTATTATCAAACATATTGTTTATTGACAACACTAACCTTGTTTTAAGAAACTAAGGTGTTAACCTATCCCTATCATTATGCATCCATCAATAAAGTTGTGTACCCTTATTTCATGTGTATATAATCAATCACCTCAACATAAATCCAATATAACATGAATGTTTCTAGTTGAGATCATTAAACCTTCAAACCTTACATCTAGGTTGCAAGGATCAAGTCAAGAAACTCATACAATATATTTATTATTAGCGTGCATGACTTCAACCACGTCCGCATCATGAATATCACCACACCTGCATAAATAGTCAAGAAACGTCAATATGGGTGATAAGTACCCTTTCCCTAGTTGACATCTTTGTTTGTTTTTAGATTGAAAGTTATCACATGATCGTGGATAAAACCACATGTTCAATTGTAGCGGTATACACTTCTATGCTTAGCTTCAACTTAGCCACTTATATTGCATTAGTGCCGATTCAATTTTGGCTCATCTCATCTTCTCTTAGCTACTTTTATATTTATTATTATAAACGTGACATTGATGACAGATTCAGATTGAATCTATTGATTTCTACCATATAATTAGTAGCTCATCAAAACTATATAAATTTTCAAACATGATTGTTAAAAAGCATGCAATCACTCTAATATAGAAGCAAGATTCCCTATGAATCATTAAATATGTGGTCGACATGTTACGCTTTAATGGTTCTTTAAGGTGAAGCTAAGATAACCAAGGTAGAAACGTTGAAATGGCAACCTTATAGTTTTGCAACGATAACTCTAAAAAAAAAAGCTTGACTATTCATGCGCTTGGATGTTGCGGATAGGGAAACCCATTGATGCCAATATCTAGATCGAGAGATGCATAAATTTGACGATGTGTCGGAGCGACATGTCAAAAGTGAGAGTCAAATGCATAAAGACGACCATTTCAACCGCGGATAGAATGCATAACGAAAGCTCATGACCCAAGATGACTAGATACAACCCATTGATGCCAATATCTAGATCGAGAGATGCATAAAATTGACGACGTGTCGTACTGACATGTCAAATGCATAAAGACGACCATTTCACTCGCGGATAGAATGCATAACGAAAGCTCATGACCCAAGATGACTAGATACAGTCGAAGATAGGCACTAATGTTCGGGAAAGAGTCTAGCATGCCACAATATGAAAGGTTTGTAATTTAATCTACCAAGTAGGATGATTCGCTCCATATAAGGGACTACACTTGATGGGCGAGGATCAACGAATTCAAATTCGGGAGGTTTATGTATAAATCAATCCATCAACTGATAGATCTATCAATCTATCTATATACCCGCTCTCTAGTGGGATGCAACGATCGGATAACTGAATAATGAAACTGTCCTATAACACCAAGAGATAGAAGTTGTCGCGTGACATGGGGGTGGTACTAGGATTAACATATAGGGTTTTAGGATAATATAAGAGAAGTTTTTTTTATTACCAAAATGCCCTTTAGAAAAGAGAAAAAAATGAGAAAATTATGTAAAGGCATGATCTAATAATAATAATAATAATAATAATAATAATAATAATAATAATGTAAGAGGCATGCAAAAGAGGAGGAGTCAAGGGACGTGGGTTGACGGTTATGGAGGAATTAAATTAATCACGTGACGGTTATTGGCGAGGGGTCACGTGACGGTTGGCTCCTTCCAACCCTTTCGATCCTTCAGAAGAAGAATCAGCTATACATACATATATATATACATATATATATATATAATCTCTCAATCCTTCCCATCCGAATTTCATCAGGAGTTTAGTTGATTAATCCCTGAGTGTTCTGAGATTAACATAATTTAAAGCTTTGCCCTAATTTTGCTCTGATTCGTTGCCAAAGTACCTCTCATATACAGGAAGAAGATACGCATTAGTTAGTATCCATGGCTCCTGCTCGAAAGATGAAGGCTTCTGCTTCTCCTTCTGCCAAGAAGAAACTCGCCTCCAAACCCCACAAAGTCAAGGTAAAAAAAAACTCCCAATACATATTTCTAATGATCCCTTTCCTTCTTACAGAAAAACCATCTTGAATGTGCCTTCGGGGATCGTTTGTGTTTGCGTGCCTGTTTTTTGTTTTAAAATTTGTTGATTCTTTCGTGTTAATTCGCTGAGAAATGGAATAAAATTAACCTGTTTGTTTTAAATTTGTTGATTCTTTTGTCGTAATTCTCTGAGAAATGGACAGAAAATTAACCTGTTTGTTTTAAATTTTGTTGATTCTTTCGTCTTAATTCATTCTCTGAGAAATGGACTAAAATTGATCTGTTTGTTTTGAATTTGGTTGATTCTTTCGTCATAATTCTTTAAAATTTACATGTGTTTTTTGAATTCGTTGATTCTTTCGTCGTAATTCTATGAGAAATGGACCAAAAATTTAAGTTCCTGTTTGTTTTGAATTTCGTTGATTCTTTCGTCTTAATTCTCTGAGAAATGGACTAAAAATTAACCTGTTTGTTTTAAATTTGGTTGATTCTTTGGTCTTAATTCATTCTCTGAGAAATGGACTAAAAATTAAGCATTTCCCATGGGATCATAAAGAAGAATTGACTCCATATCTATGGCTTTTCATGATGATGATGATGATGATGTCTGTGGGAAATTATCAGGCGGGCGGCACGAAGAAGCGGAAAGTAGCAGCACAGAAAGGGAAGAAGAAGGCCTCATCCAGGTCTGCTTCTTCTTCTTCTGCTGCTGCTTCGAAGAAACGCCCTGCCTCTGCCCGTGCAGGCCACAAGAGGAAATCGAAGAAGCATCAGGCGTCCAAGCCTCAGCATGATGGCCATCAATCTAGCCACCATGACCATCATCATCATCATACCTCCCCAAATGCATCAGGCCATGACCATCACAGTGGACACCACCAGGAGTAAATACAAATCAATCCAATCCAATCGAATCCAAAATCCATTGCCTGTAGTACATACCCCCCAATTATAGCCGCCATTGATCCATAATTAGTGTCAACCATATATGCCTAATCTTAGTCTGTGTAATGACAGCATATCACATTAACATCTTCGTCAATCGTTAAACATTAAATCTAAAAATAAATAAATATATACATATACTTTCGATTGTTTAATGGCTTGAGTATTAAGTTTTTTTCTTTCGATTGTTTAATGGCTCGAGTATGACGTTTTTTTTCTTTCCATTGTTTAATGGATCGAGTATTAAGTGTTTTTCTTTCGATTGTTTAATGGTTCGATTTCGATTGTTTAATGGTTCGAGTATTTAAGTCTTTTGCTTTCGATTGTTTAATGGTTTGAGTATTAATTTTCACGCACCGGCAGTAAAAATCGGTGGCATACTTCTGTTGCTGAAACCTCCCTTTTCTTAATCCTGTAAAGTAATTCTTACTTCTAATTCTGTCACTTAATACATTGTTGAAGAGACACTGAATTAATTAATCCAGATCTTAAGATTCACCAATTACGATTTAAGGCTCTCTGCACCATGCCAAAACTTCGTCCATTCCCTAATTTTGTTATAATTCCGACTCCATTTACTCATATTTATAAATTCCCTTTGTCAATTCCTAAATCTTGTTGAGTGGTGATCATAATATTCGGTATTAATCTCTAAATTCGATCTAACTTGATGCACCTAAATATGTTCAGACACTACTCATACTCTTTGGTATAAATCTCTCAATCTGATTTAATCTGATGCATCTAATTATGTTGAAACATTACTCAATACTCTTGTGTATTAATGTCTGTAAATCCGATCTAAATTGATGCATCTAATTATGTTCAAACATTACTCAATACTCGTTGGTATAAATCTCTAAATCCGATCCAATTAGATGCATCTAAGTATGTTCAAACATTAATTTACTCAATACTCTTGAGTCTTTGGTATAACTTTCTATATCCGATCTAATTAGAAATGCATCTAATTATGTTCAAACATTACTCAATATTCTTTGGTATAAATCTCTAAACCCTATCTAAAACCATAGCCCGGCCATATCCAAGCTGCTATATGCGAGGCCATATGCAACATGTTCGTGTATACATAATTAAGATTTCTATTCGTTTAGGGAGAGGGATAACAGCACAACCTTATTCAATGTGTTAACTGATTGTCTTCTTCACAATGTAAAGAGCATTTTCTGTTACTAATCGGGTGGCCATTGTTTAATTTACTTGAAATACAGTGTCGACAGATACATTGTAATATATAATTATCAGAACTTGGATTAGATTTAAAGAAACTTAGCCTTGCCATTATTTCTCTCTACTTTCGACATTCTGGGAGGATTAAAGGCATCATTTGGCTTAGATGGGTAGATATTTATAAGCACATCACAATTAGATCCTAATTGGACCTGTAATCTCCTTAATTTGCACATCAACTGTAATTAGGGGAAGAGAGGAACTTGTCTACTGCTAGCATCAAACCATCTGGGTTCAACCCTGTGGAAACAGTCTCCATTCGCGTGTCGAAAAGCTTCTGAGCAACCTGGAGTTATGGTAAAGTTTAGATTAGTTTGAGGCAACCAATACATTAAAAGTGCTCGCTAATTACATGGACTTGACATTGAATGGTAATTAAACAAATCCAATTTTCTGAAACCATGGAATATCTCAAGACTATAAGTGCATTACTCTATAAAAGTGCTCCAAGAATTCATCGCTCACATTCATTTAAGGCCTTATACTATTTTAAAAATTCACCAGACTGTTTTTAAAAGCCTCCATGGATGATACTACTAAACACACTTCCTCTATTGAAACCCTAAAAACCGTCCCATCTCCTACGCCGCCCTAATTTTGGGATTACACAATATGCAACGAAAACAATAGCAAATTTATGCATTCTGGATTAGTTCAATCCATTACTTCTGTTAATGAACCCTTAATATGAGCTAGATACTTAATCCCTCCATTGCAAATGATCCATTTACGAATAATATGTGTGGAGTATTGCTCCGTGCGCGCACTCTCAGATGCATAATATGCGTACACACATAAGGAACTCAAAACGTGTTCAAATCATACAGGAAGTACAATCTAAATCATGTCAGTAAGTAGGGATGAATTTCCAATATAACTACCAACCATCTATCACATTATAAGTAGTAACGAAAAAATGGAGGGAAAAGAAAATATATGCTGAAATTACAAAAATGGCGCACCGTCAGATTACTACTATTACTGAGGAGGAGGAGGCGGGAAGACGAGGGAGAAGAAGAAGAAGTGGAGGAAGATCGTCGCGGCGGCGTAGTGGTGGCGCTGCTGCGCATCTGCGCCGTCGAATCTGGCGACGGGAATTGATCCGAGCCGCTCCTGCTCATCGTCTGAACCATCATTTCATGACTTGCCATGGCGGCGGCGGTTGTAGTGCTGCCGCTGCAGAAACAGCATGGCTTCGCTATATTCAGCGCCATAGCCTCACTGCTACTACCACTCCTTCTACCATTTCCATTCATTCCCCTCCGTGACCTAGAATTGTAGCTCTTATTATGCCGTGGCGCCTGCTTCAGCTCTTCCACCTGCCATGATCCATCCGTTCTCATCTCAGTTCAGTTTCAATTCCATTCGTTGGTTCATTAGGTCAAACTTTTAGTTAATAATTCCACGGATGCAGAAGGTTCTCATTCAGATTTAAGCACGCAAAGTTGAGTGAATCAATGGATAAAAAAATAAAATAAAATTTAACAGTTTCAATTCCATTTCCATTCGTTTGTTCATTAGGTCAAAATTTTAGTTAATAATTCCACGGATGCAGAAGGTTCTCATTCAGATTTAAGCACGCAAAGTTGAGTGAATCAATGGATAAAAGAATAAAATAAAATTTAACAGTTTCAATTCCATTCGTTGGTTCATTATGTCAAACTTTTAGTTAATAATTCCACGGATGCAGAAAGAAGGTTCTCATTCAGATTTAAGCACGCAAAGTTGAGCGAATCAATGGACAAAAAATAAAAATTTAACAGTAAGGAATGGATGGGAATCGCTGTAGCAGTACCATCTTGTAAGCTAAGCGCAATTCAGCTTCCATGGCATCGAGGAGCTGAGAATCGGAGAGGAGGAGGACATTGTTATGAGGAGGAGAGGGATTAGGGATTGCTGGAATGATATTGCCATTGGCGAAATTAATATAAATACGATCATCATCAACCGAAGCAGGAGGAGGACGATCGTGATCATCAGAGCCAATCATCAGATCCATACATACAAACACCAAAACAGAAGCAATCCGAAAACAAAAAACAGCAATAATTTCCTCAACAGTTTTTTCTGTGATTTCTGTCTGCTCAGAATTTTTTTCGACGATATATATATATAATCTATTTATTTATTTATTTTTAAATTCCTTTTTTACAAATTTTAATCATTTAGATCTTCTATTCAATTCCCGAACGTCACAAAACGTGCGGGCGATGCAAAGAAGCCCTAAATTCGCTGTTATTTTATTTCTGTAATAATTTATATACAAATCTTATTATACTTATTTCATAAAGAGTTTGAGTTTGTTAGAGAGAACCTTAGAGCTTCCCAAACAAAAAACAAAAACAAAAACGAAATGGAAATGTAATGGAATGTAAAGTGTTAAGAGTCTAACAAATCAGTTAAAGCAAAAAGATAAAAGGAATTATAGACCAAAAAACGGAAAGAGGGGTGCCAAAAGTGGAATGGACTCTTCATCTTCTTCTTCATTCACACCATCTCCATCATCTTCATCTCCATCTCCATCACCACCAAAGTGTTGATTATGTTTGTATCTCTATCTGCCAATGTGCGTGTGTGCACGTGCATGTGTTGTTTTTGTTCTCATCTCCTTCAATCAATGTGTGTGCGTGCGCGTGCATGTGTGTGTGTGTGAATCTATCTCTAGCCTCGGCATTCTCGATTGACCTATGCTAGAGTTCTTTCGAAGACGAAAATTACAAGCTATCTAGCTTGGGAATCTTACATGTGCCAATAACAAGATTCTTTAGTATCTTTTTATCTTATTCTCTCTCTCTCTCTCTCTCTCTCTCTCTCTCTCTCTCTCTCTCTTTGAAGTTTGTATTGACGAACATTTATTGTGGTTTGTTGTTCTCAAAGATGAGACAACACTTACGAATGGAATCTCTTGTTTTTGGTCTTATAGGCCATTTTGGGCCTCTTAAAAGACTATTAATATTTCTTTGTTTCTCGCCCTTTCATGGTTATTCTTTTTTGTTGAGAATCAAGCTCAACTTGGTCTAGTGTGTGAACTCACCTTGAGAGTGAATAGACACTCCAACGGTCAAGAGTCACCATTATGTCACCACGTTGTATTCTATCATTTATTATGAGTCATAGAATCATATTCTATGACACATAACTTATTAGCTTTCACATTCCCCATGCTCCATGAGTCTTGCAGTTAATGAAGAGAGAGGGTGACTATATAAAGCACCCTCCTCCCACCTTGTACAATGTTGAGTCTTTCTCCTTTGTTAATATAATCTACCTTGCATATACTCTGTGTCTTACTCCTTGTCTCTCTCTCTCACTCACTCTCTCTCTCTCTCTCTCATACACACACACAGTTCACACCTATTCCGCTACACAAGAATCATACCTGTTTCTTTACAATTTCATTCACCAGTTAACCCTTCCTTTTGGCAACACCTCTTACGGTGTGACTCACGCACCATCCATATCCCCCCCCTCTAGTGTTAGAGCCATACCTTTCATACCTCCTTCTAGCAAGTGTATAACGTGAATCTGCCATATGACACCATAATATCTCCAACTAGTTCAAATTTTTAGTTCCCCTCCTGATTTGAATTACTAATTCTCACATGAGAACTTCTTCATGTGTTCGTGATTTGATGTAGCTATTCAGCAACGCAACATTCCAAATTTAAGACACATGATTTTGCGTTTTACTCTCCATATCATTATTAAGAGGCACTATAAATGGAGGAATCTAATTATCATCACTCATTGCCATGATGAATCCATGATTGATGATCATTGTTTAAGTGAAAAGTTTACAAGATAAGGTCGTTATATTGCAACTACACTTGCATCATATTCTCAAATTTGTATACAATTGTTTAATGGCAATGAATCTGCCAGTACAACTGAAGGTATGAGCAAATACATAATAGTTAGTTGATGCTCTAGACTTCCATCAAGGAAAAACTCCAAATGTATAGGAAAAGTTCGTATAAAAACCATTCCTTTAATATGATGTTTTGACAATAAATGTAGCACATAACGTTTTTCCACAATCACCATTGCACCAAAAAGAGATTCCTCCTTCAGTAAACTGTAAGATTATGAATCTCTTGTTCGATATGTACAACGTCTAGCTAGTATGTCTTTCACAGGACGACAAACAGATTTGTCAAGCAAGCCCTTACCAACAAAATATTGCCCTCTCAAAAAATCACAATATGCACACATCTTTCAATTCAATTTATATCCATCCACCTACATCCAATAAAATAATACAGTTATAGCCACAAAACTATCTCATTTCTTAATCCACTTTCCTCTGGAGCACAAACAAAAATTTCTAAATATTCTCTCTCTGATATTAGAATCTTCTCTATATTCATCTTCCTCCCCTTCCCTTGTGCTGGTACATAATCACGCTTACCCTGTTTATGACTGAATTCCACTGATCCTCCTTTATGCATGTAGGTAGGTACATAATTTTTTACATCGAAAGTATCTCACATGGTTTTTCAAAGTAGAGGGCATGGTACAAAGCAAACCACATTATATTGAAGAAATTGAGAAATGGTTTCTGAATCAAAATCATCTGATTCAGACATCCATATGCTTTAATGTCATTAACATACTTGCATCTAAATATGCCAGATGGAGGTCAACTAAAAATAACAATTTATTCTCATTCAATATATACAGCTCACGTACAGTCTGATCCACAGATGCAGATTATTTCTTTCACCTTGAACTTAGGTCCTTATTCACAGCTGGGAACACAACACTGTTCGAAGAACCTTTCTAAAACAACTTGAGCCTTCAAATCTTCAATCAACGGCCACAAAATTTGTTATCAAATCGAATCTTACATGCACCTCGAAACTTAGCACAAAAAAATTGTAGTTACTAAATGTCTACCTCAAATGGAAAACGCCCTGAGACCACTATAATGTTAATTTTTTACCTATACCACAAAATTGTGTTTTAAGTACAGCCTCCAGAAACAGGTTTCGAAACGCCATGTCGGCGTTCCTTTTTCACACGAACTTCATTTGGATCAAACCCACCCTCAGCAGAACCATAAACAGCCCATGCTGGAGTTTGAGCCATATAATCTTCGCTAGAGAACTGAGAGCCACCAGCAACCTGCCAAGAACATAGAAAGTTTTTACTAAAATTTCCAACGGAACATTAGACAAGCTATGTGAGCAACTAAACATGGCAAGTATGTCAATTCAACACTTGAATGGCATGATGTATAATAATGTCCAAAAGAAAGACTCAGTGGATATCGGTAGCTCTAGCCTCTCAATTGAATTCCACTTAGTGCACCTCAACATGTCGAAGTATATTAATGTAAAACTTATATGAATGATATAAAATTATTTCGAAAGGAGAAATAGGCAAGCTATGCAGTGAATATCAGTAGCTCCATTTAAGTCCCACTTAGAGCATCTGAATACATTAAGTATATAAATGTAACACTAAAATGCTGTAAAGATAGATAGATAGAGAGAGAGAGAGAGTACCAAATCATGGAATTTTTCATAGTCTATCCATGTATACCAGGAGCCATTCAATTTAAACTTCTTAGCATTTGCTAGGAGCACACAACAGGAATGTGCATGCTCACATGCCAGCTCATATTTACCATTGCTCTTTGATGCAATAGCCTCTGCAAAATTCTTGACATCTTCATGCCACGGAACGTTCTCCATTGTCAAGGTTGATGTGGTTGATCTGAAACAAAGGATTCTCATTTCTTATGCATACCAATCTACACAAAGCATATAGATGTGAAGATAACTTACGACCCACAGTAGGTCACTCCTTTGATCTCTAAGAAGTCTGGTTCCCCAATTTCTAGAAGACTTGCATATCCTTCAATTTCTTCAGTGTTCCATCCTTTAACCAAGGTTAGTCTGTAAACAGTTCTCTGATGTTTGTTTTTAAGGGCCTTCAATGAATCCTGTTAGCACAATACAAGGGAATTCAGCAATCACTATTCCCCTCAGTGATGAAATATTGTAATGGAGTGAGTACAAGATGAAAATCATAGATCATCCACCATTTTCCGGAAACATGACATGTAAATTGCTTACAAATTTTACAGATAAATGATCAACTTTGAGGGAGAGATATAGTGAAATGGGCCATGTTGTCTCATTAGCATAGGTTTCTTCATGAGACTTAAGAAAGCAATTACAGGGATTCCAGATTCACGTTACTAGGCAGCAGGTTGCGATCAAGAAATCCACCTAAAGAACCCTATGACTGGATCCTAGCAAAGAACAGAGACAATCGAGCTGAAGAAAAGAGGGTAAGGACTTCTTGTCGACCTGACCAGATGCCATGTATGTTTTCTGATGAATTAGTTTGTCGACAGATCCCATATGGGGTGGAATCTGATATTATAGATTGTACGGTTCAGACTAGCATGTGCTCATAATCTTCAAATTCAATTCCATGTTTCAGACTAACATATTTTCATCTATGCTTATGACATTACGATTCTAAAAGATCCAGATATTTCATCACAGGAAACAAAATACAAAAAAATGAAATAAGTTTTAAGCTTAGTATATTACCCTAATAATCATTTTGATAGTAAAAAACTATTCAAATTTCAGAGAAAAATACAACAAAAGTGATTTCATGTTATGCATAGCACCAAGAAATTTTCATGCTCAAAACAATAACAGCAAACTGCTTACTACAAAGCGCTCCCAGAAATCTGCAAAAAGTGGTCGATCGATAGCCTTAAGCCGTTCCTTGGTAGCTGCATCAACACTGACATAGAGCTGATAATGCCAAAAGTGCCAATTTAAGATGGGTATACATGTCCTCCTGTGAGCTTTTCTAGAGATAATATCAAGATTCACAATGTAGAACAACTTCTATAACAAACAAAACTCTCAATATTCATGCCTGTGTGATCGGATCCAGATTTTCGATGCAATCTGGAAATTGTGCATTGGTAACGAGAAATGTTGAAATCCTGCGTTTGTGCAACTCTCTTACTAGCTTATTAATTTCAGGGTACATGATAGGTTCCCCAACCAGAGATAAGGCACAATGTCTGGGGTTAATTCCTTCGATCAAGCGGTCTTGACTAACGCCTGTGATGCAACACATGCACAGACACTCCATAAATGAACAAAGTGTTTCCATTTTTGCAAAGATCATATATAGATATGAAAACTTCACTTTCAAGTCTCACCAGGAACACCTTTCATCTGTTTGACCATTTTAATATGTTTGTCTAATGCAGCTTCAACAATCTCGATAGGGTCGTCCATTTTCCACTTCCACGTCTTGCCAACAGGATTCGTGTGATGTCTCCAACAAAACACACATTTGTTAGCACATGCTAGGCTTGGTGTCGTCTCCATACACCTGTGGTCAAATATACAAACTAGCTTAGCCAAACAGGGTTTCTTTTACAAACATTTTAATCTTTACCATGTCAAGTAGCACAAAATTAGGTAAATCGAATTATCAGAAAAAATAGAACTATAAAGGAGCATGGGCTGGAAATATTTGAAAACTACAAATCCTATAAAATATACAAATATCCGATTCGCAGTCTTTTTTCATGCTTTCCAATTTTTAACACATGAAAAGGAGACTGCTGATTAGTAACAAAACATTCTCGAATGCCAAGCATAAAATTCTTACCTATGACTTTCAATGCCATAAAATGAATGCTTATAACATCCACCACGTCCTCGGAGCTGTGACTTAGTCCATCTACAAAGCTTCACACCACTATGTGAACCAATGATTTTATATCCCTGCATAGCCACCATAACCAAATATTGGAAACAAGCATCCATATATAGACCATGAAATTTCCTAGTAATAGATAGTGGCATGATGTCAAACCTGCTTTTCTAAATTTGCACGAATGGTTGGGGTCACCATTTCCTTTGGTCCTTGATTTCCATTGTCCAAACTTGGAACTACTTTGCTTTGATTCTTCCTTCTATATATTTTTTGTTTACCATTTTCTAGAAGCACGTTATCTTTTTTCCCCGATACATCAAACTTCCCTCCAATATCTTCTACATCAACCAACTCTTCTTCCATATTCTCTTTGTCATCTTCATCTTCATCTTTATCATAATCATCTTCATCTTCATCTTCATCGTCACTATCGATAGCATCATCGATATTTCCTTCTTCATGAACCACTTGTAATGGAGACCCATTGAGAGACTTCAGCTTTCTAATGAGCTTTTCCGTCCATTCCTTGAATTTTTCATCCACCAAACCTTCATCTTCGTCTCCTTCTTCTCTATCAAGTATCCTACTTGCCCCAAGTTCTGACATATGCTGATCCCAGGATCTAGCAACCATATTATATGAAGAGCCATAAGCACTACTACCTATTCCAAAAATGGCATATTTGCACTGATTTAGGAGCCAAGAACTGACCCTAAAATCGGCAGAACTTTCTTCTAACCATCTTCCAAGAAAAGAAGCATGATCTGGCGCTAAGCCATTCTCCCATGTCGAGACAACAAAGACAACAAACTTCTCTTGAGCTAAGTCTTCGGGTTCATAAGACAAAGGGTCCAATAGCTCAACTTGAGCATTCTCAACTAAGAGATCTCGAACAAGTTTTTCAGCTAAGGCCTTACTACGACCGGTTTGAGAAGCATAAATAACTTTACCTTGGATAGAATTAAGAGACTTGACATCCAAGACAATAGGATTTTCAGCTAATGTTCGCTTCTCGGGCAAATTCAAGACTCGATTTGCCCGATTTTGATGCTTAACTGAACCTTCCTCTTTCCTTTTACGACGAGAAGATGGTAATTTAGGTTTACAACTACCACATGATTTCGTCTCCTTATTGCTATTAGAAGTACAGATATGAGAAGTCCGACCCCTCACATTTTTTTCTTCTGCTATTGCATCTGCTTCATTGTCTTCGTCTTCGTCTCCTTCTTCCAGGCCTTCTAGCTCTCTGTTCCAATTGAGAAGATCTTTGACACGTTCTAGAGAAGCCCTGCGAAGGTTTCTACGCCGGGTTCGGTAGAAATGCAGGAGAGAGACAGAGAGCAGAGCAATGGAAGCACACTGCAATGCGACGATGTGTCGACGCTCCATGGATGGATGGATGGATGGATGGATGTGGTGATGGCGACGGTGGCAGAAGGAAGGAGTCACAGAACAGGGGTCAAGCCTTTCAGAGAGAAAGGCCTTTCTCTCTCTCTCTCTCTCTCTCTCCTTCTTCTTCTTCTTCGTCTTCTTCTTCTTCTTCTTCTTCTGGTGAAAACATACAATTAGTATATCTGTGCGAAAAACACTACTTACAAATTATTAGCAATGGGCACGGTTTCGGCTCCAACCGAACCGAACCGAACCAAACCGTAAGTCATGCTTTTAACGGTTTATTGGTTCCACAATAAATTAATGGTTTGGTTTCGATTTTTAATAAACGGTTCGGTTCGGTTCTAAAACTCGGGTTTATCGGTTTCAATGGTTTGGTTTAAAGGTTTATTGGTTTTTGGTTGACTTTTTGTTTTTTTTTCCAAAAGAAGAATATACTCCATTAGTTAAAATGACATACAATACACAACTTTAGACATTACCTACTTCCGTATGGACTACATCACATATTTATCTTACACTAAATAGCCCATATGTTTGTTCTCCATGTTTGTTGTGTCATTCACGCCCCTCTATCATCTAATGGGAGGGGGGAACAACCATCTCGGTACTACGTATTGCCATCGTATCTCCACTCCAATTTCTGTAGCCATCGGTGTAGTACACCATCGTTTTCTGAATTTCAGTCTCATTAAATCTGAAGCATCATCTATTCCATCAATCCGCTCATATTGGGCCCTCAATGTAGTTATTAGCATGTGCCATATTAGCTTAATAGATTCTGTTGGAGGCCGTTTGTTTGCTGAAAATACCCTGGTACATCTTGCGGTCCAAATGTTCCATATGATAATGGGTGCTAACAACATCCATAGATCTACAATTTTCTGCTTCTGGGCATTACTTCTAGGTGCACTTTTACCAACGATCACTCGAATAGTCCCATTCTCCCCTTTGTACATAGTTGTACATGTGCTATCAAAATTCTCTACGTCATCATCAAGACAATTCCAACAAGCATGTCCCCAATTGAGGGTAAATGAGCTAGAGGCATGGCAAAGCAATCGTAATGCCCTTCTCCATACTACCATAGCCTCATGACATTCCCAAAGACAATGGGAAATGCTTTCTAGTTGTCCACATGCACTACATCTTGGGTCTACATTGGGGCCTTTAGCCCATGCCCCTACTGGCAAGGCTCTATGCACAATAAGCCATAAGCACATCATTATCTTGCGGTCACCGCTGTCATGCCATATCATTTTCCAGAATTTAGCTAATCTCCTTTCACTAATGCCCTCTTGTATCCAAAATTTACGAGCTGCAATATCTTGGTGTTCTTGTTTTAGGATAATTTGCCTCTCGATTTTCGTGTTGTACTTGAAAAATTGCACCAACTTGGCACCATCACTTGGACCTTGAGTTTTCCAGAAATACATCGCAGGGTCCCATGATAGCTGATTTGAATTCCCTTCTATCGGCCAACACACCGTCGTTGGTTTGAGCTCACTTGGTTTGGGGTCAACTATCATAGCCTTTCCATTTTTTGCAAGCAACCTAATTGGCCTTTCACTTTGATAGGCTGGTTGCTCACATATTACCCTTCTATGATCTATTTTGTAGTAGCATGCCTCATTAGAGTTGGCTTTCATTCCCTTAATTCCAATTACATAATTTTCAGCATCGATGAGTCCTGTCCATTCCATTTCAGAGGGGCTTATGGCTGCTTCTTCCAAGATTTGCCCGCTGCGTGCAAAGGCATCTGTAATCCTCATTAGCATGCATTTACCCCTGTTTATCCTCCATATTCTAGCCTTTTGAGTGCCCACATCATTACGTAGAAATCTCTTCCAATTTGCCAATGTATTCCCTTGGGCATTGATTAAATTGGCCCATTTGAAACCTGTTTTTTGTCCTATCATCAGCCCATCCACATCTCTAATTAATGGGTTCCAAACAATAGGCATGTACATTCGAGCATATGCATCATTTCTCCACCTACAAACGATTCCCTTTCTTATTCCATTCCATGCCTTCATAATTCCAACAACACATATACTCTGTGTACATCCCCGGTATTTGGGTCGCATTTCAGGCACAAACCCCCAAAAAGGGCTACTTGGCCAACTCCCACCATGTCTTGGCAACCACATATTCCATCTGCGTCGCCAGAGAATTTTCCAAGGTGCCTCGGGTGGTTGCAAGCTCCTGACCACCAATTTGCCGAGCAAAGCCTTCGTTTGCACCACAGGATCTATTAGTCCCACCCCACCTTCACGTTTATCTTTTATGAGTGTAGTCCATGCAACCTTTGCACAAGCATGTTTTTCCTCGGTGCCCCCCCATAAGAAATTTCTGATCAACCTTTTTATCAATTTCATCGACTTGGGTGCGATTATCCAACATGCCACAGTATGCCATATTGTGGCCATTAGCACCTGATTTGCAATCACAATCTTGGCTGCAAAGGATAATTTTCTTGCATTCCACCATATTAACTTCACTTTTATTTTGTCCACAAGTAGAGTGTAGTGTTCTGAGCGATCAATGTCCATCCCGATTTTGAAACCCAAGTATCTAGTAGCTTCTCCTCTCCTCAACCATCTGAAATTAGGGTCTGGAGCCCAATTGACCACAGGCTTATTGCTAATCCAAATGCCCACTGATTTATTCCAAATTATATTCGCACATGACCCCCTACAAAACTCATTTATTGCACTTTGTAGTCTGTCCAAGTTGTTTGCATCCCCCTTAACATAAATTGTTGTATCATCATCATATTCTGTATCAAGCATCATTCCTGCATCCTCGGGTAGGGGAAGGCCTTGTATTTGCCAATATCTATCACTAATCTGATAATGCAACACTTCCGCTGCAATAATGAATAGGTACGAGGCCAATGGGCATCCCTGGCGTACCGATCGTGTCATCCTAAAGCTCTTCCCCAAGCTTCCAGCCATTAAAACCTGGCTGGAAGCATCCCTATAAAAGGCAGCCAATCCAAGGATCCATTGCTGCTCGAAGCTTAGGGCAGCCATCACTGCTTCTAGGAATTCCCATGAGATCCTATCATATGTTTTTTCAAAATCGAGTAACATTACTGCTAGGTCCACTTCTTGCTCCTCTGCCCATGCTGAATACTCCCAAAAAGTTATCACATTGTCAACAATGCTCCGGTTTTCGAGGAAGCCAGTTTGCGTTGTATGTATTATGTCCCCTAGGACCGTTTTCAATTGACTACTTACAACTTTAGCCATGATCTTATAGCCATTAGTGAGAATCGTCAAAGGTCGCCAATTATCAAGCATAGTTAGATCTTTCCCATCCTTGGGAATTAAATAAATCATTCCTTGATACAATGTCGGAGGCATTAAACCTTCAGCCATAATGTATTGCATCCCTTCCAACATGTCATCCTTAATTAAATCCCAATATTTGATGTAAAAATATATAGGGAGTCCATCTATGCCTGCACAACTTTGTTTGTTCATATCTGAAATTGCATCCCACAATTCTTGTATACAAATAGGGGTATTTAGACGGTCCATCATCTGAGCCGAAACTCTCTTCGGTATCCTATTTATTATATTTCTAAAGGCATCCTGCTCAATATGATCCTCGTTGCATACATTCAGTAGTTGCATATAATAGCTCGTGGCCATTCCAAGCATTTCCTTCGCGCACGTGGTCATTGTGCCATCTGTCTTTTTCAAACATGAAGGTTGGGTCCCAGAGCCTTTGCATTTTACAGCTTCAAAAAAACCTTTCATAACACGGTCTCCTACCCTCATCCAATTTACTGCTTTACTACGATAGGCATTAGTAGTCCTTAGTTTCTAATACATATCCAGTTTGCATTTTGCCTCCTCTAGTTGGGCCTCAATCCATACATTATTCAGGTATTGTTCTCTTAGTCGCTGCATAGAAGCGAGTGTCCATTGCATTCTTTGTAGTTTCTCCTTCATCTCCTTTCTAATTTCAGTTGCTTTCTTCCGAAAGAAACATGCACATTCCTCAATTTTCCCAGCCAGCCTATGAGCGGGATCATGATACATCCATTTGACATTAGACCATAGTCTTCTTATATCATTAGTCCATTTATTGTCCATGACCAACTCCTTGCTCCCCTTCACATTATGTGGATTGCATCGACTGTTTTTTTTTATATGTAACAGGATAGGTGCATGGTCTGAGAACATCGTTCCAGGACAAATTATGCATTTGCCTTTCATATCTATGAGCCGAGGGTCCAAATACCATCTGTCCAACATGGACATTCTCCTCCCATGAACGCTTCCTCCTACTCTAGAGTATAGAAGAGATTTTTCTTTTTGCATCTGAAAGTTAGATGCATTCCAACAATCTATCACGTTATATGCTAAACAAAACTTATCCCATGCATCTTTTTCCGCCCCTTGCACCGTGCCATTTGCATTTCCGCTTATATCTTCTTGTTGCTCCACCATATTAAAATCTCCTCCAATGATCCACATATCTGCATCTGGTTTCTTGTCCACTAGTTGCAACCAGAATTCCTTTATTTCAGTAGTAGAATTTGGGGCATATATGTTCAGTATGCCCAAGTGCCCATATCTATGTTTGATCCTTATATAGACAGCCCGACCCTCTACTAAACATCCTCTGCCTGTGAATGTTGCATTATACTTAGCTTTCATTGCTATGAGTACTCCCCCGTGAATCTGTCTGTCCCCCGTAGCTGCCGACCATGTATTGGTCCAACTGCCAGGGCAGATGTTTCCAATTTTGTCGATCTTATCCCCATCTAGGTGATGCTCTTGCACCATGATAACATCAAGCACTATTGCCTCCGTGCATCGCTGAATTTCAGCAGCTAATACATTGTTCTTCATGTGGAATTGGCTACCACCAATTCCTTGTATATTCCATGTTAGCAAGCTAAGATTCATTTTAGC
The DNA here is from genome assembly GCF_043228905.1 of Azolla caroliniana. NCBI lineage: Eukaryota > Viridiplantae > Streptophyta > Polypodiopsida > Salviniales > Salviniaceae > Azolla > Azolla caroliniana. Next base: position 3,851,059 of record NW_028230450.1, on the reverse strand, counting down.
ATATACCGTGCCTCTTTAGTGGCCCAACCAATGCATTTTCAGCTTCCACTAGGTTCGCAAAGATCATATCTTGGAGATTATCCTCTTCTAATGTCACCATTTCAAGGTGGTATACCATGAATTCCGTGATCATTCGAGGTAGCTTCCTAAATTTCACATTTATATAGCATATGCCTTGCTCATTCACCTTGCCCGAGCTCCATAGCATGGCATCTTTCCATTGTCTTTTCATTTTCACACTTATTGCGGTACCATATGTTGAATCTACATGAGCACCCATTTGTTGTTCCAACCATCCGAGTGCTTCTTCTCTGTTGTGGGGCTCCTTATTTCCCACGACCAGCATATAGGACAGTCCAACGATTTGATCTTCGTCCTCACAATGACTATAGATATTGATTCTACACATGTTGTCCTTCTTCATCTCAACCCCACACATTTCCTTGAACCACTTTTTGCCTGTCAGTTTCAATTTGATTTGTTGCCCAGTAGTCGATAGGGGGGGTCACTTTGTATTGAGGATTCCATTTCACTCTTGACCGTTTACGCATACCTTTATGTTTCTCCATCCCATTCTCTTCCTCTTTTCTAGCACGCATGTGCCTTTTCATTTTTGCTATCCCCTTAATATGTTGGGTTGTCACTAGCGACTTATCTTGCTCTTTCAAGGGGCTTACATCCTTTTGATTTCTTATTTCTCCTTCCTCATCCATACATTCTTGATGCATCAACATTGTCTTCCTACTGCCATGTCTGCATATCATTAATAACATTCACAAAGTTGCTCTCCGAATGTGCCTTTGATCTTGCTTCCTTGTCATTAGCTATGTTTTCATTGTCCTCTATGGCTAAGAGTTCATATTTGTTGCTAAGTTGATGCCATTCTTGTCTGAGCATAATTTTTTGTTTTCCTTTATTATTCATATACTTCCATCCATCTTCATTCATCCACATTGCATGGTTTGTTCTCATATTTTTCTGTTGTGTCAAACTTGTTGGGCTTTTCCATCCATGCTTCCCATTTCTACGATGCATGATCTCCTTACCTCTAGGGCATTCTCGGGCCATATGCCCCATTTGTCTACAAACAAAGCATTGCCCTGGAAGTCCGGCATATTCCATTGGATGTACATGGTCAGGCATGAGTTTGCTGCTTAACACCATTGTTTGTGGTAAGGTCTTTACATCAGAGACAATTAATTTCATCCTCGGCATTTCACTTACTCTCTCTGCAAATGTTTTTTCCAAACATTGCCCTCCCATACTCTTCCCAATGGCTGGGAGAAAGGACTCCCATTTCTTAGGTAAACCAGGGAAAAAGGCCGTTATTACTGCTGGATTTCCTATACAAGCATTTGCTTTACACATGTCAAAATCCACATTCCATTTGAATACATACGCTCTTGCATTGTGCCATGTCAATGGATTGTTCTCGATAATTTTACATATATTCGTATCAGGCATCACAGTAACATGGTAGAACCCCTTTCCCATAAATGTGATGTCCATCACTCTTCCAAGGTTTTCTTGCAGGCAACTTTGCAACCAATCACGCAACAACGGGCGATTTGGTCGACTACCCACCACTTTCACCACAAATGATTCCTGTCTAAGTCTTGCGATTTCACTCTCCATGATGCATTCTTCTTCCGGGGAGAGAACGAAGGCTCCCATAGCTTGCATTGAGTTATCACCTAACCTATTCATCCCCTCTGTCCCCTGTTCTAGATCATCATCATAATCATTAGAGGTTTGATCCTCACATACCTGCGTCCCCTTGGTGGCAAGAGGATTTCGAGTTGCAGTTCGTGCAGCCTCCACAGGTTCTGAGACGCTGGTTGATGCCCCCTCTGTTGTCATCACTGTTGTCATCACCGCCATCACTGCGAGCTGCTGTTCGTGCAGCCTCCCGACGAGCTCCTCCTGCTGTTCGTTGTTCGTATTCCTAGTTGACTTTTTTTTTGCCTTAATTATTTATTAATTTAATGGTTTTTTATTAATTTAATTAATTTAACTTAAATGCGTATTTAATTTACTAGTTTAATTAAAGTTTCTTTTATTGATTTGATGAATTTTACTTAAACGCTTATTTAATTTAATGTATATTTGATTATTTAGATTTTTAATTAGTTTTACTTAAATGGTTATGTTTAAATTTTGTACTAAATGGTTTGGTTTGGTTTCAACTTTTCCCTAAACGGTTTGGGTTTAAATGATTTGGTTTACCTTTTCTCTTAAATGGTTTGGTTTAAATGGCTTGAGTGTTCATACACGGCTTCGTTTGGTTTTTGTTCTATATAAATGGTTTGGTTTGGTTTGGTTTTAAGGCAAAGAAACTGAACTGAACCGTGGCCATTGCTACTTACAACGGGGGTCACAATGGAGTATGGTCACCCACTAACTAACTACGTGTGTAATGTAATGGAACATGTTGAATTGCAAATAAGCAAGATGAACACTCCATTGAAGAAAGAATTCCCACTCGCTCTGTTGAAGAAAATTGTCACACTAGTACTCTCTTCAACTTTTGAATCTATTTGCCATCCTCTCCACATAGGCCATAATCTCTGTTTTGTATGGATTCAATTTTCATTTCTAGGTTTGGTCTTGGATTTTGGACAATTTGGGTCTCCGAAGTCAAGACTACATAACTTATGATCTTAGAAACATTTTGTGGCTGGAAATTTGTGTAACTTGATGTTTTAAGTATGTTCAAAACACATTTTGTGTTTTTTAGTGGTTAAAATATTTGTGGTGGCTAAAATTTTAATGCTTTGATGAAATCAGAGACGAAACAGTGCTTGGAATGATCTCTTACTTATTGTTTTATATTGGGAAGAAGATTTATATGTGTTTTAATTTTAATGGTGGAAGTTTTATATATTTAAAACTCAAAGATTTTGATGATAGATTTTTTTAATACTTAGAAGAGTCGTTAAAGCGAGATTGTCGATTAATGACAATCAAATATGTCTTAGGGGGGCTACTAGTGTAACACCACTGAAATTTCTGAGATAAGGGTGAATCGCCGATTGGTTCGGACTCGCGTGTCGATGCTCTTCGTTTACGGGAATCAATGACTACAAGAGAGAAATTATTTGGATCCGCCCAACCACCCTCTATCCAGCTTAAAATAGAATATACTTCTTCATTCTCTTGTCAGTCCCCCCCCCCCCCCATATGGTACATGAGTACCTTATGGAAGTGAGTGCACTCTAGGGGGTTCCATCCCTTATTAGATTATTGAGTGCACTCTAGAGAGATTCCACCCGTCACATATGTATTAGATTATTGAGTGCACTCTAGAGAGATTCCATCCCTCACATAGTTATTAGCTTATTGAGTGCACTTCAGAGAGATTCCATCCCTCACATTGCACTTAGGCAATGGTACACATGCCACAAACCCATGACTCACACCTTGAGTCATGGGTGTCTTCTCCATCTATCGAGTAGACTTAGGAGCCCACGACTCTTACTCCGAGTCATGGGCGCCTTCTCTATCCGTCGAGAAAGACCCTTACCTCAATCCATCGAGGTGGCGTGTTGCGGTTCCGATCACAGAACCCCTCAACACATCGGATGTGTTACAACTAGGGAGCTCATTATGACCCACCTCTTGCCCCCATATAGGTATGGTCTTCACCTGACATTGTCCATACTTCCATTCATAGGGGTTTTAGAGTTACATAATAAGATAACTATCCTTGTGCGTCTCTTCTTCTTCTTGCGTCATTGTATACAATACCTCCACCTTCTCATGGTCGCATATGTTTCCGATATACAACACATGCTATTCACTTGTGACTTGTTCTAACCAATATTCAAAATATTGTCATTGTAGTAGTACCTTGATCCTCGTTGTGTATTACTTGCAACAATTTCATGTGTAATTTGTGCAAAATGCACAAGTGCATATCAAAGACAAGTTGAATTAGGACAAACAATGCATCTTCCATTGGAGAGGTGCAACAATGTAATTTTGAGAAGTAAGCATGATGTAAGTGGTACTTGTCGAGGGTTGCCATATTTCTTTATATGAGAAAAACACTTCTTTTATAGAGGAGTGATGTCAAGAAGACAATTATAACATGTGACCATCATGTCATAATATATCCTTGATATAACCATCCACCAAGACCAAATGGCTTTATGTGTTAGGTGATGGGTGAAATTAGTTAATGTGTAGCCAAATAATATTATGGTGGACAACTTAAGAAGGTTTCATGACAATTTTCATGATGTTTTTTTGTTAGAGCTAGATCCTAATGTAGGCATGAGATAAGGGAATATATTATTAAAAAAAAGAGAGGAAAGAGAGAAAGAAGGGTGTCGATCAATCTGACCACCCTTGAGTGAAGGGATCGAGATGGACTTGAACCTTGATTGGCGTTCCATACCACCATTGTGGTGTCGAATCGTACTTGGTATTCTGGCACTCGCTTCAAGAGTTAATCACCACAAGGACAGAGTCTCGACGTAGTCGATCATGTGCCAAATGAGGGTAGCTAGGCCTCATATTTATAGCCAGACCTAAGGCCCCCCCAGGCAAGTTCACAGTTGGCCTTTAATGGGTTGTCTCAATCCCAAGGATGAAAAGTAATCCTTCCCTTCTTTACACTCTCGTTTAACCCTCACACTTTATCCACGTGTATAAAATACTATAGTACGTTTACGGTTCATACGCATTACATTGGCCGAGAATCGAACACGGGTTTGTACTGTGGCAGGGTACTATTCTACAACTAGACCACCAATGCAAGTATGGCATGTTAAAATATTTTCATCTTCTCTAAGAGAAATAACAAACAAGAAGAAATTGCGTCATCGTGTCTTTTATGCATCATCGAACTTCATTGTTAGATTGGCTAGTTAGAAAACTGCTTCATAACCTTACTGCGGCCAACATTCTCACGCTAGATGTGGAATTTTGAGTGCTATATATAGTAAGCATTTTCGTTTTAGGATTCATACGAATTGCATTGGCCGGGAATCGAACCCGGGTCTGTACCGTGGCAGGGTACTATTCTACCACTAGACCACCAATGCAAGTGTTAAAATATTTTCGTGTACTATAATAGAAATGATGAAACAAGCACCAATTATGTCATCAAGTCTTTATGATGTTTAACAACTTGTGGCCATACTTGTCTAAGGTTCTCTTAAGGAAATTCTTTCTACATCAACAAACTCACATGTTCATTGCTAGATTGGCTCGCGCTAAAACTATTTCGTACCCTCATTGCGGCCAACATTCTCTACATCTGATTCGTACAATGCCCATGTATTGAAAATCTTTAGTGCACTCCATGTGCTTGACATTCAACGCTAGATATGGAATATTGAGTGCTAAATATAGTAAGTTTCAAGTTTCATACGGATTACATTGGTCGAGAATCGAACTTGGGTTTGAACCATGGCAACGTACTATCCTACCACTAGACCACCGATGCAAGTATGACATGTTAAAATATTTTAATCTTCTATACGAAAAATAATTAAACAAGAACCGATTACATCATCATGTCTTTATGATGTTTAACTTGTGGCGATACTTGCCTAAAGTTGTCTGAGGGAAATTCTTTTCGCATCATAAAACTCACATGTTCATTGTTAGATTGGCTCACTATAAAACTATTTCGTACCCTCGTTGCGGCTAACATTCTCTACATCTGATTCGTACAATGCCCATCTATTGAAATCTTTAGTGCTCTCCATGTGCTTGACATTCTACGCTAGATGTGGAATATTGTTTGCTATGTATATAGTAAGTTAAAGGTTAAGATTCATGCGCATTACATTGGCCGAGAATCGAACACGGGTTTGTACCGTGGCAATGTACTATTCTACCACTAGACCACCAATGCAAGTATGGCATGTTAAAATATTTCCATCTTCTCTAAGAAAAATAACGAAACAAGAAGCAATTACGTCATCATGTCTTTTACGCATCAACAAAGTCACATGTTCATCGTTAGATCGGCTCGTTAGAAAACTGCTTCGTACCCTTACTGCGGCCAACATTCTCACGCTAGATGTGGAACTTTGAGTGCTTTATATAGTAAGTTTCGTTTTAGGATTCATACAAATTGCATTGGCCGGGAATCGAACCCGGGTCTGTACCGTGGCAGGGTACTATTCTACCACTAGACCACCAATGCAAGTGTTAAAATATTTTCGTGTACTATAACAGAAATGATGAAACAAGAACAAATTACGTCATCAAGTCTTTATGACGTTTAACAACTTGTGGCCATACTTGTCTAAGGTTCTCTTAAGGAAATTCTTTATACATCAACAAACTCACATGTTCATTGCTAGATTGGCTCGCGCTAAAACTATTTCGTACCCTCGTTGCGGCCAACATTCTCTACATCTGATTCGTACAATGCCCATGTATTGAAAATCTTTAGTGCACTCCATGTGCTTGACATTCAACGCTAGATATGGAATATTGAGTGCTAAATATAGTAAGTTTCAGGTTTCATATGGATTACATTGGTCGAGAATCGAACCTGGGTTTGAACCGTGGCAACATACTATCCTATGACTAGACCACCGATGCAAGTATGACATGTTAAAATATTTTGATCTTCTCTACGAAAAATAATTAAACAAGAACCGATTACATCATCACGTCTTTATGATGTTTAACTTTTGGAGATACTTGCCGAAAGTTGTCTGAGGGAAATTCTTTTCGCATCAACAAACTCACATGTTCATTGTTAGATTGGTTCATTATAAAACTATTTCGTACCCTCGTTGCGGCTAACATTCTCTACATCTGATTCGTACAATGCCCATCTATTGAAATCTTTAGTGCTCTCCATGTGCTTGACATTCTACGCTAGATGTGGAATATTGTTTGCTATGTATATAGTAAGTTAAAGGTTTAGGATTCATACGCAATACATTGGCCGAGAATCGAACACGGGTTTGTACAGTGGCAAGGTACTATTCTACGACTAGACCACCAATGCAGGTATGGCATGTTAAAATATTTCCATCTTCTCTAAGAAAAATAACGAAACAAGAAGCAATTACGTCATCATGTCTTTTACGCATCAACAAAGTCACATGTTCATTGTTAGATTGGCTCGCTAGAAAACTGCCTCGTACCCTTACTGCGGCCAACATTCTCACGCTAGATGTGGGATTTTGAGTGCTATATATAGTAAGTTTCGTTTTAGGATTCATATGAATTTCATTGGTCGGGAATCGAACTCGGGTTTGTACCGTGGCAGGGTACTATTCTACCACTAGACCACCAATGCAAGTGTTAAAATATTTTCGTGTTCTATAAAAGAAATGATGAAACAAGAACCAATTACATCATCAAGTCTTTATGATGTTTCGCAACTTGTGGCCATACTTGTGTAAGGTTCTCTTAAGGAAATTCTTTATACATCAACAAACTAACATGTTCATTGCTAGATTGCCTCGCGCTAAAACTATTTCGTACCCTCGTTATGGCCAACATTCTCTACATCTGATTCGTACAATGCCCATGTATTGAAAATCTTTAGTGCACTCCATGTGCTTGACATTCAACGCTAGATATGGAATCTTGAGTGCTAAATATAGTAAGTTTCACGTTTCATACGGATTACATTGGTCGAGAATCGAAGCTGGGTTTGAACCGCGGTAACGTACTATCCTACGACTAGACCACCGATGCAAGTATGACATGTTAAAATATTTTCATCTTCTTTACGAAAAATAATTAAACAAGAACCGATTACATCATCATATCTTATGATGTTTAACTTGTGGCGATACTTGCCTAAAGTTGTCTGAGGGAAATTCTTTTCGCATCAACAAACTCAATTGTTCATTGTTACATTGGCTCACTATAAAACTATTTCGTACCTTGTTGCGGCCAACATTCTCTACATCTGATTCGTACAATGCCCATCTATTGAAATCTTTAGTGCTCTCCATGTGCTTGACATTCTACACTAGATGTGGAATATTGTTTGCTATGTATATAGTAAGTTAAAGGTTTAGGATTCATACGCAATACATTGGCCGAGAATCGAACACGGGTTTGTACCGTGGCAAGGTACTATTCTACCACTAGACCACCAATGCAAGTATGGCATATTAAAATATTTCCATCTTCTCTAAGAAAAATAACGAAACAAGAAGCAATTACGTCATCATGTCTTTTACGCATCAACAAACTCACATGTTCATCGTTAGATTGGCTAGCTAGAAAACTGCTTCGTACCCTTACTGCGGCCAACGTTCTCACAATAGATGTGGAATTTTGAGTGCTATATATAGTAAGTTTAATTTTAGGATTCATACGAACTGCATTGGCCGGGAATCGAACCCGGGTTTGTACCGTGGCAGGGTACTATTCTACCACTAGACCACCAATGCAAGTGTTAAAATATTTTCGTGTACTATAACAGAAATGATTAAACAAGAACAAATTACGTCATCAAGTCTTTATGATGTTTAGCAACTTGTGGCCATACTTGTCTAAGGTTCTCTTAAGCAAATTCTTTATACATCAACAAACTCACATGTTCATTGCTAGATTGGCTCCCTATAAAACTATTTCGTACCCTCGTTTCGGCCAACATTCTCTACATCTGATTCGTACAATGCCCATGTATTGAAAATCTTTAGTGCACGCCATGTGCTTGACATTCAACGCTAGATATGGAATCTTGAGTGCTAAATATAGTAAGTTTCAGGTTTCATACGAATTACATTGGTCGAGAATCGAACTTCGGCTTGAACCGTGGCAACGTACTATCCTACCACTAGACCACAGATGCAAGTATGACAAATTAAAATATTTTGATCTTCTCTAAGAAAAATAATTAAACAAGAACCGATTACATCATCATGTCTTTATGATGTTTAACTTTTGGAGATACTTGCCTAAAGTTGTCTGAGGGAAATTCTTTTCGCATCAACAAACTCACATGTTCATTGTTAGATTGGTTCATTAAAAAACTATTTCGTACCCTCCTTGTGGCTAACATTCTCTACATCTGATTCGTACAATGCCTATCTATTGAAATCTTTAGTGCTCTCCATGTGCTTGACATTCTATGCTAAATGTGGAATATTGTTTGCTATGGATATAGTAAATTAAAGGTTTAGGATTCATACGCATTACATTGGCCGAGAATCGAACACGGGTTTGAACCGTGGCAAGGTACTATTCTACGACTAGACCACCAATGCAATTATGGCATGTTAAAATATTTCCATCTTCTCTAACAAAAATAACGAAACAAGAAGCAATTACGTCATCATGTCTTTTACGCATCAACAAAGTCACATGTTCATCGTTACATTGGCTCGCTAGAAAACTTCTTCGTACCGTTACTGCGGCCAATATTCTCACGCTAGATGTGGAATTTTGAGTGCTATATATAGTAGGTTTCATTTTAGGATTCATACGAATTGCATTGGCTGGGAATCGAACCCGGGTCTATACCGTGGCAGGGTACTATTCTACCACTAGACCACCAATGCAAGTGTTAAAATATTTTCAAGTTCTATAAGAGTAATGATGAAACAAGAACCAATTACATCATCAAGTCTTTATGATGTTTAGCAACTTATGGCCATACTTGTCTAAGGTTCTCTTAAGGAAATTCTTTATACATCAACAAACTCACATGTTCATTGCTAGATTGGCTCGTGCTAAAACTATTTCCTACCCTCATTGCGGCCAAAATTCTCTACATCCGATTCTTACAATGCCCATGTATTGAAATCTTTAGTGCACTCCATGTGCTTGACATTCGACGCTAGATATGGAATCTTGAGTGCTAAATATATTAAGTTTCACGTTTCATACGGATTACATTGGTCGAGAATCGAAGCTGGGTTTGCACCGCGGCAACGTACTATCCTACCACTAGACCACCGATGCAAGTATGACATGTTAAAATATTTTCATCCTCATTACGAAAAATAATTAAACAAGAACCGATTACATCATCATGTCTTTATGATGTTTAACTTGTGGCGATACTTGCCTAAAGTTGCCTGAGGGAAATTCTTTTCGCATAAACAAACTCACATGTTCATTGTTAGATTGGCTCACTATAAAACTATTTCGTACCCTCGTTGCGGCCAACATTCTTTACATTTGATTCGTACAATGCCCATCTATTGAAATCTTTAGTGCTCTCCATGTGCTTGACATTCTACGCTAGATGTGGAATATTGTTTCCTATGTATATAGTAAGTTAAAGGTTTAGGATTCATACGCATTACATTGGCCTAGAATCGAACATGGGTTTGTACCGTGCCAAGGTACTATTCTACCAGTAGACCACCAATGCAAGTATGGCATGTTAAAATATTTCCATCTTCTCTAAGAAAAATAACGAAACAAGAAGCAATTACGTCATCATGTCTTTTGCGCATCAACAAAGTCACATGTTCATTGTTAGATTGGCTCGCTAGAAAACTGCTTCGTACCCTTACTGCGGCGAACATTCTCACGCTAGATGTAGAATTTTGAGTGCTAGACATAGTAAGTTTCGTTTTAGGATTCATACGAATTGCATTGGTCGGGAATCGAGCTCGGGTCTGTACCGTGGCAGGGTACTATTCTACCACTAGACCACCAATGCAAGTGTTAAAAAAATTTCGTGTTCTATAAGAGAAATGATGAAACTTGTGGCCATACTTGTCTAAGGTTCTCTTAAGGAAATTCTTTATACATCAACAAACTCACATGTTCATTGCTAGATTGGCTCGCTATATAACTATTTCGTACCCTCGTTGCGGCCAACATTCTCTACATCTGATTTGTACAATGCCCATGAATTGAAATCTTTAGTGCTCTCCATGTGCTTGACATTCTACGCTAGATGTGGAATCTTGATTGCTAAATATAGTAAGTTAAAGGTTTAGGATTCATACGGTTTACATCGGTCGAGAATTGAACTTGGGTTTGTACCATGGCAACGTACTATCCTACCACTAGACCACCGATGCAAGTATGACATGTTAAAATATTTTCATCTTCTCTACGAAAAATAACGAAACAAGAAGCAATTACGTCATCATGTCTTTTATGCATTAACAAACTCACATGTTCATGGTTAGATTGGCTCTCTAGAAAACTGCTTCGTACCATTACTGCGGCCAATATTTTCACGCTAGATGAGGAAATTTGAGTGCTATATATAGTAAGTTTCGTTTTAGGATTCATACGAATTGCATTGGCCGGGAATCGAACCCGGGTCAGTACCGTGGCAGGGTACTATTCTACCACTATACCACCAATGCAAGTGTTAAAATATTTTCGAGTTCTATAAGAGAAATGATGAAACAAGAACCAATTACGTCATCAAGTCTTTATGATGTTTAGCAACTTGTGGCCATACTTGTCTAAGGTTCTCTTAAGCAAATTCTTTATACATCAACAAACTCACATGTTCATTGCTAGATTGGCTCGCGCTAAAACTATTTCGTACCCTCGTTGCGGCCAACATTCTCTACATCTGATTCGTACAATGCCCATGAATTGAAATCTTTAGTGCTCTCCATGTGCTTGACATTCTACACTAGATGTGGAATCTTGATTGCTAAATATAGTAAGTTATAGGTTTAGGAATGAGATGTGGAATCTTGATTGCTAAATATAGTAAGTTAAAGGTTTAGGATTCATACGGTTTACATCGGTCGAGAATCGAACTTGGGTTTGTACCGTGGCAACGTACTATCCTACCACTAGACCACCGATGCAAGTATGACATGTTAAAAGATTTTCATCTTCTCTATGAAAAATAACGAAACAAGAAGCAATTACATCATCATGTCTTTTATGCATTAACAAACTCACATGTTCATGGTTAGATTGGCTCCCTAGAAAACTGCTTCGTACCATTACTGCGGCCAATATTCTCACTCTAGATGTGGAATTTTGAGTGCTATATATAGTAAGTTTCGTTTTAGGATTCATTCGAATTGCATTGGCCGGGAATCGAACCCGGGTCTGTACCGTGGCAGGGTACTATTCTACCACTAGACCACCAATGCAAGTGTTAAAATATTTTCGTGTTCTATAAGAGAAATGATGAAACAAGAACCAATTACGTCATCAAGTCTTTATGATGTTTAGCAACTTGTGGCCATACTTGTCTAAGGTTCTCTTAAGGAAATTCTTTATACATCAACAAACTCACATGTTCATTGCTAGATTGGCTCGCGCTAAAACTGTTTCGTACCCTCGTTGCGGCCAACATTCTCTACATCTGATTTGTACAATGCCCATGTATTGAAATCTTTAGTGCACTCCATTTGCTTGACATTCATACGTATTACATTGGTCGAGAATCGAACCTTGGTTTGTATTGTGGCAGGTTAGTAATCTGCCACTAGACCACCTATACACGTATGATAAGTTTTAAAAAAAAAATCTTCTATAAGAAAAATAATGAAACAAGAACCAATTACGCCATCAAGTCTTTATGATGTTTAGCAACTTTATGATGTTTATATGGAATCTTGAGTGCTAAATATAGTAAGTTAATGGTCTAGGATTCATACGTATTACATTGGTCGAGAATCGAACCTTGGTTTGTACTGTGGCAGGTTAGTAATCTGCCACTAGACCACCTATACACGTATGATAAGTTTTTAAAAAAAAATCTTCTATAAGAAAAATAATGAAACAAGAACCAATTACGCCATCAAGTCTTTATGATGTTTAGCAACTTTATGATGTTTATATGGAATCTTGAGTGCTAAATATAGTAAGTTAATGGTCTAGGATTCATACGTATTACATTGGTCGAGAATCGAACCTTGGTTTGTACTGTGGAAGGTTAGTAATCTGCCACTAGACCACCTATACACGTATGATAAGTTTTTAAAAAAAAATCTTCTATAAGAAAAATAATGAAACAAGAACCAATTACGCCATCAAGTCTTTATGATGTTTAGCAACTTGTGCCGATACTTGTCCAACATTGTCTGAAGGAAATTATTTTCGCATCAAGAAACTCACATGGTCATTGTTAGATTGGCTCGCTATAAAACAGATTCTTACCCTCATTGCGACCAACATTCTCTACACATGATTCACACAATGCCCAACAGTACAAGCCAATCTGAATGGCAAATTTGCACCCGGGAGAAGCCACCGTCCTTCTTCGACTTACAATCCATGTTGATGGTCGAAGAAAACCACGCAAGTGGGTCGAGGATCACTCAATCAAATAGCCGGATGATGTACACGGAAGCGAATCGACCCTGTGGGCGTGGAGGACAAGGTGGGTTGGAACACAATGGAGGTAGCCGGCAAAAGTAGAACCTGAAGCACAGAGACGGTGCCGATAGTAGTTCCGGACCCTCCACAAGTGGGGGGAGTCAAGTCGAAGCCGAAAACTGGCAGTCGAAAACCAACACTAAATGGTGGTATTGTGGCAAGAAAGGCCATATAGAGAGTGAGTGCTAGAAGAAGCGTGCCGATTCGGATAAATCCGAATCCGGCAAGGCCGGACAAGGGAATCGGCAAAGCTCGCACTACGTAAAAGGATCGGAAGGATCCGGAAACGAGAAGACCGGAAAAGGGCAAGTCTTCATGAAGCACAAGGAGAACTCGATGAAGAAGACCACTTCCGGATCGGAGGAAGTATGATATGTTGATTTCGGAGCGTGAAACCACATGATGAGCCACAAAGAGTGGTTCTCGTTTTTGGAGAAACCGGAACAACCGGGAATTGTTGAAACCGGAGACGACACTCCTCACCCGATTGTGCATGTCGGAGAAGTTCCTTTAAGCCATGTTGGACAAAGGGGGAAGTTGATGAACGTACTACACGTTCCGACAATCACAAAGAACCTGGTCTCGGTCGGACAAATCGTCGACCAGGGAATGCAGGTGCGGTTTACGCACCTGGGGTGCTTCATCGAGGAAGAAGGACGGATAATCGCGCAAGGGCACAGAGAAGGGAGGATGTTCATCCTCAACACAAATGACGTTGGCACCGCCATGTTTGCCAAAGGATAGATGATTGAATCGGACATCGATCTCTCGCATAAGCGGATCGGCCATGTCAGCTACTAGAGGCTTCAAGATCTTCAATCGAAAAAAGTTGTGTTTGAATTGCCGAAGTTCAGTGGCTGGAAGGCCCAAATATGTGAAGCCTGCCAGCTCGGGAAGCAACATCGGCTTCCATTCCCCACCGAATGAAACTGGAGCTGTAACAAGCTCAATCTAATCCATTTGGATGTATGGGAACCGACATAGAACGTTAGTCTTGGTGGGAGTCGGTATTTCGTCTCCTTCATCGACGACTACATCCAACACACGTGGATCTACCTCATCGAGAAGAAAATTGAAGTCTTCGACTATTTCCGGAACCTTCAAAGCTTAGTCGAAAGGGAAACGAAGAGGAAGATAAAGTGCATGCGGTCGGATGGCGGAAAAGAATACTTTTCCGGCCAATTTGGAGAGAATTCAGTTGCCGATATACACTTGAACAAAACGGTGTGGCCGAAAGAAAGAACCGGTCAATTGTCGACGCGGCAAGGGCAATGCTGGAGGAGAAGAGCCTGTCCAAATTCTACTGTGTTGAGGCGGTCTGGACGGCCATGTACATCCAAAACCGGATCGGGGACACGGTGTCAGCACATGAGCTGTATTTCGGGCGGAAGCCAAATTTGAGACACCTTCAGATATTAGGTAGCAGCCAAGAAGGGCCTCAAACCGGGTAACAAACAGTTACGCCGGTCAACCCGTGTTGAGCGGCAAGCTCAACCGGATCCGGATCGGCTGAATAAGCCTGAGCCGGATCGGCATCCAGAAGGATGAGCCGGATCGGTGAGCCGGTGAGCTGGGGAGCCGATTAGGCCGATCAAGCAATAATCGGAAGCCTAGTAGCAGCCTAGACTACTAGGTAGTTAATGTCTTGTAGTTAGTGTGAGACGCTCGTGTGAGCATTGAAGTACACTATACTTCTGTCGGTCCTCTTAGGACTTGTATAAATAGTGTTGTTGAGCACGTTGTATGTACAGAGTTTTAGAGTTAATTTTGAATATAGTTCTATGTTCTGCTCTCTCTGTCTCTCCCGTATATACTTTGTGTTTTAAGCTTTTCCATTAAACCTTCATGTCATTTTCTATTGCTATCCGGCTGAGCCGGTTCTATCTGACGCTTCCGCACATTAACATTCACATGGTATCAGAGCGCGAGGGTTGAGAACCTCTGCAGCCGACATCAACATCTGAAGACAAACCCTAAGACCCGATAAGAGCAGAAAGAGAAGTGATGGACAGAGGAATGGCTAGCTCGCTCCTGATGGGGAAGCTTGACAGATCCAACTACGCATCTTGGTCATACAAGTTGCACCAGTACCTGCTTGGGCATGGTTATTGGAGCTATGTCGACAGAGCTAACGACACAACACCTGATGCGGCACACAAGAACTTCCCAGTGTGGGAACAAGCGGCAAGCATAGTGATATACTACTTTGCGTCCAGTGTCGGAGACCAGCTACTGAGCCATGTCCGAGATGCCAAGATGCCAAAAGAAGCTTGGAGAAACCTGAAGAAGGTTTTCGCGGCAAGTACTACGGCTCGGAAGCTGCAACTCCGACAGGAGTTGAGCAATGTCCGACAGAAGGACACGTCAGTAGCCGATTACACGACCCGAATCAAAGAGATCTGTGACTCACTTGCCTCTATCAACGTCACTGTAGAGGAAGATGAGACGGTGCAGATCTGTCTTGGGGGCCTAGCATCTAAGTTCAGAGCGCTCCGAACGGCGGTATGTACAAGGGAGAATACGCCATCATTTTTTTACTTACAGTAGATGCTCCTTGTAGAGGAGAATCACGCCGGTGCGTTAACAAGTGCACCCACCGACACCCGTGGTGGACGAGGCAGGTCGGTTTGCAATGGTAGTGGCCGGCAAGAGTAGGACCGAAGGCACAGAGAACGTGCCGAGAGCAGTTCCAGACCCTCCACAAGCAGGGGGAGTCAAGGCGGCGCTGGAGGCCGGCAAGCAAAGGCTAACACGGAATGCTGGTACTGTGGTAAAAAGGGCCACACAGAAAGAGAGTGTTGGAAGAAGCGCGCCGATTCGGACAGATCTGGATCCGGCAAGGCTGGCAGAGAGAACCGACAATACTCGCACTACACGGAAGGATCGGAAGGATCCAGAAACGGGAAAACCAGTAAAGGTCCAGCCTTCGTGATGAAACACAAGGCTAACTCAATGAAGAAGACTACTTCCAAATCGGAGGAAGTATGGTACGTTGATTCCGGAGCGTCCAACCACATGACGAGCCATGAAGAGTGGTTCTCCCTTTTGGAGAAACCGGAACAACCGAGGATTGTCGAAACTGGAGACGACACCCCTCACCCGATTGTGCATGTCGGAGAAGTCCCTTTAAGCCATCTAGGACAAAAGGGGAAGCTGATGAACGTTGTCGCGAAGATTCGCGCGTGCGTGTGCTACTCGAGCGACCACCGGGGTCTTGGACTGGGGAGGATGTTCGCGGAATTATCGAAGAGATGACGATCAATGTAAGATTAGACGGAATTTGTTCACTTGAGAAGAAGAAAGCTTGTACACTTGAGAAGTAGAAAATAATGAAGAAGATAAAGACAAATATAATTATATTGATGATAATGGTGTTGGTGATATCACATATTGAGCCCCCCTTACACAAGCCCAACTAGAGGCTTTTATAGGTATTTCCATGCTCGTGACATGCACATAACCATGGGCTAAAACCATGGTTTTGTGCACACGGTTTTGCTTATGTCATGCACAAACCATGGGTTTAAAACCATGGTTTTGTGCACATGGTTTTCTATGGTTGTTTCGTCTATAATTTGTATATGAAAAGGAAATACATAAAATCTACACTATATGATAGTTGTCCTAGTGGTAAGGCAATTATCTTGTATCTTAGAGGTGCAAGGTTCAATCCTTGCTTGCACCCCTCTGTATGAACTCAAGTGCCACTAGGCTAGGTTTATTTGCTAAGTGCATGTGCAATGTTGCACATCCTTGGTTTATTCATCTCACTCGGTTTCACACCGTAGCCGAAAATCGTCACGACAACGTATTCCACGTTCCGACTATCACAAAGAACCTGGTGTCGGTTGGACAAATCGTCGACCAAGGGATGCAAGTACGATTTACGCACCTCGGGTGCTTCATCGAGGAAGAGGGCCGGATAATTGCGCAAGGGCGTAGAGACATAAGGATGTTCATCCTCAACACTAATGATGTCGGCACCGCTATGTTTGCGAAAGGGCAGAAGGTCGAATCGCACATCGACCTGTGGCACAAGTGGATTGGCCACGTCAATTATCGGAGGCTTCAAGACCTGCAATCGAAACAAGTTGTTTTCGGTTTGCCAAAATTTGTGAAGCCTGCCAACTCGGGAAGCAACACCGGCACCGGCTTCCATTCCCCACTGATCGAAACCGGAGCCATAACAAGCTCGATTTAATCCATTCAGATGTACTATGGGGACCGACACAAAACGTTAGTCTTGGTGGGAGTCGGTATTTTGTCTCCTTCATCGATGACTACAGCCGCCACACGTGGATCTACCTCATCGAGAGGAAGAGCAAAGTCTTCGAGTGTTTCCGGAACCTTCAAAGCTTGGGTGAACGGGAAATGGAGAGGAAGATCAAGTGCTTGCGGTCGGATGGCAGGAAAGAATACTTTTCAGGCCAATTCAACAGTTAGCTGCAGCAGAATGGAATTTGGAGAGAATTCAGTTGTAGGTACACACCGGAGCAAAACAATGTGGTTGAAAGGAAGAACCGATCGATTGTCGACGCGGCAAGGGCAATGCTGGAGGAGAAGAGCATGCCCCATTTCTACTGGGCTGAGGTGGTCCGGATGGCCGTCTACATCCAAAACCGGATCGGTGACAAGGTGTCAACACACGAGCTGTATTTCGGGTGCAAGCCGAATTTGAGACACCTTCGGATATTTGGTAGCATAGCATATGTGCATGTACCGGATCAGAAGCGGAGGAAGTTTGATGCAAAGTCGGAGAAATGCATCCTGGTCGGTTACTCGCATGAGCAAAAAGGGTATAAGTGTTATACCCACGGACGAAGTAGGTCCGAGTTAGCCGGGATGTTAAGTTTGATGAGATGGCATCATGGTATGCCTTACCAGCTCCGACTTCCGACCCCGGCCCGATACTGGAGGATAAGGCTAGTGAGCCCGAGGAGGTCCAGGTAGAAGATGAAGACTTCGGCACTCTAGAAGAGAGTCCGACCTCATTCCGGCTAAGTGGACCAAATGAGCAGCTGAGTCGGGATGACCAGTCAGATGAGGAACCGATGAGTAGTGAAGACTCCGCCATGCTCTCCCTGCGCAAGGAACTGAGGAGATGGTTCACGCACAAAGAGAAGGTGAAGAAGCTGATGCCGGAATACGAAACCGGCAACGTTGAGTCGGATCGGAGCGAATCCAACTCCGGAAAGGATGAAGGCAGATGTTCGGGAACGAAGTCTGACCTGGTCAAGAAGGGCCCCAAACCGGGTAATACCAAATTATGTCGGTCTTCCCGCCTGAAGAACCCCGTGGCGTGGTATGGGTACAATGAGTACATGGCGCATCACTATGCGTACATGACCAAAGTGGTGGAAGTGCGTGAGCTGGAGAGCTACGCAGAAGTGGCAAAGGACACAAATTGGCGTGCCTCTATGGAGGAAGAAATGCAGGCACTAGATGCCAACGACACATGGGACCTAGTTGACCCTCCCCGACACTGTAAACCGATCGGATGTAAGTGGGTGTACAAGGTAAAGTACAATGCCGACGGTTCGGTTAACCGGTACAAGGCCCGGTTAGTGCCGAAGGGATACACACAAACCCACGGAATCGACTACGATGAGACCTTCGCTCCAGTAGCGAAGATGACGACGGTTCATGTGGTGTCGGTGACCAGTTGCGGCAAGGGGGTGGCATCTTCACCAGATGGACGTGAAGAATGCATTTCTTCAAGGCGATCTTGAAGAAGAGGTCTTTATGACCCAACCCCCCAATTTCCAATCAGAGATGAACAAGTCGGCGATATGCCGGCTGAAGAAGTCACTTTATGGCTTGAAGCAAGCCGCTTGAGCTTGGAATGCGAAGATCACGCACCAGTTGCATAAGATTGGGTTTGCGGCCTCCAAGTCCAACTCTTCGTTGTTCATCCGGCAAGGTCCGGACGGTCCGGTTTGCATCTTGCTATATGTTGATGATCTAGTCACCACCGGACCCGGACTCGATGAAATCAGCCGAGTCAAGTCCCAGTTGTCGGACGCATCTGAGATGAAGGACCTAGGGGACCTTCACTATTTCCTTAGGATCGAGGTGTTCCAAACCCCCGACGACATATTGCTCTCACAAAGACACTATGTGTTGAATATGTTGTACAAGTTCGGCATGACGGAATGTCGACCGATCTCCACACCCCTGGACCGGTACCAGAAGCTCCATCCCGATTCCGGACTAGCCTGTGATGAGAAGCGGTTCCGACAAATCGTCGGAAGCCTTATATATTTGACAATCACCCAACCCGACATCAGTTATCCGGTCGGCGTGATCAGCCAATATATGTAGAAGCCGACCATGGAGCACCTTCTGTGCGCGCATTGAATTTTGCGATATGTGAGCAGCACGAAGGACCGGCATGGTATAACCGAAGAGCTAGTCAACTACACCGATGTTGACTAGGCCGGCGATGCATCGGATCACCGATCCAGCTCCAGCTATATGTTTTCCCTTGGTAGCGCGACTATTGCGTGGAGCAGCAAAAAGCAACCAACAGTGGCCCTTTTGAGCAATGAGGCTGAATACTGGGGCACTACCGTTGCCACTTGTAAAGCCATTTGGCTTCGGCGACTGCTGCAAGGCCTGCGGATCGAGGTGTCGACTCCGATCTTGATCTACTGCGACAACATAAGCCGCATGCAGCTCGCCAAGAACCCCGTATTCCATGCTCGTACAAAGCACATAGAAGTGCACTACCACTTCGTGCGTGAGCATGTCCGGAGCGGTGAAGTCGAACTTCGGTATGTTCATACGGATCGGCAAGTTGTCGACATCTTCACCAAACCGCTTGGATCGGACAAGTTGCAGCACTTCACCGAAATGCTTGGTGTTCAGCATCTCGACGTGCCACACTTGAGGGGGAGAACGGGCAAAGACACCGGAATGTGCAAAGGCAAAGAAACTGTTGATTGCGCCGGTGAGGGAAGAACCGACAAAGGGAGAGACAAGAACAAGAAAGGAGCCGAGTCAACAAAGGAAGTTGACATATCCGAACAAGTCGGAACAAGCGGCAGCGGTGGCAGAGTAAAAAAGGATAGAGTCGACCAAATGAAGAAGGCCAAGACCCGGACATGGTCCGATGTGGTGAAGGGCTTGGAACCGGAAGACAAATCGGGAGCGACCGATTCGGACAAGAGTTGCAACAAATCGAAGACAACTGATTCGGTTCAACTGACAGATTCAAAAGAACCGGATCAATTCAAGGCAGCGAAAGTCGACGCCAACACAAAAGAATCGACGAATCGGCAAGCACCAAAGTCAGAGTAGCGAGGGAGCTGAATTGGGCATGTTGAGCAGACAAGCCGACCAAGGAGGTCGAGGTGCGCAGAATCAAAAGAGTCACGGCAAACGGGACCGGACCGGATGAGGAGCGCGAGCGAGGCGGAGTGACGCCAGAAGTGTCATGATATGGCAAGACTCGAACCCATGACCTTTTGCTACATGGGTCGAGCTCTTGACCATTAGACCATACATTGTAATACATAAAATATTATTTTCATTTATGTTTTATTATAGAAAATTGATGTATATTCCAGATTTCTTTGGAACATTCTAGAAACTTCAGGAGTATTCCTCAGAACACTATAAAAGGAGGCACAAGGCATTATTTCGAACCAAATCGGTTCAACGCCAGTCTTAAGCCTCCTAGCTACTACTGTACATTCTCTTCACATAATATATATCTTTTCTTATCATCACACTCTCTCTCTCTCTCTCTCCCTCCCTCCCTCCCTCTCACTCACTCTTTCCTTCTCTCGAGAGTCCTTCACCTCTCTTAGTACTAATACTTTTTTTAGTACTAATTCCTTCTCTGTCTTAATACTGTTCCTGACAATTTGAACTGATTTTGCCGTTCTTCCTTCCGTATCTTCCTTTTCTTCCTTTTATCTTCTTACTAATCCTCTTATCCTCCCTAGTAAAATGGAAACTGCTAGCGCTCAAGAATACCAATCTGTTTTCTCGGAGCTCCAATGCTTAAAAGAGAAATTTGTAGCACTAGAACAAGAAAATCATCGTTTGTTGGGGGATCTTCAACAAATAGCGTTGGAAAAATAACAACAACATGGGGAGCTGACGTTACGTGTACAACAACTCGAAGCGATTATCGTATCATTACAACAACAAGGATCAAGCACTCAAGGGATTCACAAAGAACCCAAGATCGGTCTTCCTGCAAAATTTGATGGGACCCGATCACAGTTTAGAGGGTTTTTGAATCAGATACGTTTAGTGATACAAATGCATCCTTCTCGATATCTCACCGATGCATCACGAGTGGGACTAGTAGGCACTCTCCTTAGTGGCTCAGCGTTAGCATGGTTTGCTACAGTGTTGGAAAAGGAATCTCCATTACTAAACAGTTTTGAAGAATTTATAAGTGAGTTTAAGGTCAGTTTGGAGATACTGACAGCATAAGGACTACAATCAACAAAATCCGGCGAGTACGCCAAGGTGACCGTCCAGCCTCCGCATACGTTGCAGATTTCCGCCTACTCGCTGCCCATATCCCTTGGGATGATCACACATTGATGGAGCAATTTCGTTATGGTTTACGCAATGATGTCAAGGATTTACTCTTGACCTTCCCCGAAGAGTCAAAGTCATTAACAGAAGCAATCAGTCGCGCGGTGAGATGCGACAACCGACTCTTCGAACGACGTTCGGAACGACAATTCCAGATTCCGAAGGCAAGATAAGAGGCTACCTACACCTTAGTGGCAGCGAAACCTTTTCCGAGGGAGTCATATAATGCGCCTCTAGTAAGTAATCCAACTCCGATGGAAATTGACACCACACGTCGTCGTGGACCGCTATTGGAAGAAGAAAAGCAACGACGCCAAGCAAACCGACTATGTCTTTATTGCGGTGGACCAGGGCATATCGCGGTAAACTGTCTGTTGAGCAGCAAGCTCAACCGGAGCCGGATCGGCTGAATAAGCCTGAGCCGATAAGCGAGATGAATCGGTATGCCGGTGAGCAACCGAGCCGGTAAGCAGTAAGGACCGGTGAGTTGGGGAGCCGGTATGCCGGATCCAATCCGTAACTGGAAGCCTAGTATAGATTAGACTACTATGCAATTATAGTCTCGTAGTTAGTGTCAGATGCTCGTGTGAGCATTGAAGTACACCGTACTTCTAATAGCCCTGTGTGGACTTGTATAAATAGCGCTGATGAGCGCGTTCTACACAGAGAGCACAGAGTATTCATATAATTTTGAAGAATAGTGTGTCCTGCTCTCTCTCTCTCTCTCTCTCTCTCTCTCGCGCGTACTCTCTCTCTCTCTTTGTGTATTGTTCTTTCTAATGCTTCCGCAAGCAATCTTTCACATGGTATTAGAGCGCGTGGGTTGAGAACCTCTGTTGCAGACATCTACGCTTGTGAAGGAAACCCTAACAGATCGGAAAACAGACACAAAAGGAGAAATGGACTGAGGTATGGCTACGTTGCTCCCGGTGGAGAAGCTCGACAGAACCAACTACGCATCTTGGTCATACAAGATGCACTAGTACCTGCTTGGGCATGGCTACTAGAGTTATGTCGACGGAGTGAACGACTCAGCACCGGAGACGACACACAAGGACTTCCCAGTGTGGGAACAGGCGGCAAGCAGGGTGAGGTACTGCTTCGTGTCCACTGTCGGTGACCAGCTGCTCAGCCATATCCGTGACGCCAAGACACCGAAGGATGCTTGGGGAAACTTGAAAAAGGTCTTCGCCGCAAGCACCACTGCCCGGAAGCTGCAACTCAGACAAGAATTGAGCAATGTTCGACAGAAGAACATGTCGGTGGCAGATTACACAGACCAGATCAAAGGGATCTGTGACTCGCTTGCCTCTATTAACGTCACCGTAGAGGAAGACGAGATGGTGTAGGTCTGTCTTGGAGGCCTGGCGTCCAAGTTCGGAGCTTTCCGGACTGCGGTTTGTACAAGGGAGAATACGCCCTCATTTTTTAGCAATGTTCGACAGAAGAACATGTCGGTGGCAGATTACACAGACCGGATCAAAGGGATCTATGACTCGCTTGCCTCTATTAACGTCACCGTAGAGGAAGACGAGATGGTGTAGGTCTGTCTTGGAGGCCTGGCGTCCAAGTTCGGAGCTTTCCGGACTGCCGTTTGTACAAGGGAGAATACGCCCTCATTTTTTGACTTACAGTCGATGCTCCTTGTAGAGGAGAACCACGTCGGTGCATCTACTAGTGCATCCCCAGACAGCCGGATGTTGTACACGGGAGAGAATCGGTCCCGCGGGCGTGGTGGACGAGGCAGGTCGGCACGCAATGGAGGCGGTCGGCAAGAGCAGGAACGAAGGCACAGTGAGCGTGCCGACAGCAGTTCCGAGACTTCCACAAGTAGGGGGAGTCAAGGTGGTGCCGGAGGTCGGCAAGACAAACCCGCTACGGAATGTTGGTACTGTGGCAAAAAGGGCCACAAGGAAAGCGAGTGCTGGAGAAAGCATGCCGATTCGAACAAATCCGAATCCGGCAAAACTGGTAAGGAAGGCCGGCAAAGCTCGCACTACGCAAACGGATCGTAAGGATCCAAGAACGATAAGGGGCTAGCCTTGGTGATGAAGCACAAGGCAAACTCAATGAAGAAGACCACTTCCAAATCGGAGGAAGTGTGGTACGTTGTCGAACAACATGACGAGCCACGGGAAGTGGTTCTCCTTTTTGGAGAAGCCGGATCAACCGGGAGTTGTCGAAACCGGAGACGACACTCCCCACCCGATCGTGCACGTCGGAGAAGTCCCTTTGAGCCACGTCGGACAAAGGGGTAAGCTGATGAATGTATTACATGTTCCGATGATCACGAAGAACCTGGTGTCGGTCGGACAGATCGTCGACCAGGGGATGCAGGTGCAGTTTACGCACCTCGGGTGCTTCATTGAGGATGAGGGCGAAGTTATGCGCAAGGGTGCAGAGATGGGAGGATGTTTATCCTCAACACCAATGACGTCGGCACCGCATTGTTCGCCAAAGGACAGAAGGTCGAGTCGGATATCGACTTGTGGCACAAGCGGATCGGCCACGTCAACTACTAGAGGCTTCAAGACCTGCAAACGGAACAAGTCGTTTTCGGTTTGCCGAAGTTTAGCGGCCGGAGAGCCCAGATTTGTGAAGCCTGCCAACTCGGGAAGCAACACTGGCTTCCATTCCCCACCGAAAGAAATTGAAGTCGTAACAAGCTCGATCTTATCCATTCGGATATGTGGGGACCGTCACAAAATGTTAGCATTGGCGGGAGTCGATATTTCGTCTCCTTCATCAACGACTACACACGGCATATGTGGATCTACCTCATTGAGCGGAAGAGCGAAGTCTTCGAGTGTTTCCGGAGCCTCCAGAAGATGGTGGAACGGGAATTGGAGAGGAAGATCAAATGCCTACGGTCGGATGGCGAAAAAGAGTACTTTTCAGGCCAATTCAACAGCTATCTGCAACAAAAAGGAATTCGGCGAGAATTCAGCTGCAGATACACACCGCAACAGAACGGTGTGGCCGAAAGGAAGAATCGGTCGCTGATTGATGCGGCTAGGGCAATGCTGGAGAAAAGAGAATGCCCAAGTTCTACTGGGCAGAGGCGGTCCAAACGGTCGTTTACATCCAGAACCGGATCGGGGACAAGGTGTCAGCTCACGAGCTGTATTTCGGGCGCAAGCCGAATTTGAGACACCTCCAGATATTCGGCAACATAGCCTATGTACATGTGCCGGATGAGAAGCGGAGAAAGCTGGATGCAAAATCGGAAAAATGCATCCTAGTCGGCTATGCTCAAGAGCAAAAGGGGTATAAGTGTTATAACCCCCGGACGAAGCAGGTCCGAGTCAGTCGAGATGTCGAGTTTGATGAATCGGCATCGTGGTATTCCTTACTGACTCCGACTTCTGATCCCGACCCGATGTCGGAGGATGGGGCTAGTGAGCCCGAACCAGCCCAAGTAGAGAAAGATGAAGCCGGGACTCAAGATGAGAGTCCGGAATCGTTCCGGTTAAGCGGACCGAATGAGAGACTGGATCAGTCCAACCAGTCGGATGATGAGACGACAAGTAGTGGAGACTCTGTCGTGCTCTCCCCGCGCAAGGAACCGAGGAGACGGTTCACACGCAAAGAGAAAGGGAAGCAGAAGATGCCGGAATTCGAGACCGGCAATGATGAGTCGGATCGGTGCGTATCTGACTTCGGCAAGGACATAGGTAGATCTTCGGGAACGAAGACCGAACCGGCCAAGAAGGGTCTCATACCGGGTAACGGTGAGTTACGCCGGTCCACCCGCCAGAAGGATCCCGTTAAACGGTACGGGTATAACGAGTACATGGCGCATCATTATGCGTACATGACCAAGGTCGCGGAAGTGCGTGAGCCGGAGAGCTACGCAGAAGCGGCAAAAGGACGCAAATTGGCATGCCGCTATGGAGGAAGAAATGCAGGCACTGGATGCCAACGGAACTTGGGACCTGTTTGACCCTCCCCGTCACTGTAAACCGATCGGATGCAAGTGGGTGTACAAGGTAAAGTACAATGCCGACGGTACAGTTAACCGGTACAAGGCCCGGTTAGTGGCGAAGGGATATGCGCAGACCCATGGAATCGACTACGACGAGACCTTCGCTCCTATAGCGAAGATGACAACGGTTCGTGTGGTACTGGCGGTTGTTGCGGCAAGGGGGTGACATCTTCATCAGATGGATGTGAAGAATGCCTTCCTTCAAGGAGATCTTGAAGAAGAAGTCTTTATGACTCAGCCCCCCAGATTTAAGTCGGAGGTGAACAAGTCCGCGGTATGCCGGCTAAGGAAGTCGTTGTACGGCTTGAAGCAAGCCCCCCGTGCTTGGAAGGCTAAGATCACACACCGGTTGCGAAAGATGGGGTTTGTTGCCTCTAAGTCGGACTCTTCCCTGTTCATCCATCAAGGCTCAAACGGTCTGGTATGTATCTTACTCTATGTTGATGATTTAGTCATCACTGGCCCAGGTTTTCCGGAAATCAACCGCGTCAAGTCCCAGTTGTCGGACGCATTCGATATGAAGGACTTGGGGGACCTTCATTATTTTTTGGAGATCGAGGTGATCCACACCCCCGACGGCATATTGCTTTCTCAACGCCATTATGTGTTGAATATACTGTACAAGTTCGGCATGACGGAATGCCGACCTGTCTCCACACCCCTGGACCGGAATCAGAAGATCTGTCCCAACTCCGGACCAACCTACGATGAGAAATGGTTCAGACAAATAGTCGGAAGCCCGATCAACTTGACCATCACCCGACTCGACATTAGCTATCTGGTCGAAGTGGTAAGCCAATTCATGCAGAAGCCGACTGGGCTGGTGATGCAACGGATCGTCGCTCAACTTCCGACTTTATGTTTTCTCTTGGGAGCGCGGCTGTTGCGTGGAGCAGCAATAAGCAACCAACAGTGGCTCTATCCAGCACTGAGGCTGAATACCAGGGAGCGATCGTTGCCACCTGCGAAGCCATTTGGCTTCGGCGACTACTGCAAGACCTGCGGATCGAGGTACCGACCCCGATCCTGATCTACTGCGATAACCTCAGCAGCATGCAGCTCGCCAAGAACCCTGTGTTCCATGCTCGCACAAAGCACATAGAAGTGCATTATCACTTCGTGCGTGAGCGGGTCCTGAGTGGTGAAGTTGAACTACGGTATGTTCACACGGATCGGCAAGTTGCCGACATCTTCACCAAGCCGCTCGGGTCAGACAAGTTGCAGCACTTTACTGAAATGCTTGGTGTTCAGCATCTTGATGTGCCGCACTTGAGGGGGAGACGCAAGGGCAAAGACACTACCGAAACGGACAAAGGCAAAAAAACTGTTGAACCCGTAGGTAAGAGAAGGACCGGTAGAGGTGGAGACAAGAAGAAAAAAGAAGCAGAGTCGACGAAGGAAGTCGGCACATCCAAACAGGTCAGAGTGAGCGGTTGTGAGGAAGAAGTGTACACTCAGGAAGAGAAGTGCATGCTATGCGGAGGTCATCATGATCGTAATGGCCATGATGCAGAGTCGAATGAAGAATTCGACTTCGGTGAACCGGCTGAAGAAGCCAAGGGAAGCACGGAGAAGGCCAAGACTCGGACGTGGTCCGATGTGGTGAGAGGCCTGAAGCTGAAAATCGAATCGGAGGATACCGATTCGGACAAGAGCTGGAATGAGTCGGAGTAGCCGATTCGGATTAACAGACGGATCCGGATGAGTCGGATCAACGAGAGGCCAAGGAGACACGGACGCAGCGGAAGTCGATGCCATCGCGGAGGAACCGACGGATCGGCAAGTGCCGGAGTCATAGCAGCGAAGGAGCTGAGATGGACCTATTGAGCAAACATGCCGAAGGTCGAGGCACGCAGAACAAAAGGGGTCGCGGCAAACGGGACCGAACCGGACAAGGAGCGCGAGCAAGGCGAAGCGACGCCAAGAGAAGTCGGTTGGAAGAACCGGCTGCCACAGAGGTTGACACTACAACCCTACCTCAGGTTGAGCTTAAGGGGGAGTGTTGAGCGGCAAGCTCAACTGGAGCCGGATCGGCTGAATAAGCCTGAGCCGGTAAGCGAGATGAATCGGTATGCCGGTGAGCAACCGAGCTGGTAAGCAATAAGGACCGGTGAGTTGGGGAGCCGGTATGCCGGATCCAATCCGTAACTGGAAGCCTAGTATAGATTAGACTACTAGGTAGTTATAGTCTTGTAGTTAGTGTCAGATGCTCGTGTGAGCATTGAAGTACACCGTACTTCTAACAGTCCCATGTGGACTTGTATAAATAGCGTTGATGAACGCGTTGTACATAGAGAGCACAGAGTATTCATATAATTTTGAAGAATAGTGTGTCCTACTCTCTCTCTCTCTCTCTCTCTCTCTCTCTCTCTCTCTCTCTCTCTCTCTCTCTCTCTCTCCCGCGTACTCTCTCTCTCTCTTTGTGTATTGTTCTTTCTAACGCTTCCGCAAGCAATCTTTCACACTGTCCCCATAGGCCAAGAAGGCAGGTAAACCAAATAGTTGCTAGTTCTGATTGTACTAAACCCGAGTCTATTTCAGTAGGGATATCTGATAGTCCTAATAGTACTAATAGCCTAAATCTAACGAACAAATTTGATGTCCTTAGTCAGTTAGAAGAAGAGTTAAATGACTAAGTCCAACCAAAATAGGAGCCGTTTGGTTGGACAGCCCTAGATTTGTGCAGCCCATTAGTGGTTCCATTCCCTCTAAGAAAGTTAGCAATGTGTTTGTAGCCCAAGTAACAGTTAGTACTAAAAGTACCCCTCCAGTACATGTCTTAGCACTTCTAGATTCCGGAGCTAATTCTTGCTTCATGGATAGAAACTTTGCCCAAACTCATCAAATATCACTCAGGAAACTCCCATGTCCAGCCTCTGTAGTAGTTATTGATGGTTGTCCCATTGCTTCCGGAAATATCATAGAAGAGTCAGAGCTCGTTAATATTGTCCTAGATAATCTAGCATGTGTAGTATCATTTAATATAATTAGCATCCCAGAACACCCCATTGTTTTAGGATTACCATGGTTCGAATTACATAACCCAGACATAGATTGGAGAACAAGAGAAATCCGGTATCGAAAAGCCCGAGGGTCTACTCATGAGATTGCAACCATTTCGCTACATCAGTTGCGGGAAGAAGGACGCAAGGAAGAAATGTTTCTCTTCGCAATATCAGTAAAGCCCTCATACACCATTAAAGAGGAGTCCACCGTTCAACTTCCAAAGAAGTATCATCATTATGCCGATGTGTTCAATAAAGTACAAGCCAATACGCTTCCTCACCATCGACCGTATGATTGCCCCATCGATTTACAACCGGGGAAAGAGCCACCATGGGGACCGATCTACAATTTGTCACCAACCAAGCTAGAAGTCCTGCGAGCCTATATAGAGGAGAATTTGGAAAATGGTTTCATTCGGCATTCAAAATCTCTAGCCGGCGCACCCATTTTCTTCGTCAAGGAAAAGGATGGATCACTTCGTCTCGTTGTAGATTATTGTGGCTTGAATAAGGTGACAATCAGAAATAGGTATGCACTTCCCCTTATCTCAAGTCTTTTAGAACGGATCAATGGTGCCAGGTTCTTCACGAAGATTGACTTACGGGGAGCCTATAACCTAGTACGGATCCGACCAGGAGATGAATGGAAGACCGCGTTTCACACCAGATATGGGCACTTCGAGTATATAGTCATGCCGTTCGGCCTCATTAATGCACCAACAGTCTTCCAACACATGGCAAATGATATATTTCGAGATCTCTTGGATGTTTGTTTGATCATCTATTTGGATGATCTACTAGTTTATTTGAAGACCCAAGAAGAGCATGATTCTCATGTATTGTTAGTACTAAAACGACTTCGAGAACATGGTCTTTATGCAAAGCTGGAAAAATGTAGTTTTGGGTGCAACCAGGTGGAATTTCTAGGCTATGTCATTTCCTCGGAAGGCATCTCCATGGACCCAGCTAAGGTCAAAATTGTGGTAGAGTGGCATACTCCGTGTTCGGTGCGAGATGTGCAATGCTTTTTTGGCTTTGCCAATTTTTACTGAAAGTTCATACAGGATTACTCAAAGCTTGTTCTGCCTCCCACACAGCTTACCAACAAGGGACGATCATTCGTTTGGTCTAAAGAAACGGACATGGCTTTCGAGAATCTTAAAAAGGCATTTACATCGGCTCCAATTCTAGCTCATGTCGATCCGGAAAAACCATTCATTATCGAAGCAGACGCATCGGATTTCGCATTGGGGAGCATTCTGTCACAACGGGGTAATCATGAGAAGCTACATCTTGTGGCTTTTCACTCACACAAGTTTGACGCCACCGAAATCAACTACGAAATTCATGATAAGGAGTTATTGGCAATAATGGACTCTTTTACGCAATGGAGGCATTTTCTAGAGGGATCCTCTCATCAAATCACCGTATTAAGTGACCACAAAAACCTTGCCTACTTTCAAGACGCTCGTGTGTTAAATCGACGTCAAGCTCGGTGGGCCCACTTCCTCACGCATTTCGACTTCAAAATTACATATCGTCCTGGGAAGCACCAAGGGAAGGCAGATGCATTATCATGGCGTTCATACCTAGCACCGCGTCCCAGCGAGCTAGCTTTTGATAACCAAAAGCAAGTAATCTTGGGACCGACACGACTGCAAACAACACAGGTCTTTGGCATGCCAATGGATTCCCACGTTATCAATACTATACATGAGGACTTGAAGACCGATGCTTTCGCCCAAGCCATTCTAGCACAAATTGATCCCTCTCGAGCATCTTGTTCACAGTCGCAACCACCAGGTACGGACTATCGGCAATTCAAATACCATGATGGATTACTATTCTTTAATGAACTCTTGTATGTTCCTAATGGTTCTTGCCGCCTTCGAGTAGTCCAAAACTATCATGACACATATACAATTGGGCATTTTGGTAGTACTAAAACATTAGATTTAGTACAACGATCATTTTGGTGGCCCCGTATGCGACAATTTGTCGAAGATTTTGTTCGAACTTGTGATACATGCTGCAGAGCGAAAATGAAGGCATCATCCATATGGTTTATTAGAACCATTACCAATTCCAAGCAAGTCATTGCTCTAGACTTCATCACAGATCTTCCAGTCTCTAAGGGGTTCAATGCGATTCTAATAGTCGTAGATCGATATACGAAGATGGCTCATTTCTTGCCATGTACTAAGGAATTATCCAGTGAAGAAACCACTGAAATTGTCATGCGTGAAGTATGTCGGCATCATGGCCTTCCCGATAGTATCATCAGCGACCGTGGACCCTAGTTCGTATCGAAATTCTGGAAGCACCTTTTTAAAATGCTCAAGGTCACGTGTAACCTCTCCTCCGGCTACCACCCACAAACGGATGGCCAAGCAGAACGAACAAATCAAACACTGGAGCAGTATCTTTGGTGCTTTCTAAGCTATCATCAGGATGATTGGGTAGATATTCTCCACTTCGTCGATTTTGCCTACAATAACTCTGTCCACGCATCGACTAAAGTTACGCCATTTTATGCTTATACGGGTTCTCACCCCCGGTGGTATGTATTTGAAACCCCAGAGTTGTCCACAAATCCTTGCACAGAGGATCGTTTAGAGTGGTTACGCAAGATACAAGTTGATTTATCTACTCATCTCCAACAAGCTCAACAAACACGCAAGGTTTATGCAGATCGTCATTGACTTCCATCCAGTTTTAACATTGGAGATCAGATATGGCTACTACGACGACACATCAAGACTACTCGCCCATGCGAGAAGTTGGATTATCGGTGATTAGGTCCTTTCCGTATTATAGGAAAGATTAATGATGTCGCTTTTCGTCTCAATCTACCTCCGCAACTTCGGAAACATCCGGTGTTTCATAGTTCTCTCCTCGTACCCTATCAGGAGAACACCACCCAGGACGTATTACAAAGCCTCCACCCCCGATCGAGCTTGAAGATGGACCTGAGTACGAGGTTGCCGCCCTCCTTGATTCCAAGATTGTTCGCAACAAGCTCTACTATCTAGTCGATTGGCTAGGATATAGTCCCAACGAGCGTACTTGGGAACCGATAGAGAATGTGATCAATGCTCGTGCTCTTCTTGAAGACTTCCATCGTCAATATCCAGACAAACCAGGTCCTCAATCCAAAACGACTCGTGACACTCGTCGTTTTAAAGTGGGGATAGTGTAATGATATGGCAGGACTCGAACCCATGACCTTATGCTACATGGGTCGAACTCTTGACCATTAGACCATACATTGTAATACGTAAAATATTATTTTCATTTATGTTTTATTATAGAAAATTGATGTATATTCCAGATTTCTTTGGAACATTCTAGAAACTTCAGGAGTATTCCTCAGAAAACTATAAAAGGAGGCACAAGGCATTATTTCGAACCAAATCGGTTCAACGCCAGTCTTAAGCCTCCTAGCTACTACTGTACATTCTCTTCACATAATATATATCTTTTCTTATCATCACTCTCTCTCTCCCTCCCTCCCTCCCTCCCTCCCTCTCACTCACTCTTTCCTTCTCTCGAGAGTCCTTCACCTCTCTTAGTACTAATACTTCTTTTAGTACTAATTCCTTCTCTGTCTTAGTACTGTTCCTGACAAGAAGGAGCCGGGTGGAAGGACCGGCTGCCATGGAGACTGACACTACGATCCGACCTCAAGTTGAGCTTGAGGGGGAGTGTTGAGCGGCAAGCTCAACCGGATCCGGATCGGCTGAATAAGCCTGAGCCGGATCAACATCTGGAAGGATGAGCCGGATCGGTGAGCCGGTGAGCTAGGGAGTCGGTTAGCCGGATCAAGTAGTAATCGGAAGCCTAGTAGCAGCCTAGACTACTAGGTAGTTAATGTCTCGTAGTTAGTGTCAGACGCTCGTGTGAGCATTGAAGTACATTGTACTTCTGTCAGTCCTCTTAGGACTTGTATAAATAGTGTTGTTGAGCACGTTGTATGTACGGAGTTTTAGAGTTAATTTTGAATATAGTTTTATGTTCTGCTCTCTTTTTCTCTCCCGTATATACTCTGTATTTTAACATTTTCCATTAAACCTTCATCTCATTTTCTGTTGCTATCTAGCTGAGCCGGTTCTGTCTAACGCTTCCGCACATTAACATTCACAACCCATCAAAAGAAAATTGTCATGAGGTACGGATACAATGAGTACATGGCGCATCACTATGCGTACATGACTAAGGTGGCGGAAGTGCATGAGCTGGAGAGTTACGCAAAAGCAGCAAAAGACGCAAATTGGCGTGCTGCTATGGAGGAAGAAATGTGGGCACTTGATGCCAACGACACATGGGACATGGTTGAACCTCCCCGACAGTGTAAACCGATCGGTTGTAAATGGGTATATAAGGTGAAGTACAATGTCGACGGTTCGGTGAACCGGTACAAGGTCCGATTAGTGACAAAGGGATACACACAGACCCACAGAATCGCCTACGATGTGACCTTCGCTCTAGTAGCGAAGATGACGACGGTTAGTGTGGTATTAGCTGTTGTTGCAGCAAGGGGATGACATCTTCACCAAATGGACGTAAAGAATGCATTTCTCCAAGGTGACCTTGAAGAACAGGTCTATATGATCCAACCCCTGGTTTCCAATCAGAGATGAACAAGTCGGTAGTGTGCCAACTCAAGAAGTTGATTTACAATCGAAAGCAAGCCCCCCGAGCTTGGAATGCGAAGATCACGCACCGGTTGAGTAAGATGGGGTTTGTGGCCTCAAAGTCCAACTCGTCACTATTCATTCGGAAAGGTCCAGACAGTCCGGTTTGTATCGTGCTATATGTTGATGATTTAGTCATCATCGGACCCGGACTCGATGAAATCGGCAGAGTAAAGTCCTAGTTGTCAAACGCATTTGAAATGAAGGACCGGGGGGCTCTTCATTATTTTCTTGGGATCGAGGTGATCCGGACCCCTGATGGCATATTACTCTCACAAAGACACTATGTGCTGAATATACTGTACAAGTTCGGCATGACAGAATGCCGACCAATCTCTAGACCCCTAAACCGGAACTTGAAGCTACGTCTCGACTCTAACCCTACCTGCGATGAGAAATGGTTCCGACAAATTGTCAGAAGCCTTATATACTTGACAATCACCCAACCCGACATTAGTTATCCAGTCGGGGTGATTAGCTAGTTTATGCAGAAGCCGACCGTGGAGCACCTTCAATGCGCACATCGACTATAGCGATATGAGTGCGGCACGAAGGACCGGGGATTGTTATACCAACACGGTATAGCTTGGAAGCTAGTTGGATATATCGATGGCGATTGGGTTGGTGATGCATCGGATCGCCGATCCACCTCCGGTTACATGTTTTCTTTTGGTAGCGCGGCTATTGCATGGTGTAGCAAAAAGCAGCCAACAATGGCTTTGACGAGCACTGAGGTTGAGTACCGGGGCGCTACCATTGCCACCTGTGAAGCCATCTGGCTTCAACGACTCCTGCGAGACCTCCGGATCGAGGTGTTGACCCCGATCCTTATCTACTTCGACAACATAAGCAACATACAGCTTGCCAAGAACCTCGTATTCCATGCTCGGACAAAGCACATAGAGGTGCATTATCACTTTGTTCGTGTGTGGGTCCAGAGCGGTGAAGTTGAACTTTGGTATGTTCATACAGATCGACAGGTTGCCAACATCTTCACCAAGACACTCAGATCGGACAAGTTGCAACACTTTTCCGAAATGTTGGGTCTACAACATCTCGATGTGCCGCACTTCAGGGGGAGAATGGATGGCACTAGACAAGGAGCCGGAGAGGAAGAAAGAACCAAGGGGGGAGATGAGCGGAAAACAGAGGTCGAGCTAACCAAAGCAGTCGGCACATCATCCGAACAAGTCGGAGCAAGTGGCAACGATGGTAGAGTCAAGAAATACAGAGCCGACCGAAAAAAGGCCAAAACCCAAACGTGGTCCGATGTGATGAAGGACCTAAAAATGGAAGACGCGTCGAAGACTACCAAGTCAGACAAGAGTTGGAACGAATCGGAGGAAGCGGATTCGGAAGAGTCGGTTCAACAGTTGGATTTGGAAGAGCCGGATCAACTAATTTAGTGGACAAGAAGGCAACGGAAGTCGACACCGACACGGAGGAACCCATAGGTCGACAAGCGCCGAAGTCATAACAACGAAGGAGTTGAAATAGGCATGCTGAGGAGACAAGCCGACCAAGGAGGTCAAGGTGCGCAGAACTAGACGGGTCGTGGGAAGCAAAATCGGACTGGATGAGGAGCACGAGCAAGGCGAGAGGACGTCAGAAGGAGCCAGAGGAAAGGACCGGCTACTACAAACATTGGCACCATGATCCGACCTCAAGTTGAGCTTAACGGGGAGTGTTTAGCAAGCAAGCTCAACCGCATTCGAATCAGTTGAATAAGCCAAAGCAAGATCGGTATCCAGAACGGAGAACCGGATCGGTGTCCGGATGATATCCGGAACCAGGACCCGGATCGGATTGAAGCCATAGGCCGTTAGAGGCCTACGGATCCAGCCTAGTACGTAGGCATATTTTTCGGATTCAGTGACAGTCGCTCGTATGAGCATTAAACTACTTGTTAGTCCTTTATGGACTTGTATAAAAGTGCTCTCTAAGCATATTCTACGTACACAGAGGATTATTATTTTAGAAAAGAGTTTTATATTTTGCTCTCTCTCTCTCTCATGTATGCTAAATATTCTCAAGCTTCCATTGAACCTGTGTTTTCTATTCTTTGTTCCTATCTGGCAAAACCGATTTTGTCTAGCTTCCACACGCTAACTTTTACACCTATGTAACCAAATCTTTAGTGTTCTCCATGTGCTTGACATTCTACACTAGACGTGAAATCTTGAGTGCTATATATAGTAAGTTTCAAGTTTAGGTTTCATACGCATTGCATTGGCAGGGAATCGAACCCAGGTCTATACCGTGGCAGGGTACTATTCTTCCACAAGACCACCAATGCAAGTATGATATGTTAAAATATTTTCATCTTTGATAAGACAAATAATGAAACAAGAACCAGTTACGTCATCAAGTCTTTATGATATTTAGCAACTTGTGGCGATACTTGTCTAAGGTTCTGTTAAGGAATTTCTTTACGCATAAACAAACTCACATGTTCATTGTTAGATTGGCTCGCTATAAAACTGCTTCATACCCTCATTGCGACCAACATTCTCTACATCTAATTCACACAATGCCCATGTATGGAAAGCTTTAGTGCTCTCCATGTGCTTGACATTCAACGCTAGATATGGAATCTTGAGTGCTAAAAATAGTAAGTTCCAGGTTTCAGATTCATATGGATTACATTGCCTGGGAATCGAACCTGGGTTTGTACCATGACAGGATACTATTCTACCACTAGAGCACCAATGCAAGTATGACATGTTGAAATATTTTCATCTTCTCTAAGAAAAATAATGAAACAAGAACCAGTTACATCATCATGTCTTTATGATGTTTAACAACTTGTGGTGATACTTGCCTAAAGTTGTCTGAAGGAAATTCTTTTCGCATCAACAAACTCACATGTTCATTGTTAGATTGGCTCACTATAAAACTGCTTCGAACCCTCGTTCTGGCCAACATTCTCTACATCTGATTCACACAATGCCCATGTATTGAAATGATCTTTAGTGCTCTACATGTGCTTGAGACTCTACGCTACATGTGGAATCTTCAGTGCTATATATAGTATCTTTCTGGTTTAGGATTCATACGTATTCCATTGGTCGAGAATCAAACCCGAGTTTGTCCTGTGGCAAGGTACCATTCTACCAGTAGACCACCAATGGAAGTATGATATGTTAAAATATTTCCGTCTTCTATAAGACAAATAATGAAACTAGAACCAATTACGTCATAAAGTCTTTATGATGTTTTGCAAGTTGTGATGATACTTGTCTAAGGTTCTATTAAGGAAATTCTTTTCGCATCAACAAGCTCACATGTTCTTTGTTAGATTGGCTCCCTATAGAACCAATTACGTCATCAAGTCTTTATGATGTTTAGCAAGTTGTGTGGATACTTGTCTAAGGTTCTCTTAAGGAAATTCTTTTCCCATCAACAAACTCACACGTTCTTTGTTAGATTGGCTCCCTATAAAATTGCTTGGTACCCATGTTGTAGCCAACATTCTCTACACATGATTCACACAATGCCCATGTAATCAAATAGTTAGTGCTCTCCATGTGCTTGACATTCCACAATAAATGTAGAATCTTGAGTGTTATATCTAGTAAGTTTCAAGTTTTGGATTCATACGCATTGTATTGGTCGGGAATTGAACCCGGGTCTGTACCATGGCAAGGTACTATTGTACCACTAGATCACCAATGCAAGTATAATATGTTAAAATATTTTCATCTTCTATAAGAAGAATAATGAAACAAGAACCAATTATATCATCAAGTCTTTATGATATTTAGCAACTTGTGTCGATACTTGTCTAAGGTTCTATTAAGGAAATTCTTTTCGCATCAACAAACTCACATGTTCATTGTTAGGTTGGCTCACTATAAAACTGCTTCGTACCCTTGTTGGGGCAAACATTCTCTACATCTGATTCATACAATGCCCATGTATTGAAATCTTTAGTGCTCTACATGTGCCTGACACTCTACGCTACGTGTGGAATCTTGAGTGCTATATATAGTAAGTTTCAGGTTTACGATTCATATGCATTGCATTGGACGGGAATCAAACTCGGGTCTGTACCGTGGCATGGTACTATTCTAGCAGTAGACCACCAATGCAAGTATGATATGTTAAAATATTTTCTTGTTCTATAAGAGAAATGATGAAACAAGAACCAATTACGTCATCAAGTCTTTATGATGTTTAGCAACTTGTGGCCATACTTGTCTAAGGTTCTCTTTAGGAAATTCTTTTCACATCAACAAACTCACATGTTCATTGTTAGATTGGCTCGCTATAAAATTGCTTCGTACCCTCGTTGTGGCCAACATTCTCTACATCTGATTCACACAAAGCCCATGTAATCAAATCTTTAGTGCTCTTCATGTGCTTGACATTCTATGCTAAATGTGGAATCTTGACATTCAAGATTCATACACATTGCATTGGTCGGGAATCGAACCTGGGTTTGTATCATAGCAAGCTACTAATCTACCACTAGGCCACCAATGCAAGTATGATATGTTAAAATATTTTCATCTTCTATAAGAAAAATAATGAAACAAGAACCAATTACGTCTTGAAGTCTTTATGATGTTTAGCAACTTGTGCCGATACTTTTCTAAGGTTTTGTTAAGGAAATTCTTTTCGCATCAACAAACTCACATGTTCATTGAACATTAGATTGGCTCACTATAAAATTGTTTCGTACTCTCGTTGCGACCAACATTCTCTACGTCTGATTCATACAATGCCCATGTATTGAAATCTTAAGTGCTCTACATGTGCTTGACACTCTATGCTACATGTGGAATCTTGAGTGCTATATATTGTAAGTTTCTAGTTTAGGATTCATACGCATCGCATTAGCTCAGAATCAAACCTGGGTTTGTATCGTCACATGGTACTATTCTACCACTAGACCACCAATGCAAGTATGATATGTTACAATATTTTCGTCTTCTATAAGACAAATAATGAAACAAGAACCAATTACGTCATCAAGAGTTTATGATGTTTAGCAACTTAAGCCGATACTTGTCTAAAGTTGTGTGAAGGAAATTCTTTTTGCATCAACAAACTCACATTTTCATTGTTTCTCTATAAAACTGGTTCCTACCCTCATTACGACCAACATTTTCTACACATGATTCACACAATGCCCATGTATTCAAATCTTTAGTGTTCTCCATGTGCTTGACATGCTAAGATAGATGTGGAATCTTGAGTGCTATATATAGTAAGTTTCAGGTTTAGTATTCATACACATTGCATTGGCAGGGAACATTCTCTACACATGATTCACACAATGCCTATAAGGTTCTGTTAAGGAAATTCTTTTTGCATTGGCAGGGAACATTCTCTACACATGATTCACACAATGCCTATAAGGTTCTGTTAAGGAAATTCTTTTTGCATTGGCAGGGAACATTCTCTACACATGATTCACACAATGCCTATAAGGTTCTATTAAGGAAATTCTTTATGCATCAACAAACTCACATGTTCATTGTTAGATTGGCTCGTTATAAAACTGCTCCGTACCCACATTGCAACCAACATTCTCTACACATGATTCACACAATGCCTATGTAATCAAATCTTTAGTGCTCTCCATGTGCTTGACATTCTACACTAAATGTGAAATCTTGAGTGCTATATATAGTAAGTTTCAGGTTTAGGATTCATACACATCGCATTTGCCCAGAATCAAACCCGGGTCTATACCGTGGCAAGCTACTAATCTTCCACTAGACCACCAATGCAAGTATGATATGTTAAAATATTTATCTTCTATAAGAAAAATAATGAAACAATAACTACGTCATCAAGTCTTTATGATGTTTAGCAACTTGTCTAAGGTTCTAGTAAGGAAATTGTTTTCACATCAACAAACTCACATGTTCATTGTTAGATTGGTTCGCTATAAAACTGATTGGTAGCCTCGTTGCGGCCAACATTCTCTACATCCGATTCATACAATAGCACTTCTCTTTAATTACATGGCCATATCAATGTATCAAATGAATGACCGGGAAAGGGTAGACCATCAACACAAGGTCATGGGTTATCTTTCCCACACCATAATAAACTAATAACCTCAAAAAAAAATATTGAACATCAAGGATAATCAATGCTACATATAACCCCCCCTCCCATGCATATTTTGCTATACTTGATATTCTCCTCCTAAACTACAAGTCATATCTACATATATCAAACTAACTACCACATGGTCCACAAACAATTGGCACAAATATCTCAAAATCTGGCCCAATAGGCCAAGTTGCTTGGAAGTGGGATTTGAAACCCAAATTATGTGTTTGTGAATGCGTGTTACCACCTTCGATTACATTTGAGTTTGTTTCATTACTTTGGTCCATAAGTAATTTGAGTTTTATTATTTCGATAGCTTTCACCAATGAGGTGATACTAAAATCTCTTTCTCCCACTCTCTCTAGTTTGATAAAGTCATATCACTATATATATCACTCCTAAATTACAAAGTCACATAAATGGATATCAAACTAACAACCTCATGGATTTGACCCAACTATCTCCATTTGTGGCCTTATTGGCAAAGCTATCAGAAGGGGGAATTGAACCCAATTTTTCTTTTGAGAAACCCCAAACGTGCACTACCTCCTTCGATGACATTTCGTATGTTTGCTTTACTTCAATCCAGTAATCATACTCGATCTCCCATGACAATAATAAAATCTTTCTATATTGGAAGATGGGATGCAACACACTTGCTTCGTGATGCATCATTGACAGATTCCTCTATGAACAAGGGGCCTTGTTGCAACACCAATGGATCATGGCGAGGGAAAGAAACATGGGGGCCCATGCTTCACAGATGAAGGCTACAAAATGTTGCACCTAACTACAATAAAGCCATATTCTTCTCATTGTCAACCATGTTAGGGCCCATCCTGTAGTCATTTGAGCCAGTATGCTTCCACACAACTTTCGTACCAATCAAGTCAAAGTGAGGTAGAGATGTGTGTTTAGGGCATTAGTGATGAGCCGCCACCGGTGACCGAGTGGACTGTGCACAATTCAGTGTAAACAAGTTTCGGAAGTCTTGGGTAAATCAATCACGCTTTCGATGCGATGTTCTTTGCCTTCTTCTTCGATCAATCGATCGATCACATTCCATCTGTGTTTTCCACACATATTGGACCAGCACCCAATCCTTTGGAAAAATTTAAACCCAACCCTTTGGACTGGTTTTAAACC
Organism: Azolla caroliniana; assembly: GCF_043228905.1. Classification (NCBI taxonomy): domain Eukaryota; kingdom Viridiplantae; phylum Streptophyta; class Polypodiopsida; order Salviniales; family Salviniaceae; genus Azolla; species Azolla caroliniana. The sequence continues at coordinate 3,810,350 of NW_028230450.1, read as the reverse complement.
CAATCCTTTGGACTGATTTAAACCCAACCATAGTACGTAATATACTCGAATGCATTGGCAGCCATTCGTTTTTTCATACGAATGCGTATGTTATCAAAACATTCTTATGTTAAAAAAAACAAAACCTTTTTTACCTTAACTTTCTTATCTTAAAAAAGAAAAATTCACCTTACAATAAATAATGAATACAAAAGTATGGTATTTACCATACTTCGAAGGGTGTTTTACCATGCGAATGCGAATGCACGTATGGTTCCATACTACGAACCCAACCCTATGGACGACGGATTTCAGCTCATTCCGTTGGACGGATTTCTCTGGTGTGCACTCTCGATTCGATTGCAGACATTCATCACTGCAGTTTCCTTCTTCCACTTATGCACATTTCGCCCTAAACAAGTTTTCGGGAGCCTGATTCTGATTCTGGTTCTGATTCTGATCGGGAGGCATGGTTCCCCCCTCGTAGATCCTGTTTGTTTCTGCTCTATTTTGCAGGATTAATCATATGGTCTCCCTCCCTCCCGCGTTTCAATGGATATTCGCCCAGTTGTCCATGTCCTGGAAGATGAAGAGGTATTTATTTCTATTTCTTCGCTCTTCAGTGCTTCTCTGTTTTCTGTCTTGTTTTTATCCACTCATTTCTATGACACATCCTTGTCCTGCTTAATCAGGAGGAGTACAAACCAGTTATTTCATCGTCTTTCATTTCCTCAGGAGAACAAATCGTTGTTTCTTCGAGTACCTCAACCTCCTTGACAGCTGTGATTCCTCATAATTCACATCCAATTTCAGATCCTTGCCAAGTTCTAGGTATGCTTTAATCAGTTTAGTTTTACAGGTTCCACAAATAATCATTCACCTTGAAGAAAAAAACTTCTCCGTCAATGTTTACATCATGTGATATATAGTTTTCTATCAAAAATTTAACCCATTTCATTTATAATTAGTGACATAATCAATATATTCTTAATCAAGGATATCACCTTTTCTGTGTTGGAGAACGTGAAATTGGTGGAATAGGGACTCATCTCCCTATTTCGTTTTCATCTTGTACATGTTTCGATCAACTCATATATTTTTAGGAGAGGGCCAAGTAATGTCATTTTAATGATTGAAATAATCATATTCTTAATCATGGAAACCACATTTGGATAAAATGAAATCAATGAAACAGTATTTCATAGTTTTCTCGTTGATTTTTGGTTGATAACTTCAACAAATGTGTCAATCAACTCATACAACATTAGGAAATAGTCCTTTTTCACCAGTGCCCAAATCATATCATCTATATAGATTTTCTTAACCATGTGTTCAATTAGGAAACCATATTCTTAATCACGGAAACCACATTTGGATATCATGAAATCAATGCAACAGTATTTCATAGTTTTTTCGTTGGTCGATAACTTAAAACAAATGTGTCAATTTAACTCATACAACTTTAGGAAAGCGTCCATTTTCAACAGTTCCCAAATCATATAATCTATATTGATTTTCTTAACCATGTGTTCAATTAGGAAACCATATTCTCTGTTGGACAACGTTAAAACAGCAAAACTGAAGTCTCATTTTTTTTCTTGATATTTGGCTAACAAATAAGGTGTATGTAGAAGGGGAAATAGTCTCTAATGCTCATTACTTTAGATAAGTGGAATACAATTCCTTACTTTTTCAGAACTACAGAATCAGACATTATCATAGGCTTTCTATAGTGAAAAAATTTATTCTCATGTTGGCTATCCTAATTCAATTTTTTTGACAAGTTACTTCCAAAGGACACAAGCTGTAAGATGATTTTTTTGAATCTTGACATGTAATCTTGTTCAGCTTAATTTCTGCATCTTTATTTCAAGCATCAACAGACACTTTCATAGAACTTAGCAAACCCATATCAGGCATTGAAAATATTTATGATTTTGGCTGAAATATCTTGAAAAATTTACTGTTCTAGGCTTCTCCATGCAAGAAACTTCAGAACATAACTTGGGCTCCAGCTCACAGCAGCCAACAAGTCAGTGGCAACAATTGATTCCACAGCAGCAACAACAACATCATCATCATCAACAACAGCAGCAGCAACAACAACAACAGCAACAACAGCAACATCAACAACAAAATAATGCTGATAGTGGCCCACCCAAAAAATCTGGTGGACCTTCACAAGCAATCTCTTTTGGTGCTCTCATGCCTCTGCTTTTGCCTACACTTCAGCCTGATCAGAGCCAGAAATTGCTTGCCCTATATCAGAAATTAAAGGTGGGCATCAATTTTAATGTACATGATATTTTTTCCTCATAAAAAATCAAAATTCTGGTTCTTTCAAATTGCTCAATTACAGAGGACTGAAATTTCGAAAGAGGATTTCTTGAGAGCTACTAGGTCACTTGTGGGGGATCAGGTTCTAGTACAGACTGTGAAGCAAATGCAAATAAAGCAGGTTTTAAGTCATGGACTTAACACAAAAACATTCAGTTCATTCTTCTCTTTTACGTTGGGTAAATTATTTAATAATGAATACTGTTCTGAAGCAACAAATGCAAGGGCAGATGAGGCAACAGTTGCCAGGACAACCTGAACAACAAATTCCATTCTCTCCACATATGCAACAACAGCAGTTAAAGACATCAATAGACCAGTTACAACTGCGCCAACTACCATTACAAGTACAAGAGGTGGGGCAAACTCGTCCTCCACAGACTGCAGTGCAACAATTGCAACCACCCATAGAATCTTCAGTGCAATATCAAGGCACATCAGGGCAACCGAGGGTTTCTTCACTTCAAATGATCACTCCAGACTATAGGCAAGAACAATGGCATGGACATCAGCCTCCGGGTACACCATCTCCAATCACTTTGCAACCAATCAAGCATGAAGGTGACAAGTCTCAGGTGAATGTTTTGTTTCAAGGAACCATGCTAGCAACTCTGTAAATAGAAAGTTATTCTATTTTCCTTAAAATTATCTTGTTAATTCTTCTTGCAATCAATCGATATGATTTGGAAAGGCACAAGATCATGATGGATTAGTGGGTGAGCATGTTATCTGTACGTATGACACCTCAGTTCCAGTTAGTGCCCACATCTTTAATAGAGCTATGTGTGAAGGTTTCCATACTAGCTGGGCAGAACATACCATTGTACTGGTCTTTAAGATTGGAGATCCCACAAAACCTAGCAAACAATCATGATTGACTATTACTTTGCCAAACTATATGGCTCAATTCTAAGGTCAGAATTGAGTGTATAGGCAGAGAGAAATGGGTCCTGCTCAGCCAGTTAGTCATATTTTCGAAAGGTCTCAATATCATGGATTACATGTTGACCCTTCAAGCCCTTATTGAGGAAGGAAGAACCCACACAAAGAGAATCTATGGCTTCTTTGTGGATTTCCAGAAGTCCACATTGTGCCAAGTGCTCGGCTTGTGAAATGACTAGGGGACATTGGGTTCCCAGTATGTATGGAATGGGAAATCTGTGCACGATATGAATTAGTGCTAGGAAAACTTTGTGCTTCCCATAGATAACATGATTTGAGTGAAAGCCCACCATCCTCACTCTCCTTTGTCTTTATATAAATGAGGTGTCTAACTACATAGAGAGATTGGGTGGTTTAAGAGCATGCTTGGTGGAGAGAACCATATGGATATTATTATATACTGCTGATAGTGTTACTTTTTGACTCTCCAAAGGGACATAAAGACATCTAGATGTTTTAAAGTAATTTTGTATAGATAAATATTTGTTGGTAAACCATGATATAACTAAAGTGATGGTGTTTAACATCACTCAAAAATGGGTAAGAAGATCAGAACCAGATTTCTTAATTAGGAGAGTAAAAGGTGGAAAAACACGGTTCTACATATACCTGGGAATAACATTCATAGGGCCTCAGTTTTCCCTACAGGAGGCTGCCTGTGCTCAACTTGGTTGTCGATATGCAGTCCTTTTTGCCCTTGGAAGTCAATGTGCACATATACAGGTTCAACCTTGGAAAAGTTGATGTAACGTTGTCTCTTCTCAACGAAGTAGAAACTTGGGAACCAAAGCTTCATAGAGCACTAAATTGGAGAGATTTAGAGAGACCTTTAGGCTTGATAATTTCTCTCATGCTGAGGAGCAAAGCATTGGTAGCTTATGATATAATCTAGGGGAACATGAATTTAACCCCAACAGTAACTGAGGCACTATTCTGATTATTAATTTGTATCTAATGCATTTGGGAACTCTCAAAGCAAAGGTTCTCAAGTTTGGCATGTATTAATAGTAACTTGTATAATGGATTTGGGAGCTCTCAAAGCATAGGTACTTAAGATTGGTTCTCGTGTTATCAAACCAATTGGCAGGACATACAGATAATCATTTTTAACATGCTAAAATACAGGCAATATAAATGCACTACACATTCCAATATAGCTTGGATTCTTCACACTTGGACATGACCAAAGTGAAAAATAATAGAGTGATCTGAATTGATATGATTGAATTGTTTAATAGAGAAGAACATGGATTATCATACAACACATCTTGGTAGGAAGACTGTCCACTTTAAGACCCTCTTTCCTTTTGTAGCAAGATGGATTTATCATCAGGCCCTCTGATAGGGATACGCATCTCTCTTATGTGTTTTGTAGTGTGATAGGGCAGCTGAGTACCTCTTCACATATGTTATAGATTGAGATTGGCAGATGTGTATGTGAAATAAAGGGGAGATACTATTGCTTGTTTGAACAAGGCTTTGGTCCCCTCTATAAGGTAATGGATATGAAGTCCACTGATGGTAGGTATTGTTCTCACTAGAAATCAAGAGGCTGAGAAGTTGTTGAAGAAGAACAATACAACCACAACGCCTCTTTAAGAAAGAATAATCACAACCTTCTTTAGATCCAACACTTCTCATGAGTCAAGTCATCCTAGGGCTACACTAATAGGGTCTTGACCACAAGATTTGAAAGGGGTTACAATAGACTGGGCAAAAGCAAATTGTTGTGCATGTAGCCATGCCCATCTTGACCAGGCCCCTTTCACCCTTTTATTGACAAATCCAGGCCATTGCCATCCTACACCAAAGTTGTCGCCCTCTCATCGGAGAACTCTTCATTTTGGCATCTTGGATCAGCACATGTTGAAGATCTTTCAAAGGCAAAAATCCTAGTTTATCGAAACTCAGGATGCTACATGCTTAGCTAAAAAGAATCTGATGCATCAGGCAGTTTTACTAAATTATTTATTTTAGTTTGGCGTGTTCTCAAATGCATGACAATGTTTTAAGATATATGATTCAGTCTCATAGGCTTTTTTTGGCCTCTGAAGAGACATTCTTCTTACTTGCTCTCTAAACCTTGATAAAACTAAATGATGGCGTTTTAACACCACTGAAGCATGGGTAACAAGAGTTAAACCAGAATTATTTTTGAAAGATAACAAGGTGGCGTATGGCTAATCCTACACATATCTAGGAGCTACATTCGTGGGAGGCGCCTATGCTAGACTTTTGCGTGGATATGCAATCCTTGGTATCTTTGAAAAAACAAATGTGCACTTATACAGTTCCAATAACCTCGGGGTAAATTGTTGTTTGATACACTTGTAAGACTGATTCTTCTCTTGGAGTAGAAATTTGAGGGTACTTAACAGGAAATATTTTTAGAGACCTTTAGTCTCAATGATTGCCCACATGTTAAAAAGCAGGCATTAGTGCCCATCATATAATTTGGGCGAAGACATGATCAGTCCCAAGAGTGACCGAGGCATTATTCTGATAAGTAACTGATGTCCAACAGATTTGGGAGCTCCCTAAGCAAATGTACTCGAGACTGCAGCTTATGTCTCCGACACAACTTATTGAATTTGGATAAATCATAATTGGCATGATGAAATGCAGGAATGGTTCCAGTCACATGACGTTATTATAAACCCATCACCCCCATTCCAATATAGCTTGGACTGTTCACTGCTGAGCATGATCAAAGTGGAAAAGATTAAAAGTGATCCGAACTAATATAGTTAAATCAAATAATGAAAGAACATAGATCAGGCCTACAACATCTCTCAGCAGGAAGATGGCCCAGTATAAGGCACATGTTGCAAGATGGATCAACAGGTCTTCTTATATGGATGCAAATCTATCTCATGTCCTCTGAAATGTGATTTGTAATCTTTAGAGATTGAGATAGGAAGATGCTCACTCAAATCAAATAATGAAAGAACATAGATCAGGCCTACAACATCTCTCAGCAGGAAGATGGCCCAGTATAAGGCACATGTTGCAAGATGGATCAACAGGTCTTCTTATATGGATGCAAATCTATCTCATGTCCTCTGAAATGTTATTTGTAATCTTTAGAGATTGAGATAGGAAGATGCTCACTCAAATCTATAGAAGAACAAATTTGCCATCTAGGGGCGGCATGGAATTGGAAGAACACTATGTCTGCCATTCTGCTATTTTTTATGCATCAGCTTAGGATAGTATCACCATCAGGCATAAGAGCCATATATAGAAGTGGGGAAAAAACAGGTTTGGGTGATCTCAGAAGTGATGCTTCTGTAGCCCTGCACAGAATCAGCTATCATCTGACATGTGGCAGTTGGGCTCATAGTAAAAACTGTAAATGTTAGGGAGAGGGGACTTCCCTGTTTCACTTTTATAGGGATTGAACATGTATTTTCATGCACTCAGGTGTCCACACCCACTCTGCCTATCATCCACTTATACATTGCCTGGTTCCAGGTGGGTTCCTTGGATATTTCCATGTCATATAGCATGCACATGAATCTGGAAATGAAGGTGTTTTTAGTTGCATTCTAATCGCTAACCTGCTCCACTTTTCTTCATTTGATTTTTTATTCTTGATGTTTATAGCAGCTCACCTGACTATTTGTTTTACACAGATGGCTGATAGCATAGCATTCTGTAACATACTGCAAGAAAGGCATTCATTGCGCACAAAGTAAAGTTTATCTCATCATCATCTGTTTTTTGGCAGGGTGGTGACATCTCTAGTGGGCATATCAGTGGTGTACCAAGCAGTACTTCATCTTATATATCAAGTTCCCTCACCATGCCCCCAGCTTCTCTCAGCATCCCTGAGGGTGTTGTCAATTTTCCATCAGGTACCCAAGTTAGAACACCACCAAAGAAGGTGGTGGTTGATCAGAAGCGACCAACTGATATTTCACCTGTCATGCAAGGGAAAAGGTTTGTCTACAAATATAGATGAACCTGTATAGATCTGCTTGAGATCATGTATGATGAATCTGTTTTTTGGCCATCCCTTCTTTCGAGAATGTAAGAATGAGGTAAAAGGGACCCTTTAAGTGTCTTGGAGTTTAATGGAATGCTGTGGGTTAGTAATGCCCTACATATTTTTGGGTAAATATTTATTCTACAATATACCCGAGAAATCTCCAATCTATGTCTGTAAAATAATTGCAAACTCTTGACTCATCCACATAACATCCATTGATTGTATACAATTCTATTTTTGCTGGCTCTAGGTAAAAGTATGAATCCTGCTGCCTGTTTTGTTTGTAGTTAGTCATATTCAAAGTGCATAATGCCACTGATCGTAATAGTAGTTCTATTTTCTGTAGTTTGGCATCATTTAATATTATTCATGCTGACATATGAACATGGTCCACCCATGGTGGACACTGCGGTGTTGGGAGATTTAATGGCATGTCATTTAGAAGTTCCAATGAAACTGCTTGGTAAGAGTCTTTATGTTGAGCCACTGAGGTATAATGCAGAATTATGCTTATTTTCAGCAAAAAACAGAAGGTGGCAGGGGATGTGTTAGAGCAAAGCATTGACCAACTTAATGATGTAACAGCTGTCAGTGGTGTTAACCTTCGGGTATTGTTTCCATGGATTTTTTTTCCTTTAAATTAATATTACAATTTCAGAAACAGATTTCATTTCTTTATGCAATCTTCTAGGAAGAGGAAGAACAACTCTTGGCTGGTCCAAAAGAAGAAAGCCGGAGCACTCAAGCCATGAGAAGGTTTGCACAAGAAGAGGAGGGACGGTTGTTTTTGGAAAAAGGTCCTCTTCACAGCAAAGTAACTGCAATTGGTGAGTCTATTTGATGATTTGTGCGAATGTTGTTCCCATATGTTTAACATTTATAGTCTCTTGGTATAGAAAGAATAATCAATGTTAGAATACTCATTGATTTGTCCTGGATTTCATAAAGCCGCAAAGCTGGGTGTTTCCCTTGTTAGTGAAGAGGCAGAGCAATGCTTATCAATGGTAAACTACTTCTCTCAAGGATGACCCCCAGAGATTTTCCATTAGTCATTGTTTTCTTAAACAGCAATTTTTGTATCAGTGTGCAGAGGAGCGGCTCCGTACAATGCTCTATAAACTGTCAAAAATTTCAAGCCATGTAGGGAACAACTTGCATATTTAATATACACTGTATATCTAAAATAAAGCATCAAGCTTAATTAACTTGTTTGTTTTTCTAGAGATTCGATCGAGAAAAGGATGCACATAAAATTGTGGTCACATCTGATATTCAGAAGCAGATTTTGGCAATGCGGAAGAAGGCCAGGGAGGCATATGAGAGGAAGCAAGCATTAGAATCAGAACGACTAAGAAAGATAAATGAAGTAAGTTGTTCCTTACCATTATTTCTATCCTTCTGTGAGTTCCAGAAAAAATGTGTTCAAACCTAGGTCGTATATGACAATTGTGGGAATGAAAAAATGGTTAAACAGATCATCGGTTTCTTTTTAGGAGAAGGAGAAAGCTTCCAATGAAGCTGCGACTAAAGAGGATGGTCCAGGTCGACCCAAGGAAAAAAAGGTCTCTTTTGGCATCCAATATTCTCTCAAGAATGCTTAGAAAATTCATATGTTCACAATTGTAATGATTTTTCAGACAAAGGGTGAAGATGGGAAGCAGAAAGCTGGTGCAGGCGGAGCACGGGCAGCGTCAGGTATGAACGATATGCTATTAAAGTGGCAAATGATGGCAGAGCAAGGTCGGCAAAAACGAGAAGGTGAATCAGGTCTGTATATAGTCAAGGAAAAGAAATAGGGAGAAACTTCGAAATACACTCTTAGTTTTTGTTTTCTCCATTTGCCCTTAGCTTTTCCTATTCCCCAACTACGCAACTCTTGAAAGAGAGAATTTGGCAATATAATATCTCAATTTTCCGACATATAACTGACAAAAGTTAGTTAATTACCATAAAAGTACTCAATTACCAATGGAATTTTTCTTTCGGGTGTTGAGCAAGGGTATTTGAGGAAACAATGAAAACTTAAGGGCATTTGGGGAAATAAAGAACTCGTGGTATCTCTGAGTTTTTCCCAAACAAATAAAATACATGTCAAATGGAGAAGAGAGCTCTATAAATGATCCTAGTTCTATACAGGAGTATCTACTGCAAATGATACAGGTGGTGCTACAATGCATCGAGATGCAGAGAAAAAACTTGGTACTGAAATTAAATCACAGGGAAGAACCGCTTTTGAGGATGGAGCCACAACAGGGCCAGCTAGTGCGTTGAAAAAGGTTCAAGGTATGGAAGGCATTACCAGTATTTATGTGTTTGGATTGGGTATGAGAATTGTGGAAGTGGCAATTTTATGGGTCAAATTTCTAGGGCTCATCAATAAGACATTTTCCATATATATTAGCCTGTGAATCCCCAGTTTGAGGAATGTTAACTATTATACATGAAAGGCATATAACCCTTATGATATGAATGCCCATTGCTAATGTGTGTGCGTTTTTTGTATGGTATTCCCAATACTTAGAAAGTTAATGGAAATTGCAATTTTCAACTTATCTTCAAGACATTTCTCAGATATATTACTCTCAGTCAATGCTTTGAATCCAATTACACTGCATCTATGTTGTATCCTTATCATAAGAATGCCTATTGCTAATTTGTGTATTCTTTTAAACATTTCTCAACATTTCGAAAGTTCCGGCAGACAGTTACTTTTTATCACAACTTCTCTAGGACACATCTTCAAGACATTCTTATATATATTACTCGTTCAATGTTATGAATATCCTGTTCAAAGAATGTACAAAAAGGTGTGTACTCATAGCTAATTACTGTATCAGGTGACTCCATTGGAAGTAGAGGACAACTTCACCAGGCAAATGTACCAAGTCCACCCGTGAAACCTCCTCGCAAGATAGGTACAAAAGATGTTATAGCATATCTTGAAACTGAACCTCAGATGGCAAAGTCTCCTTTACTTTATCGATTGTATGATAAGAACCTATCATCGTCACAGTCTGCATGAGGGATGAATGGTAGATTCTAAGGCATGCATCTCTTGTAATTTTCAGATGTAGAAAATTTCAATCAATGAATAACGTTTATCGTTCATCTCATTATTGTATTGCCCTACAGTGTCTTAGCCTTATGTTGAGCTTTTGCTGTTAAAAGTGGTTAACTAGGATTGATCATTGAGTGTGTTTTTATCTTCATATTTGTTAATACTCTTAGGGCATTTTTTGGAATGCTCACATTGCAAGGTTTCTCTCTTTGTTTAAGATAATTAGTGGTACAGGTAGGACCGGGAGAAAAAAGCTATAAATCCTTAAATTTTTAGGGAGACTAGCAGAAATTGACCATAATTTGTTTAAGCTATGAAACCTTAACAGTTTTCTTCCAAATGTTTAAACCCTAAACAATTAATTGGTTTAAACCAAAAGTTATATGATGTTAATACAGTTATTACTTCAAATGATGTTAAATAGGATCGAACCATACATGAAGGCACTAGTACCTTGATGTATATATTGAACAATATCTTAAAGTTTTATTGCAATTCTTGATTGTAATTTGTGCATGAGAGAAAGGGTCAAGAAACGCATATGAGGGATTGAGTTTATACAAGTGAAATGGAAATGAACTCGCATCAAAAGATCAAATTCATAAATCAAGTTTATTTGTGACAACATAGGAGTGGAATTATGTTGGTGAACAGTCTTTGGGATACGCAATATGTTGAAGGTTGTTATGACTATATTTGTAACAAAATGCTTGAAAGGATGGTTGATCCAAAATATGTAGAAGAAAGTGATAAAGTTTTTATATCAATTGAGTACTTGCATATAACATTCATCTTATAAACACGATGATGAAGAGCTAAGGCTTATCTTTTGTAAGCAAAATGTTGAGGGTTAACGTTTTTGGTGATTGGTGTATTTCTGCATTTCATTGATAGGAACAATCACCTCTTTAGTTTGAGATAATGTACACAAAAGCTTCAAATTTTCTCTATAAACATAATAGAATCATACTATGTAGATAAATATGGGAATTGGGATAAAACCCCTAAACCATCGATTGATGATGATAATACGACCTTTAATCACCTTATTAGTGCACTAAGATTTAGATAGTTGTGCCATTTTTTTTGTTCATTGTGTTGTGCATAAACAAGTATTCTAGTAGATGTTGTAAACACATATTTGTGGGGGCAACATGGTCTTGAACTAAAATCATGAGGTGAGACGGAAGGAAAGTGAACCCATGGCTACATACTACGATTGTCAACTTTGTTTATGACAAATGGAGATATAAATTTAGGATCGCACGTAGCCTAGCAAATTTATGAGTAACAATCAATGGGACCATCAAAGTAACAAATATCATACCAACATACATGTATATTAAAAAAGGTAGCACGAGAGTATTTGATGTTAAGTAATTGATTAGGGACGGAAGATTGAATGACATCCCAACAAGCAAGTACACAAGCAAAGTGGGACCTTTCAACTCTTATGTTATTATGGTTCCAAGTTCCAAGTAAAACTGGCGAGAGGAAAGCTACATAAAGAAGTCTGAGGGCCCATACCGCATGCCTACCCTCCTAAGGTAGAACCAACATTTGGTGAATTCCAAGTAGAAACCAAGAAGGAGCCTATGCATTTGTCATGCCTAGAGTTCGAAACTGAAAAATAAAAAGGCAAGCAAGTTCTACCTGACTTCAAGGAGAGAGTGGACTTCAAGAAATCACAAAGTGAGTCCCCAAGGAGGAAAGGAGGAGGGAACTTGTGAGGAAGTTTCCACCCTCCTTTCTGCCTCTGGGGTTAAACAAGACCTTGGAATAGTCCAGTTAGAGAGTCATGTAATGGGCGACTTTATTCCACTTAAGTATGCTTGTGAGAGAAGATTATGCCATGCTTTCATATTAAGAAGAATGTTTCTCTTTCGGACCGAAGAATGTGATTGATTAGGGTTACGTATGATTGTGAGAGGAGACTGTGTCTAGGTTTGGTTTCAATTGGAGAAGAATGTTTCTCTTTTAGATAGAAGAGGGCTAATTTTGGTAATATCCCCAAAAATACTTATGAGGGCATATACTGCAATTTCCCTAAACTTAGTATGCCCCCCCCAGACACATATTATATTCTGTACACAGACTCACTCTGTTTTGGCTTCGATTGATCGATCATTTCCTTTTCCCATCTCGCTCTGGATCTCTGTGCAGAAGACGCCATGTCCACTCGTAAGTTGTCTTCACATTCTCCCCCCATCCCTCTCCCTCCCACCATGCTTTTCTGTAAGTAGCAAAGGCTCGACGAATTTGCATTTTTTTAAAAAAAATCTTGATTTGATTTCAGAAACAAAAGCTGTTGTGCATCAGAAAGATCCGTTGAAGAACCTAATTTCTTGGTTGAATCGGAAGATATTCCTGTATAATGTTACTCTTGGATTGTATATGTTGGATTGGTGGGAACGTCTCCTTTTCAGTATCCTTTTCGTTTGAGAAGACAAATCCAACATATTTGCTTTCTCTTTCACTAGTTTTCATTGAATTTTTAGTTGTGTGCATATATGTGCCTTGACTAGAATTCCAGATATGCTTGTGCTGTTGTTGATTTGGTTCTTGTGTTACAATGGCCTTCGCAATGTATGGCAACTATCTTCAATAGGTAAGCCATTTCTCTCAATTTAGAGTTATGGTTACTTCCTTTATGTTGCTTAGGAATGGATTCATTTAGAAATTGGTCTTCATTAATTTGAGTGTCTCATGTTAATATTATATATGTACATGTATACCTCATGCAAAGGGAAAAGAAATCGATCAGAAACAAACCATGAACAGGGAGGTCCAATCAAAACATTGGGTCTTTTTGAAAGTAAACTGCCACTCTATTCTCACTTACTCATACACTGTTTGAATCGTTATTACACTAAAATAATCGTATATATGCACACAAAACTAAGTCTCTGTAAAGGACTTAAAGTGAGGAGATATGACGCAGTGAACTCATATTAGGAAACTGTCAATAAAGAAAAAGGTTATTATAGTGTCATATTATGGTAATGACGATGACATGGAACAGAATGAATTTATCAAGATATTTGTATTTCTTTGAAATTAATGACTGTTTTCATAATTGTACTGTTGAGAATTTCATTTAATTCAGACCAGAAAATGTGTGTTATGATGGCCATGCTAAACAGCAATAGATAAATTAGGGTCATAAGTTCTTTTGGAAGATCATTGTAGAGATGTGATATGTTTGAAATCACATGTATGGAACAGTGGTTTTGCCATTCACACGAGTGATTCAAGGATTATTGTATAATAACTGAGAATCAGCAACACTGTTTCTGACCATTGAGAAGAAAGGTCATTGGTTTCCATTGGAAACTTTGATTGACAAGCTTAAATATATGGCACATGGCTCATAATCCTGTTACGAAGGATTATGTTCAATGGCCTGAAGTGGTTTTTTACGATAGCTATGTCCCCTAGAGATCTGCTGATATCCTAAGAAACATGTTGTGGGTGACTAGTGTTCCTTATGGTAATGGAAAGTGTCTTATCATTCGTAATGGACAGCTCAGCCAATAAGGGTAAGTGGACCAATACTTGACTTCATTGTTCCTGGTAGAGAGGATTGTGTTTACAGACTTCAAGTGTTAGGTGTGGTTATGGTATGAACAGTGGTATGCTTATATTATTCCCCTCAGCCTCTACCACATCGTGGTCGATTCTAACTGATATATTTGGCTATCTGTGGTTTCATTATTGTTTATGTAGATGATCTGAGATTTACAGGATCTTGGAAGTGCTAGCTCCAGGTTATCTATAATCATATAATCTCTACTTTCTTGGCTTCATGATCTAGTAGATATCTACTGTTTGCATTAGTTTGGGATGACTGGGTTTCAGCCTATCTCTATTTCTGTGGATCAATGGTGTATCTTCTGCTTTGCTACACCTTTTGTAGGTTGATTTGAAAATGAAATCCTGAACATCTGGTCCAAACTTTAGGTAAGTTCATTGATAGGTTGAGAAACATGCTTAGAGTACCATGTGAAGCCATTTCTCGAACTCCATCTTATAGCTGAGTTGCAGCAGCTGACTCTAGCTTGAGCTATAAGTAAAATCCTCATTGTTAACTCATGGTTTGCCTCCGGAAGCTTGGATTCACTCCGGGTGGCAAACAATGTGGAGAACACGCCATAATGTAAGACACGTGCTGGTGGGGCATAGATCAGCCTAAAAGTGGTCAAACTCCTAACACACACACACACACGTTAATAAGGAAACAATAAGGGGTTTATACTGAATCAACACATAATTAAGTAGTGATAAGAAACGACAAGCAGGATGGAGGCAGCCAGTATGTAGGAGGGCCAACTCATGTTGTTCAATCGCTGGGAAGGCAGGCAAATCAGGCTCCAGAATGGCCGTGGATCCAGCTGTAGAGAGGTGGTCTGGTTAAGTACAGGTGGGGTGATGGGATTGGTTAGGAGATTTGGCTCCAAGGCAGCCACAGGTCTAACATTGTGGGCAGGCTGTGTGGTGGTGAGATGGGCAGGCTGTCCAACATTGTGGGTTGCAACATAGCAGCAATAGGAGCAGGTACAATGGTGGTTGTTGGGTGGACGGCAATTTTGTTACCGCTGCAAAAGCTGGCATGAGTGAAAATGCTGCAGCTGCAGTTGGTGCCTCATATCTGTGCAGGCATAGATGCTGTTGCACAGGTGGAAGATAGAGTATTTGATGGAGCAGTAGTGGATTGAACCTCAGGTGGAGGCTTAGGTGCAATAGGTATGATAGATCAATTGCCATTATTATGCTTCTCCATCACTCTCGAAGGTGTGAATGGTAGTGGGATTAGTGCGATTGTGCACTACCGGGTAGTTGTGAGAGTTTGGCATGGGTGACAAAATATAGATGCCATTATCAGTTGTATTTGTGGGCACCATTTTGAGAAGGGTGAAACAGAAGGTGTCGTCTGCATTTATTCTTCATTTTAACTCCTTAGTTTCTAACATGAGCTATTGCAACTAGATGTTGTAAAGTTCCCCACTATGCTAAAGGTAAAGAGGGATGTTTGACAGATCAGCTATTGAGAGATGACGTTCAGCAAACAGGACTGTAGTAGAGATGAGGGTAGAGACACGCAGATCTTTGGTGTACCCAACCGCCTTGATTGGTACACAAGAAAAAAAAAGGTTATTATATTAGTTAACCTTACAAAGAAAGTGGTGTGTTCACATTACAAAAAAAAAAGGTGTCTTGTCCAGGTGAACAATGTGTTCACATATACGAATAATTACCTAATTTGTGAACTACGGGCCTTTACACCTAACAACCTCCCACTTAAAGGTCCGATGTGAACATTCAAGTAACTCCCACTAACTGTATGCAATGCTCATGTTGAGCTTTGCCAAGACTTTTAGTGAGAATATCTGCAGGATTATCCTGTGTTTTGATCTTGGTCAATGTGACTAGACCATCCTCCAAAACTTGTCTAATAAAGTGATGTCGCACATCAATGTGTTTGGTGCGCGAATGAAACATGGCATTCTTAGCCAGATACACAGCACTCTGGCTATCACATCCTAACACAGGAGTACTAACAGACATGCCAAGATCTTCACCAAGTCTGCTGAGCCATATAGCTTCCTTTGAAGCTTCTGTAGCTGAAATATATTCAGCTTCAGTAGTACTCAGTGCTACAATCTTTTGCAATTTGGAGCACCAAGACACTGCTCCACCAGCAACTGTAAATATATACCCGCTAGTAGACTTACGTGTATCCAAGTCACCTGCCATGTCTGCATCACAATATCCCTGCAAATTTAATGCACCCTTCCCATAGCATAAACATTTTCTCTGTGTACCTTTAAGATACCTGAAAACACACTTGACAGCCTCCCAATGTGCTTTCCCGGGATTAGACATATAGCGACTAACAACTCCCACTGCATAAGCAATATCTGGACGAGTAGCTACCATAGCATACATTAGAGAACCACATGCTGATGCATAAGGAATTCCCTTCATAGCATTGATTTCCATCTCATCCTTTGGACAATCAGCCTTGCTGAGTTTAAGATATGACGGCAAATGAACTCCAAGGGACTTTGCTTTTGCCATATTAAATCTGTTAAGCACTTTTTCAATGTACTTTTCTTGTGACAAAAACAACAATTTGTCTTTTCTGTTTCTACTGATTCTCATGCCCAAAATATGCTCTGCATTTCCCAAATCTTTCATAGAGAAGACCAATTTCAGTTGATCTTTTAGAGCATCAAGACTAGTCTTTCTTTTCCCAGCTAGCAACATATCATCCACATATAAAACAAGTATGATAGGACTGTCATCGATATCCTTTTTCGTGTATAAACAATGATCTGCATAGCTACGGTCAAAGCCTTGAGAAAGCATAAAAGTATCAAACTTCTTATACCACTGTCGTGGTGCTTGTTTTAGGCCATACAAGCTACGTTTTAGTTTGCATACCAAATGCTCCTTGTTAGAGACTACAAAACCCTCAGGTTGTTTCATGTAGATCTCTTCATCAATATCACCATGCAAAAAAACGGTCTTTACATCCATTTGGTACGACTCCAAATTAAGCATTGCAGTGAGAGCAAATAGCACACGAAGTGTGGTCATCTTCACAACAGGAGAGAAGACCTCTTGGAAGTCAATACCTTCCTTTTGTGCATAACCCTTGGCAACTAATCTTGCCTTGTATTTTGGTTTCCCTTCAATTTCCTTTACCTTATAAACCCACTTATTTGGAAGAGCTTTCCTTCCTTGAGGTAAGGACACAAGATCCCATGTATCATTTGCATATAAAGATTTTATTTCTTCTTGCATTGCAAGCTCCCACTTACTGCTAAGTTTACATGACATTGCCTCCTTATAAGTAAGAGGTTCACCCTCATCTGACAGCATGACATAATGCAAAGAGGGGTCATATCTATATACCTGCCTCCTTGAACGATTAGACCTGCATACCCAATGATCAGTATTTTCTGGGATTGGTTCTAAATTTGGAGGAAAATCATTTTCAGCACTTTCTGGCTGTTGCGAACCATGTCCAGCATGTTGTTCGACATCTATATTTTGTTCTTCAGTACCTTCATCTCATTGACCAATATCTTCATGAGCATCTCTTTGCTGTCCAACTTCTTCTGGCTCATAGATAACCGGTTGACCATCATATTCAACCTTTGGTATAGCATCATGAGGTTTATTTTCAGATTTTGTGGATGGCTGTAATTGCTGAAATGTAACGCTCTTAGAGTTCCCAACAGAGGAACAAGCATTTTTCAGCAATTTTTCTTCATTAAAAACAACATCCCGGCTGCATACAATTTTTCTGGACTGAGGTAACCAAATCCTATTGCCCATTTCACCTTCATCACCATAGCCCATAAAAATGCCCATGGTGGACTTAGCATCGAGCTTATTTCTCAGCTCACTTCTAATGTGTACAAATGCATCACAACCGAAAATTCGTAAATGGTCATATGAAGCTGGTTTGCCAGACCAAACCTCCTCAGGGATTCCATTTTTTAAGGACTTGTTGGGAGAACGATTACATATATGAACCGCGGTTTTTAATGCTTCTCCCCAAAATTCATGAGGGAGATTAGCTGTGGACAGCATGCATCGTACTCGCTCACACAAGGTCCTATTATACCTTTCTGCCACCCCATTTGATGAAGGGTTATATGGAGCAGTAAGCTCTCTTTTAATACCATGTAAGTCACAATAAGACTTAAATTCTGCAGATGTAAACTCACCCCCATTATCTGTTCTTAGACATTTCAGTTTTGTCCCTTTTTGAGTAGTCACAAATGCATGAAAAGATTTAAATGCATCAAATGCATCACCTTTTCTTTTCATCAAGTACACCCAAATCTTCCTAGAATAATCATCGATAAAGGAAATAAAATATGCAGCACCGCCCAAGGATTTTACAGGCATGCTACATACATCAGAATGCACCAAATCTAGCACATTTGGTTTACGAGAGATACCAGAATAATAAGAATTTCTCACTTGTTTGCCAAATAGACAATCATTACAAAAAACCAGCTTTGATCCTTTAACATCAAATCTTTTTAAAGCAGAAAGGACTTCAAGTCCTTTTTGGCTCATATGTCCTAATCTCTTATGCCAAAGCTCTAAATGAGAGTCGAATTCAGCAATAGCAAGAAACTTTCCAGGTAAAGCTTTGCATTGCAAACAGTACAGAGTGCCCTTTTTGCAACCTTTCACAATAACCATAGATCCTTTCTTTAGTTTCCATAATCCACCACCGAATAATGTGGTGTAACCATGCAAATCCATCTGTCCTACATATAGCAAACTTTTCTTTATGCCAGGTACATACCTAATATCTTTGAGCACAAGGTCTTGACCATTATCCAAAGACAAGTGTATGGTTCCAATACCATCAATATTGCAAGCACTATTGTTACCAAGATAAACTTTTCCATAACTGCCTGCATCAAATGTGGTAAAGCACTCCAAACATGGAGTAACATGAAAAGAAGCCCCAGAGTCTACTATCCATGTCTGTGTCAATCCATCATCGATTGACAATAAAGCATCAATAACATCTGTTTTGTTGATTTGCATGTCTTGAACATGAGCTATAAAGGCATCACCTGTAATACAAAGTACATCACCATCTTCACCAGATAGGTCTTCAATGATAACATTTGAAGCCATATTAGCTTTCTCTGTTGTATTAAACTTATCCTCTTTGTTTTTCTTCTCTCCTACATTCTTCTTCTTTTCTAGTTCCATCTTCCAATATCTACAATCAGGTTTCTTATGACCTTTACGGCCACAATGATAGCAAGTGATATCTTGTTGTTTTCCTTTCCCTCTACTCTTACTTCTATTTCTTTGTCCTACATTTGGGTTCCTCTTATCATATCTCCCCCTAATATTGTATGCTGAACCACTACCTTCTCCGCTAGATTGTCTTCTAATCTCTTCACTGAGTATAGAGCCCCGCACACCATCGAAGGTCAAGGTGGGGCTATTAGATAGTGAAACAACTAATGTTTCCCACCAATCCGGTAAAGTCATAAGTAGGAAGATAGCTTTGAGCTTGTCATCAAAAGCTGGTAATCCTGAATCTTGTAGTTGGGAGAGAGTACCTGTGAATAAAGATAGATGCTCTGTTGCACCTTTCGACTCATCAAGCCTCATACTGACAAGTTTTCTCATCAAATGCACCTGATTCACAGGAGTAGTATTCTCGTAAGTTTTCTTAAGTTTCTCCCAAACTTGATGGGTAGTAGTCAAGCCCTTTACATCTACAAGAATTTCATCAGAAACAGCCATTTTAATATATGTAATGGCTTTCTTATTCAGAGTGTTCCAAGCATCATTTTCCATGCTCTCTGGTTTCTTTTCTACAAGAGCATCTTCACAATCTCTTAGAAAGAGGATGCCCAGCATACGCTCTTTCCACAATTCAAAACCTTTTCCATCAAATCTCTTGATTTCAAAGAGGTTTTTCACTTCAGCTGAAGTGGAGGCCATTGCTCCCAAGATTTATGACAGATGCCTTCAGAAATTGAGCAGAATACCAATAGGAAAGGGTCTGACAGATTTTTTATTTTTTTTATTTTTATTTTTTAAATCTGTGTTTTCTGCTGATTCTGAATCTAAAGAAAAACAGCAAAGTAGAGGAAAGAGATTTGGCTCTAATACCAATTAAAGGTAAAGAGGGATGTTTGACAGATCAGCTATTGAGAGATGACATTCAGCAAAGAGGACTGTAGTAGAGATGAGAGTAGAGACACGCAGATCTTTGGTGTACCCAACCGCCTTGATTGGTACACAAGAGAAAAAAAGGTTATTATATTAGTTAACCTTACAAAGAAAGTGGTGTGTTCACATTACAAAAAAAAAAGGTGTCCTGTCCAGGTGAACAATGTGTTCACATATACGAATAATTACCTAATTTGTGAACTACGGGCCTTTACACCTAACATATGCCTTTCAGGTTTGGTGGTCATATGGGCAAGGGCAATCACTATGATCTCCTAGTCAAGTTGCAACTAGTTTAGTTTCTCCTCATCTTCCTTCGCTAAAACATTACATGCATTGTCATTAATGTTTTCAAGAATATTATCATACTTGTAGGTGCAGTTTCGCTGGTTCTCATGATAGTCCTCACAATACAACTCATAGTAGGGTTGTGGTAGGTATCCTTGTAGTTGGTGGCATCACATGTGCTCATTAGTTCTAAGTTTGCTTGGTGTCATAGAACATTGCAAGGGCATTATGTCCACCCTAAACCCTAAACAGCGGTAAGGGGTCCATTAGAACAAATGTGTGAATTGGACATTCAGTGTGCTCATTAGTCATAAGTTTGCTCGGTTTCACAGTACTCACAGAAATTGCAAGGGCATTATGCCCACCCTAAACCCTAAACTCTAAACAGCTAGGCCCAGCGATAAAGGGGCCATTAGAGCAAATGTGTGAATCAGATGTTCAGAGACTACATTGTGGCCTCTCAATTATTTAGGCCATGTTTGTAAATTTAAGACAGGATTGATCCAAAGTTAAGAAAGACCAATTTTATAATTATGAATTAATATAAGCCCTATATATTTAAGGGCATATGTGTAATTTGAGGGAATGATTAGCCTAAATTAGAACATGGCCATTTTTAGAAAGTTCTAGAAGCTTCCAGAAAGCCTAGAAGCATCTAAAGCATCGTAATGAGGGTGGTGAGTAGCCTTAAAAAACCAGTCAGGGAGAGAGGGGAAATCAAACGAACGAATGAAGAAATGAATTGAGGAGTGAAGTGAAGAAGCAGGCATTGGCATTAGGGAATAAGAGTGTGAAGTGAAGAGGAGGAGGAAGAAGAAGAAGATAGTGATCAGAGAGAATAAGAGGGAGAAAAGGAAGAGCTGCCCACAACAAAGGAAAATGAAGGAGAGTGATAAAGAAGAAAGAGAAAGGGGAATAACCCATCAAAAGAGCTTTCACCCATCAACCGACAATCAAGAGTTCGAATATTCCTCCCTACACATATATGAGAGGTGTAAGTTGTCTTGCATTCTCAAGACGATTAAAGTTCTATCATTAAAGCAGTGTAAAATGATATATTCAAGTAATAAAATTATTCAGTTTTCACTTCATCCTCTTCAGCATCAATTCCGCATAATCTCATATGATCTCTTCTTGAATAAAATCCCGGTGATTCGATGTGATGACCTGACCTACATGGCCTGTTGCTGTCGTTGATACCAAGCCTAGACCATTAATAACGAGCCCACTACTGTTTACACTGAACCTGCTATGCTATATCTGTTGGCACTGCTCCAAAACCTTACCAAAAACCTGTACCTAACCCCATCCCGAACTGTAAGCAAAGTGGCATACACCATCATCACACACCAAGCAACAGAGCATGTAATCAAGAGAGAAAGCAGAGTGTTTTTGAAAGAGTGGAATCAATTCTACAATCATGTCTTTGAAAGAGTGCGTTGGGTAGAATTAATTTTACAATCATGTCTTTGAGAGTGCATTGGATAGAATTAATTTTACGTTTATGTCTTTGAAGCCTTATTTAGAGGCTAAGACTGGCTTGTACGTGAATTACGAGGTGTTGAAAGCCGTGATACAATGAACAGAAAAGCCCCTCGTCTAGATGAAAGTGGTCTGGAGATTTTGTCATTGGCAATTTCTGATGTCTCCTTGGTCCTGGCTCCTCCCAATTTTGGTTATCAGCATATGATAATGATTTTGGGTCACTGTTAATAGGAATCGGCAAATACCTGGAATGGTGGCCCTTCAAATGTAAAACTCAATCATGAGCCACATGCGAATGTACTACAAAATATTACTTTGAAGGCAGCCAAGCAATGATTATTATTGTTATTCTTGTGGTAGAGAAAAAAGTAAGCCTTGTGTGTTTTAAGTTTAATAGTCCTTGATTGTTTGGTTGGTAAGAGCCAATCTACTCTCCAACCATTATTGTCATCTCCTCCATTAATCAGGAGTTGAGCTATTTATGTCTTCAATCTTATCTTCTCATCTCTACTTGGAAATACCACATCATAAGAAAGAAGGTAATAATCATCGCTTAGAACTTTGTGTTTTTTGTTCAAAATGGCATGAAAGTATTCACTACATTCATGAGCAAATCTGCTCATTGATAGAATTCCAAGGAACCATCTGCCAAACAACAATAGAGGAAAGATTCATATTGGAGAAATTCAATTGATAGTATCTCAAATTTTAACAAAAGATCTTTAAGGATGCATATAATAATGTTTACTCCCTGTTTGGTAAAACATACGAGAATGGTAACAAATGGTGCAAGTTTCATGTGTGAAAATAGAATGCATGGTTTTCAAAGAAGAAACAATAGCCTACATTCATATTGGAGAAATCCAATTGATAGGATCTCAATTTTTAACAAAAGTGTTTTAAGTATGCATATAATATTGTTTACTCCCTCTTTGGTAAAACATACTAGAGTGGTAAGCAGATGGTGCAAGTTTCATGTGTGAAAATAGAATGCATGGTCTTTGAAGAAGAAAATACTAAGTGATTGTTTTCTTTTGCAGTTGGAGCAGTTAAAATTTATGCATCGAATTTGTTATGACATTGAATTTTGGGGCAGATGCCACAACTTGCAATCAGCATTTGTAGTGTTTGGTTCCAATTCAAATTTGTGGTCTCATTTATTTCTTTTTTCTTTTGAACCACTTCAAGTGAAATATCTTGTTGGAATTTTGTATATTATTCTAGTAAAATCATTAACAGGTCTGAAATGAACACTCAAAAATTATGGATATTCAAAACAATGTGAAAATACGTCTTGAGATACCTAGTCAATGGCTTGAAATTTACAAGATATTTATTTGTTTTTTTTTCTCATTTACCTAAGCTTATGAAGTTTCTACACATCAATATGTATTAATTGCCTATGTATCTAAGTGTAGTCCATTTATACTGTGTATATGCGTATTTATTAATTTATTTCTGGTGTAAATTTTCATGCCAATGATACCATTACATTGAAAAGTTATGTATCTCCGGTATTGAATATTTGTAAAGGTGGTGCATATAAAAGCGTTTGCAACAAATCAGGCTTTTTATTAATTATGCTTGCACTACATAACATGAGGACAATGCATGTAGAGAAACAATTATGATGCGTGGAATATAATCCATTTTGAGGCTGCTACACAAATGAAAGGTGATACAAGGAGGCTTACAAAACACCTTTGAAAGGGCTTATCCATGTGATCTCTAGATCATCGTGCAATAAATCTTGGCATACTATGTGTTACAACATATCTATTGACAACTTAAACAATCCCTCTTCCAAGTAGCATCATTCAAATGCAACATTGTAGTCCCTAATCTCCATCATTTTCACATTGTATCAACCTTTGAATGCGTAATCACATCCCCCACTACCTTTACAAGAGAGAAAGCAAAATGGGCATTGATTGTACACTAGTTTGCAACTTTCAAGAATAAAAATGCAATTCTCTATCATCTCGCAAGCCGAGTGGGCATCAATAGATCACCTATATCAAAGAGTGAGGTAGAATGATAAAACAACTTGACACAACTAAAAACCTTTTACGCATTTATGATCATGTGAGCCTAGGGAGAGCAACACACTGCACCACTACATGCACAGTGATAAAGAGAGATTTTCAACAAACAAACTATTTTTGGTGAGGTTAAAAGAAATACTTCGTTGGTGTGTTTAACTTGATAATGGGAAATAACAATTGGCAACGGTTCAGTTCGAGAGGGTCAAAAACGAACCGTTTAAACCGTTAAGCCGCGGTTCGAGTCTCGGTTCGGTTCAAACCGAACCGTTGCCGATTGTTTGGGAAAGCCCATGATAATAATATATATATGCACGAGAAAGAGAGTAAAGAAAAGATTTCCTCTTATTCCTGAACTCAAGAGCAAAGACAGAACACACATAGATAGACTCTGGAAGGGGAGAACTGAACACTGGCACTCTGTTTCTGTTGTGCTTTTATGGTCTTCCTCTCTGTGACTATGAGTTGAAGGGATCTAAACTGTCCCTCACCATGGCTTCCACGCATAACAATATTTTTGCATCCCATGGCTTCCTTGTCTCTCATGCTATGTTTGAGGCAGGAATTAGCAAATCAAGAGTAAGAGTTATATCTCAACCAAATGTTCCTCCCCAAACTATGGTAATTAGCATGATATTATGTTCTCTTGGTAATGAGCGAAAACCTCGACCATTTTGTGCCTTTCGTGTTAGCAGCATGAGCAGTATTGATTGTGCGGTTTCAAAGAGTGGTGTACATTGGGTAATTCCTGAGAATAGTCTTGATTGTGTGGTTTCTAAACAAGGTTTAGATTATGGCATGGTTTCTTTGAATAGTCTTGATTATGTGGGTTCCCAGAATGAGATTGATCATTCCGAGAAGGGTTCAGGTTATGTGGTTCCTGAGAGTGGTACAGTTTTTAATGTTTCAAAATATGGTAAGGATATCAATGACTATGTTTTTCTGGGGAGAGACGAGGATGAAATGGCCCCTCCCACGACTATTATTGATGTGGAAGGTGCTAATTTGGAAAACACTAAGAGTCTCAATATATCTAAGCTTGGGCTTGAGAAGGAATTAGTCGAGGCTCTTCGAAAACGTGGTATCACCAACATGTTCCCAATTCAGGTAAAAGTGGTTAATTTTTTCTTGGTTTAACAGGTATCTTCTAGGTGATGGATTCCTGATTATATGGTTTTTTTTTCTACATGATTAGTTTTAATTTAGGTTATGAGTATTGCTGCTCCTATGATTTGTTATTGCATAGGTAGTTTTATGTAATTTCTTACTATCTGCTTGGGTTGGTTATGACTTTTTCACGTTGTTTTTACACATGGGTGATTTGATGTGATTTCGGAGTAGCTTCTCCCAATGGACATGGTCCTTTTCTACATGGTTTTAATGATTATCTGATGCGATATGGGTAGTTTTACTTAATTTCTGAATGTATGCTGATAGAAAAATCACTTTTTCTGTAAAGAATGCAAAATTGATCTATTGCACTTTCATTATGCAGGAGGCTGTATTCAAACCAGCAATTGAGGGTCTTGATATCATAGGCAGAGCTAGGACTGGAACAGGCAAAACTATGGCCTTTGGCATTCCTATCATTCAAAGTCTTTTGAAGCATAATAAGCAGAATCGGACACGGTAAGCATCAGCTTACATTTGATTCAGATGAAAAACATAGATTTTCCACCCAAATTTTTTATGTTTTCCATCCTAAAACTCCATTCATTTCATCTCAAACTTTAAAGATGATCGACTAGGAATCCAAGGGCGTTGGTGCTTGCACCAACTAGAGAGCTAGCAATGCAAGTTGAGAAGGAATTTATGGAATCAACAACAAATCTATCTACACTTTGTGTTTATGGGGGAGTTTCAATTGCAGGGCAACAAAGAAAACTGGAGAGGGGTGTTGATATTGCCGTGGGAACACCTGGACGTATCATTGACTTAATTGAACGCGGTTCCCTTGTACTTAATGAAATTAGATACCTTGTTTTAGATGAATCTGACCAGATGCTCGCAGTAGGCTTTGCAGAGGATGTTGAAAGAATCTTGGAAAGTGTTCCGAAAGACAGGCAGAGTATGCTGTTTTCAGCTACCATGCCAGATTGGGTGAAGCAACTAGCAAGAAAACACTTAAAGAAGCCTTTAACAATTGATTTGGTAGGTTCAAGTGTCAAGTTGTGCAGGGATCAACTAGAGTATGTAAATAGGTTATTAAAGATGTTCCATATAGGGACTAAGACGTAGTGAAGAAAATGTGTTATATAAAAATTAGAAAGCTGAATTGTTTATCATGCACATAGGTTGGAGATTCCAAAGAGAAACTTGCAGAGGGCATTAAAGTTCTTTCAATTGCCATACCAGTGTCTGCAAAGCGTTCAGTATTGAGTGATCTCATTGCAGTAAGCAACCCTAAACCCTAAACCCTATGATAATGTATGAGTGCCTTTAAAGTTTTGACAGTCTCATTACAATAAGCAAAACTTTATCTTTTCTTCATATCTAGATGTTCTATGATTGAGAGAATACTATAATAGGACTTTTGATGCAGGTATACGGTAAAGGCAGGAAAACTATAGTTTTTACACGAACCAAAAAAGATGCTGACGAGGTATCACTATCCTTGAATCGAATGCTGGGAGCAAAAGCGTTGCATGGCGGTATTACTCAAGTTCAGAGGGAGAAGACTCTAGCTGCATTTCGAAATGGGATGTTTTCTGTCTTAGTTGCAACCGATGTAGCTGCACGTGGGCTCGATGTTGCAAATGTTGACCTTGTAAGGAATATTCTTTGTTTTCTAATGCTTCAGTATAGGTAATAGCTGCTCATTTCCTTGTGCTTGTTTGTGACAGGTTATCCACTTTGAGATTCCAAATGATTCAGAGACATTTGTGCATCGCTCTGGTAGAACAGGGCGGGCCGGTAAAGATGGGATAACAATACTGATGTATACAGATTCTCAGCTAAGAACAGTGAAAATGATTGAAAGGGATATTGGTTGTAAGTTTGAGCTTATAAAGGCTCCAAGTCCACATGATTTTCTCAGGGCATCATCGGAGCAAGCCCAAGAAGCATTGAACAGAGTACATCCTGAATTGAGATCTGCTTTTCTTCCGATGGCTGAAATGCTGTTGCAGGAACAGGGAGCTCATGCACTTGCAGCTGCAATCGCTTATATAAGTGGATTCATACAGCCACCTTCATCCAAGTCTCTTGCTACACAGGAACAGGTGAGAGATTAAACTTGTGTGATATAGGCTTTCTCTTCTAGTCTCTTTTAATGATTTGTCTCATACAGTCTTTTTCTAGGCATTTGTAAACTCGTTGGAGCCTACAGTCTCTTCTAGATTTCATTTCGTGAATTTGATGTCATATATGCCTAGTCTAGATTCTCATAAATTAATGTTAGATCCTATCACATGTTCCTATTGAAGGGTGGACTACTTTCAAAAGTATGCTTACTTAGAGACAGGGTACAATAGGTCTTTCAGTTCTTGCAAAGTGCCTGTGCTAGAGCCAATATGAATCATTTCTTTCTCAGAATCACCACACAAAATTAATGGAACAAAGATTATTTAATATATTATCATGCCAGGATAAATAATTTCAAATGGGTGGATTATACTCAATTAAATGATCTAGTAACTAGTTCAAATTTGTGAAGGCTAGTCTTAAGGAAAATACTGTTGTAAGTGATTGCAGAGTTTTTACTGAGTTGGCATCATAAACCATCCAAATGACAAGGGACAATTTGATTTTCTTTTGGTTCAATGCAGCTATCAAAACTTCAACATGATGAAGATCCATGGGATAGTTATGGAAGATTTGCAGTACAGGGAGGTAGAATGGGAGGACAATATGGACGGTCAGTTACATCTGGAAATAGGGGTCCATATAGAAGAGAGGAACCACGATCCGGTATCAGAGATCAGGGCAGTAATGGAAATGGTTACGGAGGATATCCAGGCGGTAATGTTGGATACCAGGGCATTAGTGTTGTATATCGGGGCATTGATGGACAATTTCAAAGGTACATACACTGCATTAATGCCATAAAGGATCTGTTGCAAACTCTCTTACTATGAAGAAGTTACATAAGCTGATTCAAATTAAAAAAATGTGCAGGAGCATCCCATCATGTTTTATTTGCGGCTATCCTGGACATAAAGCTGCTGTCTGCCCAAAGCAATGTGGGTGGTAAAAAGGTTTTTTATCCTTGCCTTGCCAATGAGATATGAAAAAAGGGGGGAATCCTCTTTTTTCCTTGCTCCTTATGAAAAACAATGCTCCAAAATTTGCAAAAATCTTTATATATGAAAAGGGTTTCTTTCTTTAGAGGCATTTTTACTAGTGCAGATTGTTGTGTATGTGAGCCTTTTAAATACAGTTGGAGCATCAATCAACCAGATGATGATATAACCTTCTATGGATGGTAACAAACGTTGTGAGACTTGATTATATACTATGAGAATGAGAATCCATAAAGAAACTACAACTTAGCATCTTTTGGTGTGACTCTCTATAAACCATGGTTTTGAAGGGTAGCTCATAGAATCCTTAGCAAACTGCCCAATCACTTTGGATTCGGAAGACTACGTCAATGGGTCTTTGAAGCAAGTAAATCATGTGTTCTTCTCATAAAAGTTCCATTCAATGTTAGAGATGGTATTGTTTTGAATGTATTCTGCCTGAAATGAAAGAAGAGGGTTTTGTCCATGGCTTGATGTTTTAAATGATGACGATAAGCAAATTCACTCAAAACTTTATGGATGCAAATTGCAATCTTTTGATACAAGTATCACATGAGGATGTAAAAGAAAGAGGGATGAGGTACACTGTGAATGAGACTTCAAGAACAATAACTCTTTTGTGCATGTGACTTGACCATTGATATTAAAAAATGCGCAGCCTTTGTGACAGACAAATTCAAACTAGAACTTTTAACTCTTTAATGTCGTGCATGCCAATTCTTGCAATGGTTGAATACTACCTGAGTTTCCAAGGGCATGTTTCATACACAAATAGTGTTCATAGTAGTTCTAGCAAGTACAACATGCATTATTTAGAGTAACTTGAGAATATGATGTGTCTAGCTAAGTTA
Source organism: Azolla caroliniana (assembly GCF_043228905.1). Lineage (NCBI taxonomy): Eukaryota > Viridiplantae > Streptophyta > Polypodiopsida > Salviniales > Salviniaceae > Azolla > Azolla caroliniana. The sequence continues at coordinate 3,781,407 of NW_028230450.1, read as the reverse complement.
ACAAAATTGACAAAAGCTCAAGTTATTTCTACATAAATCTATATAAAGTGATCCTCAATTATTTGCCAATTGTCAAATTGATGGTATTGATTAGGAGAATGAATGGTTTGACATGGTATAGAAGTGCATAGATTGTCATGGAGAAGAAATTGTATGTTTTAAGAATCTCCCCTACATGGATCAAAAGCCCATCATCATATAAAAAAGGTGTCCTTTTTTAAGGAGCTCGATCAATACTTGTTCACCGGAAGAAAATCCCCCTACAATCAGACCCATGAATCAAAAGCTCGTCATCATATATAAATGGTGTCTCTTTTATAGAAGCTCAACTAATACTTGTTCAACGGAAGAAAATTAATCCCCTACAATCAAGCCCATGCAATATTTTTGTTAAATATAGTAGCATTTAATATGATTAATAAAGTGTCCTTTCTATGGAAACTAAATCAAATTTCAAGGCCCCTTGAAACAATTCTTGCAATGTGGTACTAATGCAGAACGTAAAAAGCATTGTCTTGGCTTTAATTCCAAAATACTCCTAGAGAACTAAGAGGTTACGTTATTGGCTATTGTAAAGGTGGAAACATATAAATCATATTACACTTCCTAGATGTTTCATTGTCATAAGATCAAATTTATCATGGGCTTGGAAACTTGCAACTTTGATGATAAGATTATTCTCAAAAGAAGTGAAAAGGAAGTAATTCATAGAAGTGTTGAAATGAAGTGAGAAACTTTTTTGTCCCTAAAGCAAAACGTAGAGGTTAATGTTGCTTTGACTTGGGGCTCTGGGAAGACCATCCACGTGATTAGAATAACAGTAGGGCTGCATCAACAAAATACTCTCTTCCCCATTATATACATAGGTTATCTTGTAGGTCTTTCTATGATGCACAAGTTTCATCTAGAATACTTCGATACATAGGGTTAAGTAGAAAAACACGCAAAGCTAGCCCATTGATCGAGTGAGGCGACATCCCATTGGAGTGAGAAGACATTCAAGGTTAGAGAAATAACAAGTTTTCCATGTCACAAAGGGATGGAAAGCCCGTGCAAAAAAAATATAGGACAATACAGGCGATGATAGCATCGAGGGTCAAAAGAAGGAATTGACAAGTCTTCAGGGCTGCGAGAAAAATATCAATCTAGCCAATAGAAGTTCCCGAGAATCGAAAGCATAGCTTCATCCCACTAATTTCACGGAATTTCCCGAGTATACATACATATACAAACAAAAAGGCTATTGAAGGAACGCCTTTTACTATGAATATTATTTAGGGAAAAGTACCAGGATACCCCTGGAAGTTCTGTGAAATTATACACTCAAATCTTATTGTATAAGATAAACATGCACTTTATAAAGTAATTTATACACTCAAATATTTCGTAAATAGGGCTAGTTTGGGTCCATTTCTTCCATCTTTGCTAAATAGGGCTTGTAGATTTGAGTGTATAATTACTTTATAAAGTGTAATTTTTTGGACATAGGGGTAGTTTAGTAAATTTGGAACTTTCAGGGGCATTCTAGTAAATAGACGAACTTCCAGGGGTATCCTGGTACTTTTCCCTATTATTTATCTTCTTGTCTTTGTCCGGACAAGTGTGAAACCAAAATATTTAATCAGACAAGTGAGAATCGAATGCATGGCTTCATCCCACTAATTGCATGGAATTTCCCGAGCATACATTCCAAATTTACATATATGTACAAAACAAAAGGCTTTCTAAGGAACGCCTTTTATTATGAATTTTTATTTTCTTGTCTTTGTCCGGACAAGTGTGAAACCAAAATATTTAAATTAGGATCGTAAGCGCGCGAACGAGGGCCGTCTCTCTCGCTCTCTCTCTCTCTCTCTCTCTCTCTCTCTCTCTGTGCCAGCCATATCCATCTTCCTCGAAGGCCTGCAGACCAGGCAGAAGCTGAGAGAGCAAGGTTCTCCATGCATCCTCCCACCCCCTTTCCTGGTAATTCTCTCATCACGTCCATTTCCTTTATCCATCGTCATCTTGTTGTCTGTCTGTGTCCCTTTGATCAACGGGCATGGCGGCTCCTCCTTAGCTTGTTTCTTGAAGATGACCAGAGAAAGGAAAGAATCGACCTTGTATTACTTCTCTTTGCTTCTTGGAATAGCATTGTGTAAAATCTCTGTCTGTAATTAGATCGTTTTGATTTCATTGAGATGCTGTGAAATGCCTTTGAAGCGGAGTGATCTGGCAAAACCTTACTCTCTTTCTCTCTTTTTTCCTTAATGTCAATTCTCTGTCATAAAATGTGAAATTTCATTGTGGTATAAACCTGTCCTTGAATACTGCCGTCTGGTAATTGCCATATTCTGATTTTATCTGCGTTTTTGAATTCCATTATGGCTCCCCTCCTAGCTCATTCTAAAGACAGGACACAAAAAACGATTTTATTTATATTTCCTCTGCTACCTCATAACGAGTAATTTAGTGGAAATATCGAGGATTAACGAAACGATATTTCTTGAGGGACCGATATGTGATGCTTGAAAATTGTCATGTTTTAGCGCCTGCCCGATCAAGGATATCTGGGATTAAGAAAGAACCATTTCTTGAAAGATCAGCAAGAACAAATGCGGTGTCAAGAAGGTATTATAAAACATCAATCTTAAGCACATAATTTATAGTTGTATTGAGTTTGGTTAATTTCTTCTTGAATCAAATGTTTTTATTTGTCTGAAGCAGCGAGCAGATTTCTACGCCTTCTGTCAGAAAAGGAGAAGAAACGTTGACCAGGAAACAAAACGAGAAACCGATAATCACACCAAACAGGCGCTATTCTATATCATCTAAGACTGCAGGCACAAAACCAGAAAGTCATATTTCCGTTTCAGCTGCTTATAACTCTTTCGAAATGTTCAGTAAACGATCTTCATATCAGGGATCTAGACAGACATCTAAAAGCATGATTGTTGCGCGTATACCTAGTGATAAAACGTTGCCATCAATTAAAGGATTTACAAAGACTCCCCTTACTACAAGCTTACAAGCCAATAGCTTTCCAATTCGCAAAAAGATGGATTCTCCTCACGTGTTTAAGAAAGCTGCAATAAGAATGCTCAGGTCTGCTAATTATTGGATGGAGCAAGTCAAACTAGCTGAAGCAATAGAGAAACACACTGTAGCTATGGGATTTTTTCGGCTTGCCTTTGAGTGTGATGCAGAGGTGGGTAAATATTGTTATACCTTGTCTCTGTAATATTGATGAATGAGTCTGACAATACATGAGATACCTGTTGCAAAATTTGCTTGTGGATTTTCACTAAGTGAATTCTTGACTTTGACAGCCTAGAAATTTCCTCAAAGAAGAACTAGTTGCGTATGTAGAACGATATTCGCTGTGTTCTGATGCAACCAAACAAGTGCTAATCTGCTATGGTATCATTGAAGATGTCCAAGAATCTGAAATCTCTACGAATTCTGATGCTAGTGGTGTTTGTGAGTCACCATATGCTTGCAACGTTCCTGTGGAGCATTCCATTCGGGAGCAAGTGAATGAATCAGGTCCTTAGTCATTTATTACCATTAATATTATATACGTATGTGTATCTTTGTATAAGTTAGAAGGGAATATGAGCATCATTAGATTCACTCAGCAGCTGGCAAGGAAGTTATGTCTTTCTTAGATGTTCATCCTTCTCTTTTCTTGATATAATTTCAGAGACGCTATTTCCAAAAAACAATGCAGCACAGCGATGTGTTGCTCTCACTGTTTTTGAGTTCCTCATCTTAAATAATAGAAATGATTTTTCTGTTCAAAGAATACAGCGTTTTGATAGAGTAAGCACATTTAGACGACATGCCTTTGTTAGCTGCATGAAGAAATGAATATACATTTTGATAGCTCTAATCTGATTTGATGTAAACAAATGCCTGGGTTAGATAAAAGTTTGGTTATTATAAATGTGTAACCCTGATTATTATTTAGAAGTTCGTATAATTTTATGGCCTACTACGATCCTGTAAACATACAACAAATTTTTAAGACTATATTGAACGTTTTACAAATAGCGTTATCTCTCTTATTTCGAATTAATAAAAGTTAAATTTGAAGGTATCTTTTCGACATCTGTGATAGTGACGATGGTGAAATAAATATGCAGCATGATATGTCTCATTCATGTGCATTATCATGAATAGGTATAGTTTCGCCGATATCATTGTGTTATCTTCATTACTATTTACAAGTTCTTATAATTTCATTGCCTCGAATATGTTTTTGAGCGTTCACCACATTGTTGAGTCTGTATCAATAATTTTATAAATAACATTATTTTTTATGTCTACTTCATAATTATCTTTCTTTTGAGTTAATCTAGTTTATTAATTGTTACTGCAGAAGAAAGTACACCGCTGAAACATAAACCAGATGCAAAGAATACTAGTGAGGTATGAAGTCATATTTGCCATCTATAGTCTTTCTACAACTTTTGCATATTTTGAAAATGTGAATGGAGATTTTGGAAGAGTAGAGTGACGTTCACTGTAAAAAGGCAACCCTGCTAAAGGAAGTATCACATTTCATAATCCCGTTCAAGGTCAGTTAAAAACATATAAACTTCTCTTTTCATTGCAGGAGATCATCGACATCAATGGATCTCCATTGATTCCAGGTGAAGTTTTCCCCATAGTTTCCACTAGACTAAACCTCCATACATTTTATAGTTGCACCACAATTTGAAACATATCCTAATTTTATGGTTTACATTAACCAAACTCTGTATGCAGGTCATATTGGAGCAATGGATGTTGATAGTCTTACCAGGGAGGTGGTTTCATGCATAATGTCTAGTATGGATTTCACTGACAGTCCTTCTGTGGTAGAAAGTCAGATGTGTTCTAATGTCGTAATAGCATCCCCTCCTCAAAGTAGTTGCTTGTTAAAAGCCTCACAGATCGGCCTGGATTCTGCAGTTGAAAAGGACAATATGGGAAATTCTGTTTTATACCAAATGGAATCGAGTGGATTGAACATAAATTTGGATGATATGGAAAATTTGGATTTATGTCACATGGAATCCTGTGGATCTAAACCAAGTGTGGATGTATGTAATAAGATTTTGAAGGAAGTTGGTGCAAATGAGTCTATGGAAGAGGTTTTGACCTTGTGTCAGGAAGACAAAAATGATTCTAATAAATTGATTAGTTGCACTCTAGAGCCAAAATTCATCGCTTTAGAGGCAGATAACAGAATCAGTGACAAAGAACCAAATGTCTCGACATGTTTGTCTGCATCTTCTCTCTGTGAGTTTAATCTCTATGATGAACTGGATACTGATAAAAGAAATAGTGGAGTAACAGCTCAATCTGCAATCAACGATGAAAATAGTTCTGACACTTCATCATCATGTCCTGATAATAACTTAAAGGATTCCACAATGTTGCGCTTTGAGGATATGGCCATACCCGAAATGGACCAGAAGGTTGAGATACAGAAATCAAACATCGTGTCCTGTGAAGCAGAAGGTGATTGTCAGTACTTGCGAAATTTCTCTTCACAACTAAGTTTATACATGAACCGATAGGAAATACAAGGAAAAACCAAAGCTATATAGGAATATTGTAGATTTTATTTGTATATTCGTTCAGATTTTGTACTGCAAATTTGGTAATACAGTTGTGAGCAATGTGTAGGACTTGTTTCTTTAATACTCAGATAATATTTCTTTTCGTAGATAAAGCAATAGGAAATTATAAGAAGGTTCTACAACTTGTAGAAAACTTGTAGTTAATTACGTGTGTTTTGTTCCCGTTAAAAATAGGAAATGAATGTATCCTTTTTCCTAAAACAGGTGAGAGTATAGAGGGTTCAAATGGACGAACACATTCACCTACAACTGCAGTTCTGCCAAAGTCCAGGAGTGATTCAGCAGCCCTTACTTCTGTATCCTCATCATCATTATCATTAAAAGAGACTGACACAAGTGTCCGAAAGCGTGGAAAAGCTACAACAAAACGTGGTGGAAGTAATGCAGACATGGCAACATCAGGATATGTGAAGAAAATAGTGGAAGAGGTGGGGCTGGTTAGAAAATCCCTTCCTTTTTTTGTCAGTCTTTCGCAAGCTTCTTATTCATAACTGTATGTGAAAAGGCAATGTAATGAAGGCTTGGATGTTCGTATAACATGGAAAAGCTTTGTTCAATGTTCAGGTAGCTTCCTCACCCGACAAGAATTCAAGCTTGGACATGGAAAACGTCAATCTTTTTGTTGCAACACCAGGTAGATATAGTTTTCTTGTGTAAATGGTGATATTATAAATTTCTAATGTAAGTTAGTATGGTTAGGTTGCTCTTATCGCAAAATACATTTCTCTTTTGCAAATGAGAACTTGATATGTTTCTTTTGTGTGAATAAGAATGCTGTATATTTGTCTTAGGTAAAAGAGAATGTCAGACGTTCTTGTGTAATGGTAATGTTATATGTTTCTCTTGCGTAAATGGGAATGAGAATTTTATTTTCCTCGTAAATGAGAAAGAGGTAAATTTCTTGTTTAAATGACTGTTTTATGCCTTGTGAAAACGAGAATGTTGCTTTGCTGCTGTTGTTGTCGGCAAGTGGCAATGTGCATTTCATATATAAATGAGATTATTACAGAAACTCTTGCGTAAATGGGAATGTTATACCTTTCTCTCTTGTGCAAATGAGAACGTTGCATGTTCCTGTGGAAATGAGAATTTGTTGGCTGAGAGTGTTATGCATGTCCTGAATATACTCTTGCATCTCATGATACAGAGTCAACAGGGTTGAGGCGCTCTGCAAGATTAAGAGCTACTCCTGTTAAAGCCATGTCAGCGTCTCAGCGTGAAACGAATGCACTACCAATCTCCACCCCTCGCCGACGTCGTCAAACTCCATCCAAGGTCTAATGTCACTCTTGAGAAATCTAGTTTTCTTTTACTACTATTTTTCTAGCTTCCTCTCTAGTGAGAATCTCTCGTCGTTACTATTGCGAACTGTCATATATTTATACCTAAATAAATAAATAAGTAAATCAATATAATTACTGGCTAAAATCATGAAAATTAACTTATCAAAGTGGCCTATCTTCTGAGAAGCTGAAAATTCTCATTAACAATGGGCGAAGCTCGCTTTTCATTATTAGAAAATGATCGGATATTATTGGATTGTCGTCTATGACATAGGAGGTGTAATGGAACTCTCAGGAAATCTTCCTCTTTTATGATTTTTTCACTATCAGGATGTAAACAATAAGGTTTTCTGCCCCTTTTATATTTTGGAACTGCAAAAGTATGTAAATATTTTCTTCCGATTCCATGGGTAATAAAAACCGGTAAGAAAATATGAGAATTTTGTTGGATTTTCTGTTAAACTGGAGGGTGTTTTCCTTACCTAAATTTACGATTATTTTCATGAAATGGAGGGCGTTTTCTTTGCATCACTTGCAACCATATTTTACATGTTGCATTGTCATACAATTTATTTGCTTTGTCACCGTGCTGCTCTGACAATTAAAGGATATTTACTACTATGCATATGGAGCAATGTAAGCGCCAAACCTTCCACTGAGTGTGAAGTAGCATAACTCCAAAGAAGCATAAGATCTAAATGCTGTAAACCCATGTTCATGAAGGGAGCAAATAAGTTTCATGGAAAATATTTGGATTCATAGTAAGCTCTTGTGAAATGTTTGGTTTTTGCCCCCAAATTCTTTGGGGATGAGAAAGGAACTAAATCAATAACCGAAGGAGTCTCCTAGACACTTCTTAGATGTCTTATGAGGAGAAATGAAAAAAATTTGGTGAGAGAAGGTGATATTGAGGTATAAGTGGCAATGAGAGTCTTTGTGTGTCACGGTTAAGTTCTAAGGTACAACAATACATCTCTTTTCAATGAGGCAATGATTGTCTAAGATGTCTAAACATTGTAAGAATGAGATATATGTATATATATATATTACGGTTGTTTATATTAAGGAATTTGAATAATGTGAGGAAAGAGATATCTTGCCCAAGTATACACCTATGACAATTAAGGAATGTATAGAATCTTTGTGCATAAAACTGCTTCACCAACTCCTCAATTTCATCCTAATCTCATTAATGGAACTTTTAGTGTCTTTACATAGAAAATTGCTACCATCTCATCAAATTTATCCTAAATCTCATGGTAATGAGTAAACCTTTTCAGGTTGCTTTGCTTATGGCAATCACATCGCTGGTTCTTTAGATTCAAATGCTTGAGAATTTTTTTGTTGTATTGTACATTTCTTCAATCATTTAGATACATTTTTTGCACACAAACTTCTCAATGTCTATTTTGATTCTTAAGTCATACTTTCTCATGAATTGGCTGGCTATTCAACTAGTATTCTTGTGAATTTAGTTTCTCAATGCCCATACCAGTTTGTTGGCGATCATTTGGATTTCTTTTCCTTTGGATCATGTCATAGCTCCTTAAGAATTGACAGATTCATTGTATCGCTATTAGGTTTTACTATTTTACACATTAGTATATACCATAAATTCCAAAATTTCCTACATATCAGGTTGTCAGGTTTGACTTCTTGTATTGCATGTGAAGCATAGAGCTTGTAATCCAGCACTTTAATGCGAGTTTGTTATAACATGCTATTTACATTATTTGTAATGTCTCACTTTTATTGAGGGCAATGAGTTCCTAACAAGAGCAGTCCAACTAGACACAACAGCTAATTCACTTGGTTTTGAGCTTGTAACAGAATCAGTCGTAGTAGATCTTACAGTGCCATCATAGAGACAATGTTTGAATAATCCGACAGTCAGATCTATCCAGGAAGGATTTTACAATTTAGGAAACAGAATACAATGAAAGAGAATACACATCAAAATGGGGTATAAAATTGCTTCTATATAGTGCAGATTGATCCCGACAGCTTAATAAGGCTACAATGTCAGATACATACAAAATGGAGAAGTTAATAATAAAACATGTAAAAGTGCCTTCATACATTTGTATTGCAAAATTTGCCACGTTCCCTAATGAAAAGGTGGGTTAGCTAATAAATTCTAAGAAACAAGCTAATCAGAGAACTCTTTCCTAAGCTTTCTTGTGAATGACTGGCAGGCATCAATACTAAGATCAATGGCTGCAGCCAAAGCCATGAAGACTGCAGAATCTTCCACAGAAGAGAGATGGCGTACTGCAACTTGGACTTCTGGTTTCATTCGATCCTTATTATAACTTCGACCCCCTTTTCCTCCAACAGTACAACTCATGACAAAACCATCCAAGCCACAAACGGCCATATTGAATGCAAAATCTCCACTACTTTGTGGACTACCTGTAGGAGACAAAAGAGTGGGACAAGCTTTTGATGTATCTATAGAAAATTCTCCACCTTTGTTTGTGTTTATGACCGTCTCCGAAATTAAGATGCCATCACTAATGCTGTTGATGTTGATACCACCACCTTCTGGAACAAGCTGGAATCTAAACCCAACTCCACCTTTGATTAGACCTTGTTCTCGCCAAGCTTCTAATCGACCCCATGGACACCAAGAACTTACACCACCAGGATCAGATCGGAGGATAAGCCATGCCCCCGGATTAGATCGACTCACATGATTGGAGCCTGCTGAAGGCACAAATGGTGTCACCATAGATGCTGCTGCAACTGGGGAGCCAGATAGATCATGGATCATAACAAGCCATCCTTTCCGTTCCCTTTTCTTCTCTTTCTCTTTTTCTCTGTTTGATGAAATTGCCCATCCCTTGAAAGCATCCTCCAACCTATAGTTGCACATACAATATATCACATCACACTTCATCAAGCTTGACTTTTTTTAAACTTGATTTGAGAATTAAATGAAAACTTCATGGAAAAGAGCAGATTCCAATCTACATTAAGAGAGGGTTGTTCTTTTCTTAATAAATAAGAGTTAAAGACACAATAAAAAAATTGATAGCAATGAAAGAAAACAGAAACAGAAACGCGTACCCACTTCTCGAGCTCCTGTCTCGACTAAACTTGCAACTAAAGATAGGTTGTTTACAATTCCCCAAAGTCTGCACAATCTGGGAGCTTAATACAGGATCTCCATCAAAGCAGAACAAAAACCTCGGGTCAGGTTCTACTTTAACAAGAAGATGAATTTCGGCATTATTAGTTTTGCTACTATTACACTCGGTCTTTTTCTTCCCATTAATGCTGGTCCATCCATGGCATACCTCCAGGGATCTAACCCTACCTTCTGACCATTCTTGACAAACCCTAATCTTGAGGCTTCCTATTTGTCTCACTTTACTTTCTGCTTCTTCTCTTTTTCTTCGCCTTCCCCTTATTTGGCTTCCCGAAAAGACAACAATTTCAAGGTAAGCAAAAGAAGATGATGACGAAGAAGAAGAATAAGCTCCAAAGCAATGGAGATTGTGATGCAATAGTTTGCTTAGGGCTGGTTTGTCCAAGTAAAAGTTAGCTCTGATACTATTTGAAAAATAAGTTTGTTCATCTTCGGAACCTCCAATTCGATGATAAGTGCGAGAATTGGTCCTTGAAGTTTGATGGACCAAATTAGGGCTGGGGCAGGGGTTCAGGTTCGAGTTGTTGTTTGCGTTAGGGTTAGGGTCGGGACCTGAGTAAGTCTTAGGGTTAGGGTTAGGAATTGTTTTAGGGTTTAGTACTGGAATCACTGCTGTTTGGATAGGGAAATCATGTAATTTGATCTTACAAAAGTAAGAAGAAGAAGCAGCAGCTTCTTCTGCCTCATTAAATCGTAAGGCCAAGGAGGAGACACTCACTCTGATGAAATCCATAGCATCCATCGTAATGACAGAGAAATTAGAGCTTCTACTTCCATTTCTCACATGGAGACAAGGGTAGGGGTGTTTTTGTTTTCAGGAGACTTTCTGCAGATCGCTAAACCGTATGAAAACAAACACTGAGAAACCCACAACATAAAAGGCGAACAGTTTATGGTTTTCTATTGGCACCATGGCCTTCTCCAAGGCACCAAACCCTAATAACCGAACATCACAAACAGAGAGAGAGAGAGAGAGAGAGAGAGTGAGTGAGAGAGAGAGAGATCTAACCCTAAGAAAAAAACACTGAGAAACCACAGCGAGAAAAGTGAAAAGTTTATGGTTTTCTATTCGTATTATGACATTCTCCGAGGCACCAAAACCTAAAAACAGAGCATGAGAGAGAGAGAGAGAGAGAGATCTGAACCCTAAGAAAAACCCACAACGAAAAAGGTGAAAAGTTTATGGTTTTCTATAGGTACTGCGACCTTTCTCCAAGGCACCAAACCCTAAAAATAGAGTGGCACAGAGAGCGACAGGGGAGCTAAATGTGCAGCTTCTCTCAGTCATCATCATCATGTCTGTTGTTGTTGTTCTTCTTCTGTAATGTTAAATATCTCTCTCCTTCTCATATGAAAGCACTCTACTCTTTTTAATGCCTTTGTGTTTGTGTGTTCCCAACCAAAGGGTCAAAAAACTCCACATAATAATAATAATTAGTAGTAGTAGTAATAATAATAATAATAATAATAATAATAATAATAATAATAATAATAATAATAATAATAATAGTAATAATAATAAGCTTCCAAAGGCCACACTCTCTCACTCACACAAGTGACAAGGCCACACACACACACACTGCATGTGAGTCTTGGCTCAAGTGGTCCTAAGAAGCATTTTAGGACCTAATGAGTTAGCATCATTTATTAGTTGTCTTGTCATCATTCGTTGGCGGCGTTGGCCTCGGTATCGGACATTAGCTTTTGAGATGCTCTATTTAGGAGCTAATGAGCTACTGTTGTCCCTGTTGGAATTGCAGTCGTTGAACACCAAGAAAAAGTTGTCGGAATGTTGAGCACCCGCCTGGGAAACATAAGGGAAAGCACATTGCCTGCATACGTTCGTATATGTTGAACAGTGGCATGAAACATCTCTGTGTTTTATTTTGGCCCTTTTTGTGCTTATGAAGTTGACGCTAAAGCTTATATGTTTACACCATGTGCGAGTCACAAAACTCTCTACGCAACAAAGTACACACATGCTTATTGCGTGTTATACCAATGTGCCCCTCGAGGGCTTGTTGGCCATTAATTCGTAATTGGGCATTAGAAAGCTCACAATAACTATTAAGCTTTGCTCACCTGTCATAAGGTGTAGGTTACTTGGATCCACACAAGGCATGCACAATACAATATGTTTTCGGAAATGTTTACGGTATTAATATACATGTGAACGTTTGGTTATGTAACAAACTTGAGATGTTTTATTTAGTCTTTGACGATGCAAAACATATTCATGCAACAAACGGAGTGTGGGCTTATGCTTTATAAGGTTTATATTGCATAACTCAAATCATACATTTGTTGATAATGTTAAACATTGCAAAGTTGTTGGATGCATATGTATCTTTAAACATAATGGTAGTCTGCTACTAATAATCATGTTTGCGCTTTTTCCAATATCATGGTTCACGAGAATGCAAAACATATTTCATACTCATTGTCAATGGTCTTTATGTTCCCAACATAATCACAAAAAGTATATCGCAAGTTAAAACACTAACCTTTTTGCTTGACTAGTGGCACATTATGCTCAAAACTATGTTGGTGATATTCATATCCAAGTAAGTTGCATTGATATGATATTACTAATTGGGACCCGGAAATAACGTTGTTATTCATACATTTATACTCATTCAATAGTGGTATAAATGCTTGTGGGTAATTTCCAAACCATCAATTGACTTTCCTTTTTATTGAAAACTTGGCCGTAAAGCTTGGGACGGTTCCAATTTTAATCATGTTGTACTCTAGAAAACCAAACAATTCATATCAACTATCATTGTTCAATCACAAATGGACATGAACTTAAGGAAGGAGTGTTGGTCGTGTAGCAAGTTTAGATAGAAAGTATGGATTACTCACTTCACCTAGTAGTAGTAACTACATCATTGCTCCATGTAACTCTTATTTTGCAACACTTTATTTTCTATGTATTAAAGGTCATCCACATCCACATCACATTAGCATTAGTACTTGTAAGAAGTAACTCCGTATTTCTAAGAAATTTGTTGAATTGTTTTCCCAGGCATTGAAGCAGTATTTCTAGCTTTCAAGCTTTTCTGCTACATTAAACGTTCATGGCATAGTTGCATAAAGTACCACACTTTTTCTTACGTATAGTGTCATCAAGATTTTAAATGTTGATAGAACATTTGTCATTGACTACATCTTATCAGAAGAATTGGCGAAATTGTCCATGTACTCTATACCTATAAATATTCATTGCGTATATGAGACGTCATACGTTAGGATTATCTACCCACAAACTTTGAAATAATATAATACATGTAATTATGCCTTAATTATATATAACATGGAAGAACTTAAACAATATTATTGTCAAGTTGTTAGAGCCCCTCTAAGACGGTTGTTATTTCATCCTTGTAGTGCAATAAAGATGTGGTAATCGTATCATAATATGTTATGAGAGATTAATATTCAACAATACATTGATTGTGCAATCAATTCTAATGGCAAAACAAATGTCCCTTTCAAAGTATATTTAGGAGGAAAATCCATGTGTGATGAGTTAAGGAGGAGAGATAACCAAGTGGTTCATGGCTCTAGCCTTAAAAACTTGCTTTGCAAGTGGAACATGCTATTTAATGTACAAAGATTTTGGTACACTGTGATGAACCATTTCAACATCAAGCACGTTTTGAATTAACATAAGCACACTTTCTGAAGTTGTTAGAGAATGACCTAGCATGATTATGTGTTAGGATCCTTGACATTGACTAATCTTGTGAGGTTTACTCATGAACCCGTCATGTGCCCCCAAACTCTCGCATGTATCATAAAGGAGGCATTTTACATTCAAGTCGCCACCAATGATTGACCATGTTGGTGGCTTTTCGATTCATAAGTGCTTAGGACAATGGGACCACACATTAACCAGTTCGTGCTTGGACCTTATAGGTCAGGTCGAGTGGATTCAAATGGTCCTAGAGGTGGAAAACAAAAAGAAAAAAGAAAAAAGATTGACGCCCAAATCCACAACCATAACCATGGTCACAAATCCAATCCCAAGACCTAGAGAAACCACTTCAAGAATGGTATCATGGCTGACACGTTAGCCCAAACACTTAAGGAACGTGTTGCTAGGTAAGTATCATCCAATGTGTTGGGGGTCTCTCGTGGTGGTGTTCTGTTATACATATTGTGTGTGGGTAGGTAATTGTTAAGCAATATGCATATGCCATGAAGGGAAGAAGTTTATGATTAATTAGCAACATGCCCTTGAGAAGAACCTAATGATTATTGCATACAAATGCACCTTGAGCTGAAGCTTATGATTATTACCTACAATGCCCTTGAGAAGAAGCTTATGGTTATTACATACAAGGCCCTTGATAAGAAGTTTTATTGTTATTACTCAAATGCCCTTTGGGAAGAAGGTTATATGTAATTGCTCTCAATGCCCTTACCAAGACCTTGCCAGAGAAACTGCTCCTACCAAAATGGGTAGTTCAGATTCTCTGTGGCCATGGGGTAAGATCCTCACTGATCATCTCCTGGTCTGGTATGTGAGGAAAAGAAAGCCTTGGACAGATTGAAAGGCATGGTTCCTTTCACTTCAGAAGACGGATCATGCCTCCCCGTCCATCAATGGAATATCATACCTTCCACAAACAAAGGGTGAAAAGGAATCCAAGCTATGATTGGAATTACCTCATCGCAGATTGTGTTAAGTGCGGAAAACCTCATTATGCGTTCGAATTATATGAAAGAATGCAGAAGGATCATTTAATTCCTACTCCTCATACCTTTGTAGCTTTACTAAAGGCTTGCAGAATCCTAAAGGATGTTGAAAGAGGTGAAGAAATTCATAAAACCGTGTCCCTAAATGGGTTATTGTCTATAGACCCCTTTATTGGCAGCACATTGATTGACATGTATGCAAAATGTGGTATGCTTGGAAAAGCACAGGAAGTGTTTGATATGTTACCTTTTCGGACTTTTGTTACATGGACTATTCTTATAGTAGGATATTCAGAACATGGGCAAGTTGAAGAATCAATGAGTTGTTTTGAACATATGCAAGTAGAAGGTATCTCTCCAGATTATACCACTTTCCTATGCATCTTGAAAGCTTGTTGTTCTGGTGGAGCTATAACAAAAGGCCAAGTAATACATGCAAATATTGTAGAAATAGGGCTCGAAGGAAATCATGTTGTCGGTAGTTCTATTGTTGGTATGTATGCCTCTGGTGGTTTCTTTATAGAAGCAAACAATGTTTTTGATAAGATTCTTAATCGAGATGTAGTATCGTGGACTGCATTGATTTCTGGATACATCAAACACGGTCATGGTAATGAAGCATTTTCATGTTTAGGAAAAATGCGACTTGAAGGTTTGTCTCCTAATAATGTCACATTCATATGCATTTTGAAGGCTTGTGGGAATATGTGTGACACAGTTAAGGGAAATGAAATCCATTGTGAAATTACTGAGAAAGGTTTGTTAAGGGAAGATACTTGCCTCGGTAATGCATTAATTGATATGTATGTCACATGTGGAAATCTCGCTGATGCACACCACGTGTTTGAGAATCTTGTCGATAGAGATGTTGTTTCATGGAATGTGCTTATGGCGGGGTATCTTAAACATGAAAGCTATCAAGAAGTACTAGATTGTTATGAACAAATGCACTTAAAAAGAACTCCTTTGACTTCAATTTCTTTAATCTATTTTTTGAAAGCTTGTGGAGGACTAAAAGCCATTGAAATGGGGCAAGAAATACATACTGAAATAGAAAGAGAGGGACTGGGAGCAGACCTTTTACTTGTTGGCTCCTTGATAGAGATGTATATGAATTGTGGTTTTCTTAGCAAAGCTAAGGAGGTTTTTGATAGCCTTGTAACCCAAGATATTGTTTCTTGGACTGCATTAATTGCAGGATATGAAAAGAATGGATACTGTGAGGAAGCACTTGCATCCTTTGAAAAGATGCAATTCAATGGAATTTCTCCAAATTCTGTCACATTTGTGTCTATATTGCGAGCTTGTGGTGGCAGTGATAATGTAGCCAAGGGTCAGGAGTTATATTCAGAGATTTCAAGGAAAGGGTTTATTGAAAGGGATGTTACTATTGGCAATGCGCTAATTGATATGTACACTGAATGCGGTTTACTATTTAGAGCGCGTGAAGTTTTTAATAAGCTACCAAGTCAAGATGTTGTATCATGGAACATGATGATAACAGGGTATGCAAAATATGGACACAGCGAAGAAGCATTGGACCATTTTATAAAAATGCAGTTAGAGGGACATTTACCAAATGCTATTACATACATCTCCAGTTTGAAAGCTTGTGGGCATATAGAAGTAGCTTCATACGAGGGTAGACAACTTCATGCTATGATTGTTGCAGATTCATCATTAAAAAGAAATTTTGATGTTTGCAAGTTGTTGATGGCTATGTATGCACAGTGTGGTATGCTTTCAAAAGCAAAACAGCTATTTGAAATGCTTACTATTCAAGATACAGCTTCTTGGAATATGCTCATTGCAGGATATGTTAAACATGAACATGGAGAGGAGGCATTAGATTATTTCAAGAAAATGCAGCAACAGGGTGTAGCAATTGATTCAGCTACAATTATGTTGAACATGAAAGCTTGCAGCAGCTTAGGGAGCATAGACAACCTTCATATATTACATGATGAGTTGATGTTTAAAGGTGTGATAGATGGAAATGATGTCATTGGTAATGCCTTGGTGGATGCTTACATGAAATGTGGTTCATTTTATGAAGCAAAAGAAGTATTTGATAATCTTTCTCATAGGGACATTATTTCATGGAATACTCTAATTACAGGATATGTCAAGCAGGGGCATAGTGAGGAATGTTTGAACTGTTTTGAACAGATGCAATTTGAAGGTGCTTCTCCAAACCTTGTCACGTTTCTTTCATGTTTGAAAGCATGTAGTAGCATAGGAGCTATCAGTAAGGGTGAAAAAATATATTCTGAAATAGCTAGAGTAGGATTGTGTGAAATAAACCATTCGATTGGCAATGCATTGGTAGATATGTATGCGAAATGTGGTTTGCTTCCCCAAGCAGAAGAGGTGTTCATAAGACTAGGAGTTCAAGACCTAGTCACGTGGACTGCATTACTTGCAGGATATTCTCAGTTAGGGGACTACGAAAATGTGTTCCGTCTTTTTGCAAGGATGTTAGATGATGGACAGAAAGTGAATCTCATTACTTTGAACAGTGTTCTTAATGCATGCAACCATGCCGGACAAGTTGAACAAGGTGAATGTTGCTTCCTGGCAATGGACAAAATCTATAAAATTGATCAAACTCTTGAACAATTTAGTTGTATGTTGGATATTCTTTCCCGAGCAGGGCAATTAGAAAAAGCTGCAATCATGATTATGGAGATGCCATTCCATCCTGATCTTGCGGTATGGAATATATTTCTCGGAGCTTGTCGGAAATGGGGCAATGTGGGGATGGGAAAGTATGCCTTTGGCCATGCTATTAACATGGACAAGAAAGATATGACAGCTTATGTATGTATGCGCAACATTTATGCTGATGCTGGCATGCAAGAGGAAGCAACAAGAATTGAGGCAATGAGAATGTGTAATGTATTCCCTGAAGAGTACACTATGTGTATAGTAGATTGATGTATAAACACTGATCAGTCGCAAGAATGCCATACTACACGGAAAGCAGTAAAAATCTCACCAAAGTGGTGCATGGCTTTTATTAGAAATTTCATTCTAATAACTTTTCTCATGAAGTACTTCATTCCAAGGACATTCCTCATTTGCAGGAAGCAAGATACGCGGTATCTTGCTCAATTGTTCTAGAAACCTCATGAGTATACATTACCCCTACAAATGTAGCAGCATGGGGATGGTAATGCATGCTTTTCTTATAGCTTTCTTGATGTATCAGTATATATGGTCGACCTTTATGCAGATGCTGGCATGCAGGAAAAAGGGAAAGACAATTAACATGATGAGGATGAAAAAGGCAGGTATTGGATAATGGAAGGTACACAACATTGATTGACAAAGTCAGGTACTTTGTTCTTGCCTCAATGATTGATTCATGCACATCCATACTGATTCAAACCCCCGAAAAACAGGAGGAAGTAGAGTGATACTCAAAAAACATTGATTGACAAAGTCAGGTACTTTGTTCTTGCCTCAATGATTGATTCATGCACATCCATACTGATTCAAACCCCCGAAAAACAGGAGGAAGTAAAGTGATACTCAAAAGGCAAAACTCCAGGTATGTCCCTGTGAGTTCACCTATCCACTAGATTGCCCTTCCATGTTCCGAAATTGCCAGAATGCTCGTGGCTCCAAAAAGTACACGTTGTAAAATAGACGTACAAACAAAATACCTAACCTCTTTACCAAAATACCCTACAAACTAAACCTAATTACCAAAACACCTTTACATGGCCAAACTGTCTGCTTTATTATCCAAGTATATAGGCAACCTACACCATATTAGATTGCTAAAATGCCCAACATACCAAACTTAAATTACCATTACATTCACAATGGCCAACTGCATCAAAATTAACATTCACAATGGCTAATTACACCAAAATTAATCATCATTACATCCACAATGGCAAATTGTACCTCTACGTTCCTTCTACCTTAATTCTATTTCTTAAACTTTCCCTATTATTTGACTCTTGGCTATTACTTCAGTCATTCCATTTATTAATTTGCCCTATTAGTTTATATCTAACTATCAACCTCAACCTTCACTTTTCTTAATATGACGTACTAGATGTTTGACTATCAACTTTATCCTTTGTAATTCTGAATCAGCTCTGTTATTTGATGTTTGACTATGAATCATAGCATTTTTGTTTCCCAAATCCACTTTGAAGGAGCATTAGGGATGATGCAATTAATTCTTATGTTGAGCTAAGAGTGATCAATGCATACAAAAGAAGGTAATTTCCACTCATATGATTCATCAAAACCTCTTTTTCCACATACAGCTTAGAAGGCTATACCAAACCAAATTTCACCATCTATTAAGGTTGTCTTGTTAATGGCATGGTCTTATGAAAGGGTTAACAGAGAAACTTCTGGGGGTTTACTTGGGTCAGTAGTTTTTTATATGTTGGTCGGATATGCAAAGGAATCCATCAGAGAATCTTGTCAGCTTAGAAGGCTCTACTGAATTTCACTATCTAAAATATAGGGAGCCACATGAAGGTTTGGGCTTGTGCACATGTAGTAGTTGCAATTTTGTTGAGAAAAGACCACGTGCAATCTTACAATCTTACGTACACACCTCATTTTTCAACACATACAATGAGCCAATATGCCTTATAGTATTCCCTACTCAAAATGTCATATCAATATAACATACGTCAAGTTGAAACTCCACAATATTCTCTTCTAGGCAATAAAAGCACATTCTCAGTATGGCATAAACGTCATTACTATCTATTTCTTACAAATCTTTGCGTGCTTACACTCACATTCAGTCCATTATTTGTGTCTGCTCATACATGTCCATAATTTGCATGACACTTCTTGGCATTTGATGATTAGTGACAAGTTGAATGGGAGTAACATATGAGAGTTAGCTGGGTTTTGTGCATGGGTTGGAGAATTATTGGTTTGTTAGGATCCAAAGTAGAATATGAGACTCATGGTGTAGTCAAAACATAGTAACATATGACTCTTTACTTACGGTCTAGCATAAGAGGTGATAAGGCACTTCCTGTGATGTTGACTAAACTGTGTCAAAAGCAAGGGGCCTCAACGATGAGGACCACTAGAGCACAGAAGTGTAATTCATAAATGCACTTTGATTCTTTTTTCTTTTTTTTCCATTTCGTATCGTCAGAACTTTTAATCTTCATTTCTTTCTTTAGCATAGTGGATCCAATATGCATGGTAATTACAGCATCAATAATTCCACATTAATCACAAATAGAGTAAAGAAAGTGAGACAGTAATTGTATATAAAACATATTGATTCCATATCTGAATAAAGGTATGTACACAATTCCTGTACATTTGGACTACAAATCTCAGGATATAACTGTACATATAGATTCTGAACTTGTGACCCACTCCAAAATAAACATCATGAGCAGTATAATCACTGTTAACAAAATGCTGAGATTATATAATCAGTATAATGGCATCTATCATCTATTGTCTATGATCGAGCAAGACTGAAATAACTCAAGTTGCATAATCTGCATTGATGCCAAAAATGCGTACTCTATGCATATTTGGGAATTTTGCAATCACCAAGACCATCACAGCCAGAGTATTAAGGAAGAGCCAAGGGTTGTTATAGTCTGTTGTATGACTTGAAATTAAATACCTGTAGCCAACAATGCAAATTGAATTCAAATGGTTGTCAGTCCATTTGGCTAAAGACTTCAAAAACAAGTCTTAATTTGACATTTAGACTAATAATAAAATTGAGTAAAATCAATACAAATTTAGGATAAGTGTTGTAGCATGACACGTATATACATACATACACAGACACATGCATATGTATATATGTGAGGAAGACGCAAATTTACTGTAGATGATGCAGCATATGCATAAATACATATGATAAACGCTTTATGTTCGTTCATGAAATTGACAGACATTTATAACCCCTATTTTTTCAAACGTTTTGAATTTTTGTGACCTTTCACCTCACTATATGTGTGTATGTACATGTAACATATATACATATATGGCGTGTATAAAGCATTAGCAAATATGTAAAAGGTGCAATTTGATCATTTACACAGAAACAGAAATAGTGCACTTGGTACATACAAGACCACGGGCACAACTGTTAAGAACTTCCTGTTGCGAGTGAGTTGTCTGCCATTGTCCATCTGCTCCCACCATGTCAACTTGTTATAAATGCCTTGATCTTCTGCAAAAGGAGTTCCTTTTCTCCAATGAAATGACCAGTACGTTACCTGTCGGAATATAACGATAGAGGCAGATAAAAAATCATTGAGGCCAGTAATATGGACAGAAATTTGGAGAGTTAACACTTAGTTTTCAGACTTTTGTGATAATAAAAAATGTGAGTACACGTATCACTGGATGTAAAATGTTATCCCTGTCCCATATGACTATGCATGGATTGTCATTTGAGAACTTGCTCAAGTACAAGAAGTAACAGTCGGAGGAGATGAGTGAAATCTTCAGTGACGAAACCGACACGAGTATAAGATTTTATTGGCAAACACTTAGCCAAGAGTTTGTTCTGGGATAAGCAAAGGTTTCTATAACATGTCGATGCAAGAGACGAAGTGGGAAATTTGTTAAACCTCAGTTTGTCATTCTAGTGAAACTTTGTAATAGATAAAAAAAAACATAATGTGCCATACATCTCATTCATGCATACTTGTTGAGGAATTTAATCTTCATAACTTCAGTAGTTTATGCAACAATTGAACCATGTGTGAGGTATTGCTCAAACATTTTAGGGAAATGTACACATATAACTATCTGTATTCAGCTTGAAATTGAAGGCTTGAGCTCGGCCTCAAAGAATAACATGAATGATCTCAACTATATAATTACTTACACAACAAGCATTTTAGAATGATTATCTTTTAAGCTCTAATTTTCCCCTAATCCTTGTGCCTTGGTCTAAACCCTTGAAAACATACCCCTACAAATATAACAAGAGTTGTTAAGACCCATTCTCTGTGCACATGATGCATGGACTACCCGTAGATGATGATGCAAAATACTACTGAAGACAATTGTGATGATGATCATTCACAAGACTAACGTGAATAAAATGAGACCTCAAAAGTGATCATCCATAAGACCTACAAATGAGCATCCGTAAGAGTTAAAATCAGGCACAAGACTAAAGCCGCTCATCCATAGAGATTAAAGAGTTTTCACCCAGATCAGTCCCAAGTGCTAAGAGAATGATCATCCAAATTACAAGAAAAATGGATTACTCAAGAATATAAGAATGAGAAAGCAAATTCTCATACTATGCTAACTTACAGCGAAATGGCCAAGGTTCACGATGGACCAAGCAGTGCCAGCGGAGCATCCGAAGAGAGACAAGGTGAAGAGCCATGCGAGGAAGAGAAGAAGTATGTAGGTGGTCCACACGCCAGGATACTGGAACCAAGAAGTGTTCTTGTTGAGGTCAGGAGGCGGGGCAGCCTTCACATAATACAGGCTTCCCGCCATTAGAGCAGAAGGGGTGGTGGGGGGGGAAGAAGTTGAAGACAGAGGGTCCGCCATGGCCAGGGTCTGCAAAAGAGAGGGGCGAAGGGGAAGGAGCAAGAGGCCAGGGGTTGGGATTAGGGTTAGGGTTAGGGCTAGGGCTAGGGCTAGGGCTAGGGTTAGGGTTAGGGTTAGGGCTTTTCTCTCTGTTTTGTTTTGTTCTCCAAGACAGGGCTCTGTTTTGTTTAGGCATTATTATTATTATTATTATTATTATTATTTAAATTAGGAGTTTTGTTTAATAAATATATGTTTTTGGAAATTACAAGAATAGCCCCTCCCCTTCTCTTCTCATTCTCATTTCTCATTTCTCTTCTCTTCTCTTTCTTCTCTTCTCTTCATATAAACCCAAGAAATGAATGAATGAATAATATGATGAGATTTTACAAAGGAATGAATGAATGCTTTTCTCTTCTCTTCGTGTAAACCCAGGAAATGAATGAATATATGATGAGATTTTAGAGAGGGAGGGATGAATGAAAGGTATGATAACGTTATACATATTAAGAGGTAACGATATTGATGATTTGAGTGTCACACTCAAGAGAACACCTAGAAGGTTAGAGCTCAGTATGTGTGTATGCCTTATTTATTCACACATCGAGACTTTGTGCTTCAAAGTATGAATATCCCTCTTCTTAGGAAGGAGAATCACATCAATAAATAAAAAACTTTCATACTTAGGTCCCATGGGTCAATATTGACCTCTCTATAGACCCTAAAAAGTATCTATCTACTCTATCGATCGATTCAGTTCTCCTGAGTTCCTCATCGCTCTGCCCTCATAAAGAACTTGAATCGCATGAACCCACCCACTGACTATTGTTTATCGAGGCACTTGTGGAAGTGCTCCCAGTCTTTTCTTTGCAAATTGGATCTTTACTAGATTCTTTACTAAGCATTTCCTTCAATAAGACAATCGTATCAATCTCGACCCTTTTTTGTCGTGAGACAATGGATCGGGAGATACGCATTAGTTAGTTTGGCGTTAACGTAATGACCTTGAAGTCATAGTAGACAAGGCAAAACTCAATCATTTTCAAACCTTTGGGGTGTAGGAAAAGAAATCAAGGGAAAGTGTTAGTGTTATGATATGGTCCCTTAATCAATTGGATTGTGTGATTTGTTGGGTTTCTTTTGAAATCGACAATGCTACTACCATTTGCAACTCATGGATTGTGGAAAAAGAATGGGGAAGTGTTAGTGGCATCTTTAATGATCATACCAATCAAAGGATAAATGATTTGTTAGTATCTTGTAGTGCTAACATTTCATCCCTTGGATAATTTTCGAAAATGAAGTGGGATAGAAGTGTTTGTTATATGTTAACGTATTGACATGAAATATAAGTGCATCATTGGTCCTTCATTTGTTAAGCTTTGTAATGGTTAGCATTGCACAAAGAGACAATGTTAACATTTTTATTCTTCCCTTGGATCATGAAGACCAAACTAGGGAACAATGTCAAATACATGCAAGTGCAATGGTCTTGGAGTCAAAATATAAATTAATTAGACAATTAACATAATAGACTTTAAGACACGAGACTCGCTAATAGAAGCTCCCCTCTAATCCATTATAAGAGAATGTGAGGCTTGTTTTGTTTAGAGCTGCTAATTGTAGTGATAATAAGATGCTATTGAACAAGTATCACAAAAGTGGTAAATACTCTTAAAATCTAATATAAATCAAGCAATTAAAAACTACAATTATCTTGGCATAAACTTTATGGTTTTATTAGTGCATGAATTCTCTTTGTGGCTCACAAGGCCTTTTAAGATCGTGACGTTATAAAATAGGTCTCATACAATGGTTATATTTGGTAAAATTAATTTAGTTGAAACTTATACCTATACCCTAGTTGAAAAACTAGAATGTTGTAATGCTTGTAACTAGTTTGTCTTGCAATTTAATTTGCAAGAAAAGCATGGTCTAAGAAGAGACGCTCGCTATCTTGTAATGCAACACATGTGGTATCACATAACAAGTTTTTGACATTGACTTGGAAACTAGGACATAATCACCTCCACCATAAAGTGGGGAATGTTGGGGGGTAAAATTTGCATAAGATAATGTAACTCACCGTACCCAAGTCTTTTGAATAATTTATTGACATGGTTGATGATGTCCTGGTGATGGGTGGTGTCCTAGTTACGGGTATAACCAAGAATCATAAAGCATGCGAGCTATCCATGAAAATCCTAAAGCCCTAATCAAGGATCATGGCCTTATGACTATTTAGGTTTATTCATAAACAACAACTTGATATTTTTTTTGTAAAGGCCCATAAGTATATACTTCCATAGGGGATAGACAGCTCTAGTGAATGTCTCATTTAGGTCATCACAAGAGAGGAGTGAGTTAGGGTTCACAAGATTAGGACAAACAACGTTAGCAACCTAAGGGTGATTGTCTATTGTTGTCGCTCGGTTTGCCACCAAAAGTGTATACGTATGTCCAAAACCCTTAGCCAACGAATCCAATGACGGGACAAAACCCCCCCTGCAGAACAAAGATGTGCCCTCAATGTGAAAAATCTTGAGGCGACACAATTATATAAAACACAAATACGTCTCACCTATATATATATAGGTACATGTACTGTTTTTGCATTCGTATAGAGCCCCTATTATCACCTATGACCAACATACAATATTACCTATGGCTTACTAATTTACACATACACAAATACTCTGTTTCTTAGTACATACAAACAGATTCAAATACCCTATTTCTTTAGAATGTTTGATTAAAGATCCATTATACTAACAGAAATAAAAAATATCAATACGCTAAACTTTAGTTGTGAACGATGAATTTGTAAGGTCATATAAGGAAATGGTTCGTGCGTGTGAGCATACTACAACAGAATAGTTAGGAAACATCATTTCAAGCTAAAAATATGGAGAGATTTTGAATCTAAAACAACATTCAAACCTGTTACTCCTAAACTCTAGATGTTTGTCTCTCTGTGATTTTTAGTGTCAAGTGTTTAATAATTACACACACACACACACACATAAACATATAAACATAACATAATAAAACCTGAAACACAAAAGCAAAATGAGAAAGCATCTTGTCTCTACAACTAGAAATTATAATTGTAAAAAAAATACAAAAATGTGATGGTCTAGAGGCAATGCTTAATCCTTTATTACTAGAAGGTCGTCACTAGGACTTGCAAGTGACAACACATGCTCAACAATGAAACATAGGTAGATTACCTTAGAGATGAGAATCCTTGAAATTTCCAATATCCATGATTGATTTGGATAACTAAAAATAGCATCGATAAGCTATTTTCCATCTATGCAGGACAAAATTACTCTAGCAGTTTTAATTTGTAGACAAATTTGCTCCTGTACACTAGAATGGACATCTGTTGTACCTAAAGTTGGTCATAATGCAGAACTGAATTGGTTAATCAACAAGGAATCTCTAACTATACTAGAGTAAGGATATGATATGATGGAAAACTCATCCAAGCTACCATCTCAAAATTGAACCACAAACTTATTCAATTGCAAATAACATAAAGAATAAAAATAGCAAAACATCTAAGTCGTCATTTGAGAGTCGAAAGAGATTCTTTGGACTATTCATGGCAGTTGAAAAAATGCAGTAAATAATTACCTATCTCGACTTCGAGAAATAATCTGAGTTGTCATTTCAAGAGTCAAAAGAGATGGCGGGTAGCACTTGATACAAGCAAGTTGTGGCACAAAATTGTAGTACTGTGAGGACATTGTTTCAAGTATAACTAGAGCCAACTTTTAAATGTTATACATTAAAAACAACCGTGATCACACAGTTGCTAATGTTTATAATAACATGAGAATATTGACAAAAAGCTTCTTCAATCTATTTACTAAAGCAGTATTATGTATATGTTTCAACTTCAATCAGAACCTTGGTTGGACGTTGCAGCTTGTAGGGGAAGCACGCTTTCATTTGGAGCAGGTACACTCTTGGCGACATGTTTTTTCGATATCCCAAACATCTGCACAATAAGAAAAAAAACGATCATTTCTCACACAAAAGAAACAGTAATTGAGATACAAACGATAACCTTAGGCATCGAGATTACAAACAACATCTAGAGCAGAGACTAGCAAGAGGTTGCGACCTTATGTAACAAGAAACAAATTTGGGTATAATGACAAAGATGGTGGGCTATACAGCAAGAAACAAACAATGACATTGTCAGAATAGCTAATAATAAAGACAAAGAAGGCTGTGATCTTATGCAACAAGAAACAAACAAGATATAGGGCAGCACAGCTATGATAAACATTGAGGTCGTGATATTTGGCAGCAAGAAACAAATAAGATATTGAGCAACACAACTATATGATAAGACTACAGTTTTGATATTGCATAACAAGAAATAGTACTGCAATATAGCTATTATTTCAGCATGACAGAGCTGACAATCGTCACTCACCTTTATGTCTCATTAGGCACGTTCTCAGCCTGTCTCCTGTGGACATAACATATCCTTCTCTCTTTCTCTCTCTTTCTGCCTATCCTTAATCTAATCTCTCATGGGTGAGAAGCCCAAATGGGAAATTTCTATTAGTCTTGCTGAGTCCATAACCTGCAAGGCATCGGCATTACTGGTTCCAATGGGCCTTCCAATATTCCAGCTCAGACCTATCTGAGAGAATGTGGGGAATACAGAATATACATTACTGAGGGATTAGATTCCCGATTATGTGTAGCACACTATGGTACGGAATGGAACTGCTTATAATATTGCATGGGCATTTAGACCCATTTCACACTTGAAACAAATAAGGCATAGAGAAACATAGCCATGATAGGTGGCCAAAGGCCCCCGTTTTATATAGCAATGTTCTATGGATGCTTCTTATCTTAATAAAGAGGACCCTTGACTGTGCATATACACCTTCTAGCACGTATAACTCTACCTATTAAGCTTTCCATTTTACAAAGAAGGCAACAACATCGAAAGAAGATCTTCTCTAGAATGTCATAGGTTTTAAAAAGGTTTCTAGAGTTTCAAAAATTAGTTGCCGCAAGTTTAAATTGAATTTGGCCATCATCATTTATCAGATTCATTATCCATACATTATTTTGTCCCCTCTCTAAGGTCTCTTCAGTTGACTTCTAGAAATGAGAGTGATGTCATTATTCTTTTGGCTGTTTCTAGAAATGATAATCCAATCCTAATCTTTTTAGGAGAGTTTAGCTATGAAATAATATGAAAAGGTTAAAATCCACCGAACCATTTATATTTAGAAAGTTTGTGGTTCCTATATTTTTCTTTTTTACATTGATTATTACTAGGTTCCGCAAGGCATAGAGAGTATTAGTCAATTGCGACAAATTGAAGGAAGAAAAACATCTTTAAAACACAAAATTTGCACAAAAAAACTTGGAAAAATGAGATCACTAGCAGAGGTGATTTTGTTTCCATGGAAAGACCATATATTGATATGTTTTATCCACTCTAAGTTCTCTTTGATTAGCTTCTTCCATCTATTTCTTTAATCTTCTTTTCAAAAACGTTTCTGACAAATTTCCCATGAAATATTCTGGACACGTTTCCATACAATGACAAGTCAAATAATGGTTTATTAACTTCTGATTCACTATACTGACTAATATTTTGATAGTTAACTCCTTTTCAAATTTAGACAGGAACAATGCCAATAAACAGAAATCCTTTCTTTACCAGATCCTATAGATCAAATAACAAATACTTAGAAAAGATTTAATCACTGATTTATGCAGACTTTCCACATTCCTAAGGGATATATCATGCGACAGTTTATTGTATAGTTTGTTCCAGGGAAAACAGATAAGGGGTTATTGATTTTCAAAATGGTTCTTTTCCAAGCATTTTGGAAACCTGCAAACTCTTCTTACAGCAAAGTATTTTGAAAGATTCTCACCAATTTTGTAGTAAAAATAGGGAAATCACACAAGTATAACAGCTAAACATAAGCTATATATTGCAGAAACGTTTCAAGATTAGCTGTACTTTTAGGGTCTACAATCTTTTCAATCTACCCCACCGTTTATTTTTAGACAATACGTGAGGTTCCTCTTTTCTTTTTACCCTGACTGTTCTCCATAACATAGAGATTATTGCGTTGCAAGCGAGAAATTGCAACTAAAAGCTTTAAAACATTGGATAAACATAACTCACAGAAAAATCTTAAAAACGGAACTGATTCACGAACATGTCTGTTTCTTTTTGCTACAAATAAGGGAATCCAAACGGATACTAATTAAAGAAGAAGAAGGCATTAAGTACCTTTTGGAGGCTATTCTTCAAGCAAGACTGATGTTCTTCAAAGGACGCATGTAGGAACTCATCGATGTGATTCCGTACGTCTTCGAGGAAAGAGGCGTCGTCAGATTTGTGTTTCCTGCAAGAAGGGGCTGCAGAAGGGACGCCATGGCCAGAGCTCGGAGGAGGAGGAGAAGGGGCAGGATCCATGAAGGAATGAATGAGGAATCAGATGATACAGTCTTTAACTTTAAAAAAATAGCAATAATTATGAAAATGCCCCTCTTGGGTTTTTACCATATCTCCTCACATGCCCCTCCTGTTTGCAGCTTCAGATTTCTAGTACTTAACCCCGACAAATGATCGATTTTCTTAGTTCCGTAATTAAGAAAACAATCGATTGCTTCGTTCCATAATTAAGGAACGATCGATTTCCTAACCTAGGCATTAAGAAACGATTTGTACATAGAAATGATCGATTTCTTAGCTCCGTAATTAAGAAAACAATCGATTGCTTCGTTCCGTAATTAAGGAATGATCGATTTCCTAACCTAGGCATTAAGAAATGAGTGTGCATTGATATGCTCTTAGCCTAGTCATTACGAAGAGACCGCGCAGTAATATGCTCTAATCTGCCTGAGTTATTAGGATCAAAATATCTATCACATGTTAATTTATGAGCAATGAGTGGCGTTTCAATAATTATGGTGAACTAATTAGAGTGGTTTTCATGTAAGCCTAGGAGAAAGGTAAAATGTTGTATTATATAGTCCTTTTTTGGAGAGGGGCTTTCGAAAGATAGAGAGATCCACAATCTCGTTGTCAACACATAATCCACACAATGATACCCAAGAATCCCTTAGCAATAATTAAACTATCAGAACCAATTTGAACTCACATGCCTTCAATACTTATTTAGATACTAGAATCTAAAACGATGGGCCTTTTGAGCAAATCAGATTTCAACCGGTAACTTTGAAATGCAAGAAAATGTTAAGATGAACTTTGTATAATTCTAGAAAAGAGGTAAAACTGTTGTCTTGTTTTTTTTCATGCTTGAGCCATCAATACCACGAAGGATTTGACCAAATTTTGGTGAATTTTGG
Source organism: Azolla caroliniana (assembly GCF_043228905.1). Taxonomy (NCBI): domain Eukaryota; kingdom Viridiplantae; phylum Streptophyta; class Polypodiopsida; order Salviniales; family Salviniaceae; genus Azolla; species Azolla caroliniana. The sequence goes on along the minus strand of NW_028230450.1, from coordinate 3,751,771 downwards.
ATTTAGTTAACTTCACGATGCCACTGCCGGATCATTGTATGTCTCCCAATGTAAAAAACCTAATCTTCTTCTTCTTCATATGGACCCTTTCTAGGCAAATTTCAGTTCTCACCCAGTTCAGATTCATGAGGTGTGCTGCCTTAATCTTGGTGGATTTGTCAATCCATATGGAATCGGTATAGGTAAGCACCAACTTGGTGAACAAGGTAATTATCACTGGCATGGGATTTGGAATCAGTTGCCACAATGCGCCTTCACGCCTGCCTTTTTTTTTCCTTTTCAATCAATATGCATGCTCTCCGATTCAACATGAAATCCCTCATATTGTAGACCGACTGTTACTCCCTCCTGGAGAAAACACCTTCGATTACCCCTCCTGAGTAATCGGAACAAGGTATTGTGGTGCAAAGGAGAGTTGAGGTCACGGCATCCTACCGAGACCGTTAGCCGAGTCGTTACAGGGTAAATGACTTCCCAGTGCTCGTGATCGTTCTTTAGACTATCCCACTCGGGTGGGATTGCGACCGTGGGATTATGAATGATAGGCTGCGGGATCGGCTACAACTGATCGTTAAATACATCTTTTACACAGAAATAACTTATATATATCATATGTATCAAAATATAGACGAGACAAAACACTGAAGTTACCCACAAGATGTATATATTCAATTTAAAGTATAACACACAGATACAAGTACCGAGTACTCTCGGTACAACACTCACTTACTCTCTATTCGTCTATTCCTCTCCTGGTTCTCTCTGTGTTCGCTAATACCCGATATATATAGTCCCCTTCTGCTTGGCACTTTCCACCCGTTCCTTCCTTAACCTTCGGCTTCCCTTGTTCGGCTGTTAGTGCTCAGCTTCCTTTGATTCGTTTCACACTTGTCCCACCGGGGTAACACCGAGCGATCAGTTCTGTTGTCAAGAACTCATCCCATTCTGGTTGCATTTGCTTGCCTTGCCTAATCTTTCAATTTGCAGCCATTTTGTGAAGTTATTCACTGATCCATTTGAGCTCCATGGTCTAATTAATCTAGATAAATCAAGCCTGACTGAAGTACATTTCTTTCGGATTGTTTGCATTCATAATCACGATGCTTCCCTCTTGTATATTGGAGACATTCCCTTTTATTTGAGCTGCCTGCCTAGTGCATAAAAAACGTGATAATTTTTAAATCACTTTTGATGGCATTTATTGAGAGCATCACAAGTCCACTGCATATGCTTCAAAATCTTAAATGTTTTCATCCCCTAGCATGTAGACCTTTTTTTTCTGTAGACATACCTCCTTTATTTTGTGGAGCTCCTTGAACTCATAATTCATGAATAGAATTTTGAAGGAAAATAAAATGCCTCTTACTTGATGTCTGAACTTCTTGCTGTACTATTTCATAGTAAAATTTCAAGGGAACCAGCTCTTTAGCATTCTCATATGTTATATATATATATACATCTTTATATGTTTTGTATCCCAAACAGAAACTGGTTGAAAATTTTCCATCTGCATCAATCAATACATCATGTTCTGGTTTCTTCCCAGAAGCATATTTCAATTTCATCACTTCCATCCTCTCTGCTTCCTCCTGAAAGCCTGCAGCTGCAAAAATATTAGCCATAAGAACATATGCTGAACCGAAAGTACTATCTAATTGTAGTGCTTGATCAAATGCTAATTTTCCAAGCTTCACATTGCCCCATTTCCTACAAGTACTCAATAATACAAGCCAAATTTCAGGATAATCAGAAGACGGCATTGCCTTGATCACAGATACTGCCTCATCGAAATGCCCAGCACATCCAAAAGCAAGCACCATGCATGAATGGTGCCCTAGTTTTGGAGTAATGCTATACTTGTTAGTCATGTCACCATAAAACATTTGGGCCTCATCCAATAACCCTGCATGAATGCAGGCACTCAATACACAGAGGAAGGTGACTTCGTCTCCACATATGCCTTCGATTTGCATACATTGGAAACAATCAAGAGCTTCATGACCGTGTCCTAGTTCAGAATATCCTGAAATCAATGCATTCCAAGCGATTATATCTCGAACAGGAAGCTCTTCAAGCACTTCAAGTGCTTTTGCTAGCACACCACACTTGACATACATATCTACCAAAGCATTGCCAAGCATAACATCATTCTCCAGCAACCTTTTACCCACAATCTCATTATGGATTTCTTTTCCCTTGTCTATGGCTCCTATACTACCGCACACTTTCAAGATACAAATAGAGGTGATCACATCTGAAGAGATACCTTCACTTTGCATCTTTTCAATACAATCCAGTGCTTCAAGGCATTGCCCTTGTTGGGTATACCCTGAAATTAGTGCATTCCAAGAGATTACATCCCGTACAGGAAGTCCTTCAAGTAACTCTTGTGCTTTTGAGAGTGCACCACATTTTGCATACATATCAACCAAAGCATTGCAAAGCACCACATCCTTCTCATGCAGACCCCTATCCAAAATCTGTTCATGACATTTCCTTCCTTTATATATATCTCTGCAGCTTGCACATGCTTTCAATGTGCACGTGAAAGTAACTGCATCCGGAGAGAGGCCCTCACTCTGCATTTGTTCCAAACAGTATATAACCTCACAAACTGCCCCATGTTGCGCACACCCAGCAATGAGCACATTCCAAGAGACTACATCTCGGGCAGGAAGATCTTCGAACACATTCCAAGCTTTTGCAAGCACCCCACATTTTATGTACATATCCATCAAAGCATTGCCAATCATGATATCTTTCTCAAGTAAGCCGTTACTCATAATTTCATCATGAATGGCTTCCCCTTTGTCTATAGATCCTGTATTGCCACAGGCCTTCAAGATGCAAATGAAGGTAACAGCATCTGGGTATAAGCCCTCCCTTTGCATTTGTTTGAGGCAGCTCCATGCTTCATTACATCGATCATATTGAGCATACCCGGCGATTAATGCATTCCAAGAGACTACACTACGAGCCGGAAGTTGTTCAAGTACATCTTGTGCATAAGCAATAACACCACATTTGGCATACATATCCACTAACGCAGTGCCAAGCACAATATCCTTCACCAACAAGCCTCTACTCACAATCATATCATGAATTTGTTTACCTTTCTCTATATCTTTTGTGCTGCTACAAGCCTTAAGGATAAAAGCATAGGTGACTGCATCTGGATAAAGGCCTTCACTTTGCATTCGTTCAAAACAATTCAATACTTTATGATTTTGCCCTTGCTCAGCATATCCTGAAATTAATGCAGACCAAGCAGTCACGTTTCGGATAGGAAGATCTTTCAGTACCTGTTGTGCTTTTGAAACATCACCACATTGGACGTACATATCCACCAAAGCGGAACCAAGCGCGGGATCCTTGACCAGTAATCCCTTACTCACAATCGTCTTATGTATTTCTTTACCTTTGCATATAGATCTTGTAATTCCACATGCCTTCAAGATGCATATGTATGTTACAGCATCTGGAAAGAGACCCTCACTTTCCATTTGTTCAAAACAATTCAATGCTTCATAACCTTGCCCTTGATGAATGTAACCTGTGATAATCCCAGACCAAGATACTACATTACGAAGAGGAAGCCCTTCAAGCACTTCTTGTGCTGTTGCAAGCTCCCCACATTTGCAATACATATCCATCAAAGCATTGCCTAGCGCAATATCCTTCTCCAACAAGCCTTGAATCACAATGCTTTTGTGAATTTGTTTACCTTTGTGAATAGCCCCTATGCTCCCACAAGCCTTCAAGATGCAAATAAATGTTACAATATCCGGAGAGAAACCCTCATTCTCCATCCATTCAAGACAGTTCAGAGCATCAAAACCTTTTCCATGTTGGATATATCCCGCAATGAGCGCATTCCAAGATCCTATGTTGCGAACAGGAACGACTTTGAGTACTTGTACTGCACTTTCTAGCAGATCACATTTGGCATACATATCTATCAAAGCATTGCTAAGCACAATATCCTTCTCCAACAAGCCCCTACTCACAATCTGGCCATGAATTTGTATACCCTTCTCTATAGATCTTATACTACCACAAGCCTTCAAAATACAAATGAATGTGACCGTATCGGGAGATAGACCTTCATTCAACATCAATTCATACATGTTTAGAGCTTCATGACCTTTTGCTTGTTGGGCATGCCCTGAAAGTAGTGCATTCCAGCACACTACATCTCGAATAGGAAGTTCTTCGAGCACTTCTTGTGCTTTTACAAGGATACCACATTTGACATACATATCAACTAAAGCAGAGCCGAGAACAACATCCTTTCCATGACAAAGCAAGCCTCTCTTATCAATCTCTGAGTGAATTCTTTTACCTTTTTCTATACATCTGATGCTTCCACATGCCTTCAAGACACAAACAAAGGTTACAACATCCGGGGAGAAACGCTCATTTTGCATTTGTTCGAAAGATTCCAAGGCTTCATGAGCTTGGCCATGTTGGATGTACCCAGAAATGAGTGCATTCCAAGAGACAACGTTTTGGATAGGAAGCTCATCTAGCACATTATGAGCTTTTGCAAACATGCCACATTTGGCATACATACTAATCAATGCATTGCCTAGATAAGGGCTTTTGTGAAGAAGCCCTGTTCTAAGAATGTGATGATGGGCTCTAGTCCCTTTGCAAACATCTCTTTCCCTAGCACAATCTTTCAATAAAGACAGAAGGGCAGAAGCATCCTTACCAATTGAGCTGGGGATGATGATGGTGGCCTGAATGTCAGCTGTTTCCCATCCTGCCTTTCTCATTCCATAATACATATAATGCCTCTTCTCTTCTCTTGGGAAGAGATGAATGTGTGCACTGTGTAGTATGTACCCAAGAAACAATGTCGTCTTCGGCAGAGAGGGGTATTCCGGTAATTTCACAAAACACGGACGGGTTTCCCCCATGTAAATTGGGCAAAAAGGAAACTCTACACGGGGCCAAGTGGCTAGCTTAAATACATAGGATTTCTCGTCATTACTTAGAGCCTCGTCTTGTATTACCTAACCGCGGTCCGCACCCACAATATCGGCACGTCAACATGTATTATTTATTACCCATATTTACCCCTTAACCTAGCATTAGCTTACACTGGTCCAACAGGCTTTCCCTTTTGCTTTTGGCTTTTGGCTTTTGGCTTTTTGCTTCTTTTTCATAGTTGGAGTTGTATTCATACTTCAGCTCCACAAACTATATTGCCCCTCCAAGTCCCAACCCAATGCTGTTGATATATCATAATATTTCACTTGGCAAAATTTTTGCATATTGTCTATGTGGAAGTCGACACCGTTGGACATATTCAAACACCTTCAACTAGGATGTCAAGAATTGATATATTGTCATGGACTCCCACGTTTCACTTGTTTGTCAAAGCCACAACTAGCTACTATATTGTTCCTCCACATTTGATTTGAACGTTTTCGATACAAAAGCCACTAGTTTTGTACATCATTGATTAGAAAATAGAATCTTCATGTCACCGTATGGTCATACAAGTTAACAAATCCTATCTCTCTTTGGAGTGCACATATTTTCAATGCTATCCAATCTTGTCCCAAATTATCCTTCTTTCTCCATAACAAAAAGTACTTTGAGTTTGCCAACTTATCAATCATGTTTTCTTCACCATGGTAATAGAGGCGAGAAGTACAAAACTACATGATTGGTGCAAACTATTATGGTTCCAGGCAAAATGCTATATTATTGTTTTTGGGTTTTGAGAAAGCCTTTGACACTATACCAAGGAGAGAGCTTTGGGAAAGAATGATAGAATTCAAAATGTCTTTAGAAAACAAAGTAGTTGTAGCACAATTATATGAGCAAATTACATGCCAATTGAAAATGGATAGTGGTTTTGCAAAGTACTTTTTGAGCGACATGGATACCAAGCAAGGGTCTCCACTCTCTCCCACGTTCGTTGGTCTATGAATTGATAAACTTGAAGAAATAGTAAAAGGTTGCACAAGAAGAAGGTTTGGATGACCCAAAACTCATGCATGACCTTATTTTTATACTCCTTTATGTTGATGATGTTGTTTTATTCTCTTATACGTTGGATGAGATGGAACACTTGATGTATTAGACACATTTTGCCAAATCAATGGGCTAAGTGTTAATGTGGACAAAACAAAAATGATGGCAATAAAGGCAATACAACTAAGACATTACCCCACGTTTACATACAAGGAAGAACCAAAACAAGTGGTGCAAAGCTTCAAATATCTTGGTATTAATAACCTATGGACAATGGGTGGAATGTGTGTTATGAGTCTAGAATTCACGCAGGTTGAAAATTTTATTATATGTTTGAGAATCAATGCAACTAAACTGATACTTGAGGATGGGAAATGAGATTGATGTTATTCAATGCTATGGTGATCCGAGCGTTGCTTGACATTGTCAAATAGTTTAAGAGATGAGGAATAAAAGATCTGTTAGAGGTCAAAGTGATGCTATGAAGTATGTGATAATATAGGATATATTACTAGAAGCACTTAAGATGAAGTGGCAAGATATTAAAATATGAAAAATGAAATATAACATTGCAAATATTAACCCCCAATGTTGGCCCCCATACAAGGTCAAAATGCTAGAACATATCCATTGCATCTCACTATCCCCCATAAGCATTGGGTCATGGAGAGCCTTAAAACCTCTTCAAAGTTGAAGCTAAGTGTTGAGGTGGCATCATGGCATCATCACCCAAATATGGAGATATGCAAGGCATGCATTCAAAACCTTGGATGAATATCACTTATCCCATGCTTTGCGTAGAAGGTAGTTTGTGAGAAATACAACTATACTGAAAGCTGAGAATGGTATGGCTTCATTGTATTTTCTTTGCCTATAAAGATTGGCTAGGGGTTTTTTCTTACTTATTTTTACCTAGAAAGATTGGCTAGGGTCGTTTGTCACGGCTTTACAATATTCATTGTGATATTGGACTATTTTGTATATTGCCTCTGGCCACTTTAATTTTAATACCAATGCAAGATATTCTTTCATGAAAAAAATCAGCCTCCTCATGGACAACTAAACATCTATTCTATTAATGTTTTTGTCAAGGTTCATTGCTTCCCTCGTGCTCAAATAGTGCATTATGTGCGTGAAAGCATTATCTTTACCAATTATTAGAAACTTTGATTGTTAAATAAAATGTATGCATGTGTAGCAGTGATTGAGTTCACGATTTATAATCATTAAATTGATATTGAACAAGGTTGGGCATGTGGAGGTTGGATATTTATTTAGGACCTACTTAACGTATAGTCGTATCATATCAAAGCCATGACATTAAAGCTAAGTCTATCCAAATTTACCCCTCCTATTAGGGGCCAAGGCTATTGTTTGGTCATGCCTTTTAAAAAGTAGAACCGTCAATCCTAATTTAATATTTTGCGACAACAATCATGCATTAGGACAGACACACTAATCACAATGTTAATTAACATTATGTTATCTTTAGTGCTAATTACAATAAATAACATTGTGGTTACTTGGAGTTATTAGTATTTAGATTAGTGCTAACAAAATCATTAGCACTGTGAGGTAACTATGATTATAAGCATTTCATGTTGCGGTTCTTTGATCACATTAATTAACTTTGAAATGCTCATTACCTCGTATACAATGTTAATTGCTATTATTATCACTAATCACAAATGTTAATAACTATAATTAGCACTAATCACAAATTAAATCTTAATTAGTATTGTGATGTGCATCCCTCTTGATGAATGAAGTATTTGGGTATATTTAAAGTTTTTCCAAGGCATACAATGATATGTTTGAGATTGTAAGGAGTTTAAACATATTATGTAGATGTATACTAAATTACTAATAACCATATATGGTATATGTACCTCGAGTTGTACAAAGCAAAAACAGGTTTCTATGCCAAGATAAGGAAAAGATGGCGTCACAAAATTAATTTTCCACAATCCAAGGGTTGAAATTTATAATTTGCCTTATAAAATGTCACTTCTAATGATGACATCTTGAACTATTACATTCACGATGAACGAAGCATCCATGACTAAACTTTCACCCTAAAAGATGGCTTTTCAAATTAAGTTTCTGCAACCCAAGAGCTAAAATCCATAAGACTATCTTGAAAAAGAACACATGAAAGCTCAATGATGCAAGTTGCAACTATGACTTGGCATTGGAAGAAAGAAACCAATGATATATGAAAGTGTTGTCCATTGAAATTGATAAGAGTGTTTGTAGGACACATATGATCTCAGTACCCCAATAGAGACATTGCATGGAAGAAAGAAATTAACAATAATAAAAGTGATGCCCATTGTTCACAACTAAGGTCATCAATCCTAACAAATGTCACAAACTTAAACATGTAACCTTTGCAACACCATGAATGATTCCTCCCTAGAATTCAAAGGGTGCCTATACTTTTCTATGTGCAAAAATGATGTTGCCCTTCAATAGGGAAGATTTAAAAAAATAGCATGCATGTCTTTTGAAGTTGGGAAAGAAAAATTCAACACTTTAAAGAAAAATCCCGGGCATAAATAAAATGGTTTCAACAATACCTATAGGCTATTACTATTGTAGTTCTCACACAATGTGTTTGGCATTCCATGACTCTATTCAATTCATCCTTTCATTGAATTAAAAATGTTTTTGCCTACTAATTATCAAAGAAATTCATATATGTTTGTTTGAGACCATGCAACATTACCATTCACCAATATCTACAAAGGAGTCCAATGACTGATTTGGAAGGTTGTTACAACCTTTAATTTTTGGGGCTGATGCCCACCAATGGAGCACTTGGGTAACTGATAATTTATGCGTCTTTTATGCGTCTTATTTGTCATATGTTATTTACTTGAGAATGATCCATTTACAAAATATATATGCAAACTCCGAGAATTGAGGGATTGTTTTGACTATAATTGAAATATCCTCGAGATACGAAACGATACACCCATATGAATGTGTGCTTGATTGATTACTAACAATATATATGTAGTCTTTTAAGTGATTTTGACCAAATTCTTCAAGGATATATAAAATGTACACAACACATGACAAAGTTGTGATTACCAACATTAATTTCTATAGGGGCTATATTGCTTACTCCAAGTAATATACACAAAAATCGTAGTTAAAATGTGGCTTATGGAAGAGGCAGCTTGTGAAACACATCATTTACCCTAATGTTTTGTTTTATTAGTTTGTTTCCACTTCCCCCCCATATCAATCCATCCATTGGTAGTAAACAATCACAAATGCAAAAGGCAACAACAAAAAAGAAATGAGAAGTGAGTTTTTTTTTCCAAAAAATAGAAGTGGTTTTTTTTATTGTGGACAAAATACACACACATGAATATTTTACCCCCTTAAACTAGTAGTTAACTCAAAGGTAAAGAAAAAGCATTGAGTTTTAAAGGCCCATATGGATAAAGCACAATTGAGGAGAGCCTTGCGGTTTAGAGGCCCATACAACTTTTTGCATGTATTCTATGCAACTTCAGAATTGAGGACAGCCCCATGATTTTCACTTAAGTCTTTTTAGTTGTAGAGTAATTAATATGTGTGTGGCACATGTTCCCTTTAAGTAAAAGCAAATGTTGAGTGTTTTTATATTGAGCCTTAGGCTTTATCCTAGAAAAGCTATCACAAAACATTGAGCACGGTTTATAACGAGCCTTAGGTTTCAATACATGATGACAACTATCATCAACCAAAGATACTAGGCACATGGCTCACAACAAGACAAACATAAGGAATTGTTCATTTATCCAGTGGGGATCTCTACTATCGATTGATGGTTAACCACAATGTGGTTTATCAACAATTTTGCTCACGAAAATGAGGGATGAATTCATCAAATGTTGATACCATGATTCAGGTCCATCAAGATTACATTGCTTACCTCAACACATTTGCCTGAATCTAATTTATATGAAGCAATTCGAAAGCTTTTAGCTTAAATGTGATCTAAATCCCACCAAGTTACAAGTCTTTGTCCATCACAGGGGTATGGCATTAGGGTTAAAAATTTAGGCATGGTTTGGGGGTCTGTCGATTATGGCACTGATAGGTTTGTTTCATTTTCTGGTATAATGTTATTGTTCATGCTCACAAAAAACAAAGGCAATCCACCAAAGATGAATGTCATTGTGCAATAAACTCAAAAACTTTCAGCTGAATACCACTGTACTATCAGTGTTTTCAACCTCTACCCTTAAAACCATCAGGTCATCAATGGATCAATAAAAGAATATGCTTTGGTAATGCTTGTACCAAGTGATTTGCACACTGATATATTGAATTACAAACACCTCTATAAGAGTATTCCCACAATGTAGGGGGAACTGTATATTGCTTGTTTTATTGTAGTTCCAACATCCTTAAGCTGTACATGAGGACAAAATACACATAGACTGCAATCTTAACATTGTGCGATATGGCAGGTGATTATAGTGTTGTAATAGAATTCTCAGTGAAAGAAAAAAATGAACCTCCGGCTCCCAAGCTCCCAGAGGATTTTCTGGTATATTTTTGCAGCTTGTCCGCTTTTCATAAAACATCCCATTGCCTTCATAAATTGTCGAGTCCAGCAGTATTTCAGTGGTACAAAAGAATTGATAGGAAATCAGATTACCTTTCTTTTATCCACACAACCATTGCCTTCATAAATTGTCGAGTCCAGCAGTATTTCAGTGGTACAAAAGAATTGATAGGAAATCAGATTACGTTTCTTTTATCCACACAAAAGAATTGGACTTTTTGTAAGAAAAAAAAATAGACAAAAAATTTCATCTTCTAATGAACTTACACCGTGCTTTAGCTGTACTTGGAGGGGAGTCTGGATTTTGCAAGGCCAAAAAATTAATATGTTAAGAAAGATAGAATTCCCAGTTTTTTAAAAACAAATTTGGATGCTGGATTGGGAATCAATGCTTCCTTTGTTCTTGCATGACAGATGCCAAGCTTTTTGTTATCCATATAGCAGTCTCCCTAGATGACACATTTGATCTTTCTACACTGAAGGGCTGGAGGACAATGCCAAGCTCAGACAGACGTTGCTGATGTAACATTTGTGCACACACTTCAAGAAGTCCTTCCAATGCCTCAGCACGCTCCTTGTACCAGATGTCATTCTCTTTCTCTGTGATCTCACATAATGCATTTTGTTGTTCTACTACTTCATCCATAAAGCTTAGTCCCTGCTCACCATTCTGATAATCCTGTCGAATTTCAGGTTCCGATGTCACAGCAATATAATCCTGCATAGCTTGTTCATTATTTTTAGACTCTTTCTCATTTACTTGGATGATGATATCCTTATCTTGCATCTTGGTCTTACATTCCATAACATTGTGTATTAATCTACTGTCAGTGCAAGTAGCAGTGTCTGAATTATTTGCTTCAAACTGTGAATAGTGACCATTGATCGTATTTGTCGCCACAGTGGAAACCCTGTGAGTTTCTTGTACTCCTTCCGCAGGATATAAAGATTGTTGTTGCAAATGAGTAACATCATTCCCACATATGTTTCTCACGTATAACTGTGGATGATTGGCACTCACATCATGTGACTCAGAGCACATGTGAATGGCTGATCCTTCTTTCTGTCTTTTATCAGATGCAAGCATTTCGTGTGAGCTAACAGTAGAATCTTCGGATTCAAAGATTTTTTCCATTTCTACACTATTGCTGATCTTGGATACTTTCTCAATACTTGTATCCAACTTGACCATCACTTGTACCTCATCATCCAAATCAGATCGACTTACAGGTATACAGCCATTAAAGGTTTCTATTGGCTCTATATCCTTCATTTTACATGGGGACAAGTTGGTGAACATGCTTTTAGGATCACTTACAGTCTGGGTAGAATAATTACCAGGAGACAACAAGCTTTTCGGATCAAAGCTGTATCGTGCAAGCTGGGATTCTGTGGTATTTCGTTCATCTGAATTCCCAATCTGTTCAATACTACCAAGACTTTTCCCAAATGTTCCCGGTTTTTCTATTTCTGGTAAGCTAGAGACAAACAGTGATGGTTGAATGGACATATTTGGTTCTCTTCTGACAAATACTGGATAATCATCACACTGTTCAAGCACAGATACAGAAATCTTATCAGAATTCATGGGACGATTGTTATTATCATTATCCCAATTAATTTCTGTTTCTGATAGATCTGCATGTACTTTGAAAAGAGAGCTTTTTATTGGAATGTTCTCTACCTCTGATCTCTCCCTTTCCAAAATGATGGTAGAATGCTTCTCTGGACTTATCTCATTTTCCCAATTAGATACATTGACTTCGAAGTCATCCGAATCTGAGCCATTTTTAACCAGAAGATTTTGTTTGCATCTGGAGATATCTTGATGGGGTCTAGTGTTAAGAATAGGTAAAGCATCTCCTTGATAGATTCCATTTTTTGTGGTTTTTCTTACTCCATTTATTGCTTTCGAAATTATTGGAGTGCCTTTTGGGCTCATCTTATTAAAATCCTTGCTTTCACAACGCGATTGCCTAGCACCAGGGCTCTGAGATCTAGTCTGTGATCTGTTAGAGTACCGCTTCTTGATATGCATATTGGGGGAAGGTCGTGGAGAAGAATCCACACACTTCCTTGCTTGTGTAATGTAAGGCTGTAGATACGGATTATTCAGGAGCTCAGCAGCCTGTTTCAAATCATGCAATATCTATTGGTGAGGAACATGTACATATATAAGTTGAACATTTACAAAGCAAACACCACCAAGATTAAACTTACCGTCGGCCTGTGCTCTGGGTTTTTTCTAAGCATGAGCTTGATGAGACCTTTGCTGTGAGCCAAGTGAATATGCATTGTTATACATTGGATATAGACTCGAAATAAAGGAATGAGGAGGTCAATGAGATGCTTACAGAGCAACGGAGTAACAATTAGGTAGAGAAGCAATTGTTGATCTATTGATTTTGGTAATGAGCCCAGCCATATCCTGTGAGATTCCAATCTATGAGAACAGATGCACTTATTTAAATGGTAATAGAGTTACGTGTGAAAGGAAGAAATTCGTACACTTACAAATGCTTTGAATGGAGGCTTATGAGCACACATTTCAAACATGCAACATCCTGCACAATATCAAAAGGTTTTCACATAATACATTCCATGATCTAAATGGCAGCAACATATCACAAATCGAAAATGGAGATACCCAATGACCAAATGTCTGACTTGAAACCATAAGGAATGTCTGCAAGCAACTCTGGACACATATAATTTGGTGTTCCCACAACCTTTGACGCAAAAAATGAAATCATGAAAACATATTCTCTGAGAGGACATAACAATACATATGTTACCAAGGCTTCAGACATCTTACCGAAGATGTCAAATCATCATCCTTCAGTAATTTCGCTAAACCAAAGTCACCTGTGCAAATTACCTTTTAATCATAAGCATGACATGGGAATCATTTCCAAGCATAACAGCAGTTAGCAGCTTTGTTTACCTAGTTTGACGTCTTGATCCTTGGTAAGGAATATATTGGAGCACTGATAAAATGCAAGTATAAAACTCATTTCAGTTACACAACAATAGACACAAAGACCATTTTCTACTGATTCATAAAGAAAAGGAGGCATTGTCTACAAATTCTTTCGTAGTAAAGCAACTGTGACACATCTATAAACATTCTCATTAGAACATCAAGGGTATTTGTAGAAGCGATCAATGGTGACACAAATATTCAAGAATTACATGTACTAAAATGACACAGTTGCAGATACTCTAGACAGAGCCACATATAGACATTCTCACGAGTGCATGGAGCATCATTTGAAATAGGAAATTCTAGTATCAGTGTTACAAATAACATTGAGGACCTAGCTAATGCATAACCTCCATAATCGGAAGTCTAATTCCAAATAAATTACTCGTCATAACATCAATCACCTGAAGTGAAGATATCGCCATATCTGACATTTTTTTATCTCAAGGGCATACAGAGAGATGGGATAATAGTAGCCTATATCAGAAAGAAATGTCAAGCTTGTATAGGATCCAGTCTCAAATTTCCATTCATCACTGAGCTCAGAAAAAATCATATTCGATTCCAACCTAAACAAAAAAACACATGCTTCTACACTACTCTCAGGGTGTGTAATAATAGGGCAAGAGTTGCTAGAATAATGCTGCAATGTTAAAAATAATGTTACTAATATGATACTACAAAAACTGTGAGCACAGAGTTTTATAGAAACCAAATGGAGCTCAATCAAACTTATGTACTCATTAATACAGATTTTTTTCCTGGAACCTTTGGATCCGGATATGTTGAATGTGATATAATCTATACAGTCACATTGTTCCTGAGAAGATAGTGCACCTTGAGATCTCGATGCATGATGTGGTTCGAGTGTAAGTAGTTTAACGCCAATAGTAGTTGTGCGAACCATTTACATATTTTCTGTATACATTGCAAAATGATGATGCTATTAAAAGTCTGATGAATAAAGCATATACACCACATTGTTTCAGCTGTGCGATTTGCATTCATCATTTCCCATATCTTTATGAGAATTGCAGCTTACACTCTTGCTTTGGCAGAATATCAACATAAATTTACCTCTTCTGTAAACAAAACGCCATTGGATTTGCGAATAGCCTCAGCTCTGCATTTCATTACGATCAAATAAATACAACTAGAAACCATTATGCTACATGTTACTCATGAAGACCAAATTGATGAATTGAACTTACAAATCCCCTCCTTCACAAAATCCTGTTACAATGCAAATATAGCAGCCCTACAAAAGAGAATAATAGGTAAATAATGAGTTCAAGTAGTAACCTAGGCTTACTCTTACAAGATGGAGTTTTGCCCACCAAGCCAGAAAACAGTGTCTCTTACCTTCTCTACCCAAGAGTCCTTGTACTCAACGATATAAGGATGTTGTAATTTGGCAATTAGTTCCATCTGCATGGTATGCTGCTTAATCATGAGGAATCGAAAATAATATAGCCTGTATTAAGTTATCTCACAGAGAAATGGGACCTCCTGGTGTGCAGAGCGACGATTTCGATCTGTTTGGCGAGCTAATCGGATTTTCTTCAGCACATACCTTTGCGAATAGAAACATGTGAAAAACAACAGAATAGCCAAATATGCAAGATGCTACAGATTATTTATTTATTAGGTTAAACAGAAACTCTAGACAGGTTCCTTTGCTAAGATACAAAATAGATAGAAAGAAAGCATAGGCTAATCAGAAAACCTAGCAGACACGTTTCCTGACTATTATGCAGAACTGAGGAAAAGAAAAGGCTAAACAGAAACCCTAAAAGATATTTTCCCAGACTTCTGTGCAAAATCAAGAAAAAAAGACACACTAAACAGAAACCCTAACAGGCACATTTTTCCCTGCCTAATTATATGCAAAATCGGTAAGAGCATCTCACTTGTAATAAGCAAATGAAAAGAATCCACATCTGTATGTACTGAGTTACTTCCAGAATGTGCTAATTCTCATAACAATACATTTTAAAATGAGAACTGGATCACGACTTACTTTCTCCGCTCGAGTTTATGGGTCACAAGAATGGCATTTCCGAACGCACCTCTCCCAACCTGTTCCAGGGGCTCATACTGATCCATCTTTGATTCCGCCATTATCAGCACAGAAAGAGCTCGTTTGCAAGTTGTATATAATAGCTTATCTTGATTGCAAAGCGAAATCCACTACTGTAGGTAGATTTTTATCAGACTTCAGAATTAAAGGATCGAATGCGATTATAACTGCAGAATCAAAGATGAAAACATAAACGTAGTATAAGAAGCATTCATCAATGTCGGCAAGAGATGTATGCTTTTTTTTTTAAGAATATATTGTACGGATTATAATCTGGTGATGGCTCATGTCAGAACTTAGTTCAGAAAATAGCAGATAGATAATTCGGACAGAAGAAAGGGAAAGGTTTGGCAACTAGATTTGCAGGAGGATTACGAAAAAGGATGAAACTTCAAAACGACGCCAAAACTGGTATGGAATTCAGATGCTTATGATCGAAGAAACCATGGCTATTCAACAGTAAAGAAAATTAGCGAGCTGCTACGTACGGAATTTCAGGTTAAAGAAGGACTGGAGTTACAATAAAAAAGAAAAAGACATGGATAAAAGAAGAAGAACATAGACTTCCAAGAGCTCCCGCTCACATGAGTTCTTCCGATCGTTGGAATTTCTTGGGAACTTGCCATTAATGTTTGAACGAAGATCAGATCAGTTCATTCAGTGTAGGAGATGAAAGATAAGAAATTCCTCTTAATAATCAGACAGTTTGTTTAAGTTAAGTGATCGCCTCATGATGCTGCAGCACTGGTTAATTGCACGGATTAATTATGTAATGCAGTATAAGCTATAATTATCACTCCTGCTGCTTCAGCTTTTGATCAATTCTTCTTCTTCTTCCTCTCTCGTGTTTCGAATTCTTCATTCCCGCCTCGTTCCTCTGCTTTTACTCCTTCTGCTTCTAACTCCAAACCTCATCTGCATTCGTCATCTTCATCGTCGTCTGCTTCTTCTTCTTTTTCTTCGTCAAATTCTCCTAATTTTTCATTCCTTCCCAGCTCCAATCCGTCCACCTCTTCAATCCTGCCTTCCGGGTCTAATTCCTTCTCTTCGTTTCTGCTTCTTCGACAAAATTCTTCTGCTTCCAGTAATCTCGACCGGGACGATTCCTTCACGATTCGTGAAGCGAATCCTTCCGACCGATCTCCCTCTTCAGCAATCCCTCCGATTCCGGGGTTCCTGAGGCCCTATCTTCTGAGAGCACGCGAGCTCTTCTGCTAGCTACCATTCTCCCGTTCCTTCTTCCATTCTACGTCGATCGTTCGTGCTACAGAGATACGCAGGCGCAGGCGCAGGCACAGACAGATATGGCAGAAACGGAAACGCAGACGCAGACGCAGGCAAGGAGGAGACGATGGACAGAGAAGCGTGGCACTTAATTAATCTAATTAAGAGGTAAAGCTTGATTAGCAGTTGATTAGTGGGGTCATTAGCCCTAATCGGTTTCACACATGCAGCCCCAATCTCCTCGCTTTTGTCCCCCCCTCTTTCTCCCTCTCTCATGCATAGTACGTAAAATTCGTCTTCGTCTAGCATAACATTCGTTTTCCTACGTTGGAAACCGAATGCGAATGTTATTCAAACATTCTTTTGTTTTTGTTTTTTTCCCAATTTTTTTAATGTTTTTTTCCATGTTTTAGGCTTATTTACCTCATAATAAATAGTTAATCCAAAAGTATGGTATTTATCATTCCTTTGAGGCTGTTTTTCGTACGCGAATGATTGAAACACGTATGGTATGTATGGTTCATATTATAGTCTCATGTATGTATCCATAGTATGAACTATACGTACCATACGTGCATTCGCATTCGAGAATGTTAAACAACCTGAAAGTATGGCATGTAAATACCATACTTTTGTATTCATTATTTATTATAAGGTAAATTATATTTTAAGGTAAGAAAATTAAGGTAAAATGTGTATTAATGGTAAAACATAAGAATGTTTTGATAACATACGCATTCGCTTGAATTCGTAGAAAGAGAATGTTTGCCAATTCATTTGAGTATATTATGTATTGTATGTATCGATCCCTTTCTTATCCACATGCATAATCCTTCTACGTTTTGTGTGCATGTCCACAAGAGTTCGCGTGCGACCCCTCGTGGGCGTCGTTCCTAGACTCCATCCGCCCATCCAAGCATATATGCCCACCCGACCATAGACAAAAAAACAAAAAGAACATGTTGGCCATATATGTAGACCTCCCATTGTAGTGCCGATTGGCACCGATTGGCTCTCATCGGTTTCTCAAAATGCCTGTCTCCCTACTATAACTACACCTAGGGTTTAGGGTTTAGGGGTTTAGGGCTCTTTCCATAGCTTCACATTGCCATAGCGTGCGGCCCGCACGATGATGCCTCTTGCTCTTTTCACGGGCCGCACGTGAAGCTGATAGATCGATACCACGAGCACAGGCTTGTGATGTTCCTTCTAAAATGTCACATGGCTCTCGCAAATAATACGCTCGCGATGGTATAAAACGTGGAAAAAAGATGAATACGCAAAAGGAAGCACTCACTTTCATAAACCAAAAAGCTCATGATGTTCCATCCCCATGCTAACCACTAGCATCTCTAGCTACTATGAACACAACCTTTGCCGACAAAACACTCTATAGTGTTCGACATTTTCGTAACAAAGACGTGTGTTGCCTTCGACAAGCTCATGATGGTGAACACTAAAAGAGGTTTTGAGCAATCTCGTGATGATGAAACATTTCGGGGAACGAGGAAAGCTCATGATGGTGAACACTATACAAGACAAGCTCATAGATTGCTCAACTCTATGAGGAAAATGTGGGAATTGTACCACCCAAATAAGCTCATGAGACTAAAATGACAATAAGGAAACCAACCTCATAGAGACAAGAACCCCATTAAAAAAAGTGCCAACAACTTGTTATAATATGCTATAATCTTTACATAAGAGTGGCCATCTTCAATGTGCATTATTATGGGCCTTTACTTCAAATTTCAGAGTTTATGTCTAGGTTGCTCATTATTTCGTGCATTTGTCGGGTCCCTTTCTAGAAGTCCTTATTAAATGAAAGAAGCTTGAGGGTGTGGTCAAATATCTAGCATGGCATTTTCTTGACACAATCAAGTTACATTTCTAATCAAGCATAGACATAATATCAATTACGATCTATTGGAGTCTCCCTATCATGTTACGGGTGTAATATAATGCTCAAAATTGCTATTCCTTGTACACATTGCTCATTTTCCTCCTCGCATGTGTTGTTCTCACTTTAGATGAGGAATTAAATGACACCAATTATATGCATTGCTTTATGGGAAAGGCTACAATTGAAAGATGCCCAAAGTAAGATACTTGATATCTTTGATATATATGTTCACTCTGTCATTTAAAACGACGAAAATATCGTGAATACCCTTCCCACATATATGGGGGTAATTTTGACTATACTTCTAGTAATTTTCATAATGTCAAAACTGCCCCTTTCCAAAAAAGACAAAGATGGTGGGCCATCTTATTAATTACAGAACTCGGTAGAAAGAGAAGAATAAAGGTGAATGGTGCAACTGCTAGTTCCGTTTTATTAAAGTCGAGAGCATCCCTTAGTCTTTCAGTGGTTTGACCGAGGGTAGTTTCGATATTATAAAAACCACCAAGTGTATAATTGAGATTACCTCATACACGAGAGGGAGGTGTGGGCCTATCTCATTATATTATGTATACCATTAAATGTTTATGTACTTAAAGCGCAACTTGCGACATGTATTAGAAATAGCTATTGTGTTATATAACTGTATTCATTTTGTTTTATGTGTAAGATTGCACTGCAAGCTCATTTCATATATTCCAGTAAATGCACAATAAACATTTATGATTGATGTCAACAATGTGAGGGGAAGCACATACGAGTATGGCGTTTTATGCCTTGTAAAATCCAAAAGGCAATGTGAGATAACTCCCCCTTGATACATAACATTTAGTTTTTGTGCATTTGTCTACAAAAGGTAGATCCCGCACCTAACCACATGCTTTCTATTAGTATGATGTACCAACTTCCATTTATATTGGCACGTTATGCCTACTTATTTATGTCGTTTTGCAATATACATTATGCATATGCGTCATTTTCATGCAATCCGTATATTCCATAGTATCCAACTCCACTTGTTTCTCCAACCACCATGCACACTTTGTGCTTTGGGCACTAGGCACTATGACTTAACAAAATTGTTTAGTTGAATGAATTTGTTTCTATGCCACTTGCCATAAAAAGGGATTCCTCTTGGACGTAATGATTATGCTTGCATGTTTGAAAGTGAGATGGAGCAATTTGTTTGCGAAAACAAGAACTTGAATACATTTATGTGGGAGTGAGTCAGTTCAAAATCCTCACTATTTCCAATAGCAAAAACCCAACACTTACTCATCACACAAAAACACCAAAGCAAACTACCTGACCAACACTTTGTCCCTAAACAAGTGGCCAAATTATTTGATGTGAGCTCTCTTTATTATTAGAGATATAGCTTCAAAGTTTTCAATTCAAGTCATTTCACAATCGTATGCCTTCAAAAGTTAGCCCGTATAAGTATTTGTCACAAACGCAAGGATACAAAGATGAAATAAAAGGCATTTTTTGAACGACCCATTTCCTTCTGACAATGTGCCATTTTCTGTTTGTTTGCTCTCATATAAAAGATTTTGCATTAGAAAGAAGGTTTTTCTCGAGGATTGAGTTTGCTTCACATAATTGATTCCTTTATATAAGTAGTGATAGTGATTCACGTCAACCAACGAAAAAAGGACTCATGATAAGCTTACATATAACATATAATGCTCTATGATGGTTTCACATTCTGGATGTCGCCTACTCGAATCCTAACCTTGTTAGGATAATGATTGATGAATTGTCTTTTATCTTATTGTTTGTGCATTATGATGGTTGTATGTTGTCAAACAAACAAAAGTTCATAAATGCAAGAACTAAAGGGGCCATGAATCGATAACAAACTTCCATTGATAGAACATAACCACACATTACATAAATTTGAGTTGTTTAATTGAAGTATCAACACTTAGTTAAACATCCAAGACTATGATGAAACTAAATGTATCTACCATAATTACAAATTCACATTCATGGTTTCATTATGGAGAAAGATAAGTTTAGTCCTAAATGTTTTGGCATGACATTTATGTGATCAACTTTGATATGACCTATACTGCTTTTGTTGCCCCATTTTCTTTTTTTTTGTACTATGCGCGAATTTTATATGACCAAGTTCATAACAACATCGATTGCTTTTGGCGTCTAGTTTTGTTAACCATAGGTCATAGCCTAATCATGTGGATGTCGAAATTAGGTTTTCCAACCTTGATGTGGTTGAAGAAATGCGATTTTACAGAAAAAGCACAATTGGAGCATTTGTGAGTACAAACGATTTGGATTCATTAAGCATGAGTTATTTGGGTCTACTCAAGAATTTATATGCGTAAGACAAAACCCTGACATATGTAATAATACTTCCTTTATTGTACACATCGTGCATGATCTTAGAGAAGTTGCGCTTTCTCATGTTTTAATCTAAGTGACAACTAATGTTACCTGTGGAAAACCTCAATATAAGGTAAAAAAAGGAGCCACACTAGAATTGTAATATATATATAACACCACATGGATAACGATGTGCTTAAAAGGTCACCAAAATATCAAAAATGTTTTCGAGGAATCATAAGAATTTTGATGTCGGTTTGTGCCTTAAAAGTACCCCAAAATATTATATGTTTTCTATTGAATTGATACCCCAAATTTCATCCAATTGAGAAGTGTTGGGCCTTGGCCCTACTTTAAAATGAGTCACGGAAAAAATTCCACATGGCAACTAATTCTTCCCAAAAGAAGTTATTTTGACTTACTTACAAGATTATCTTCTTAGTGTTCAGTAAATCAACAACCAATTATAAACAATAATAATGTCTTTTGCTATAAAGGATGATGTATGTCCTTTCCATAAGGTTAAAATCCATCTGGGCAATACCATTTCCTTAACTGTTATGTTGCCCAAAATATCACGATTCACAAACATTTACTCCTCTAGGCATTTTGCTTCATGCATGTTTCCTGAATGGACCATTATGTTCTTCTACTCTTTGTATGGGAACAAGGAACATGTATACCTTAGTTGTAAGGTCATTTTTCTTCAATTGATGTTATGGGAACAATGACCTTGTATTACCTTCGTTGTAAGGTCATTGTTATTCTATCTATGCTACGAGAACAAGGAACATGTATATATCATCTATAAGGAATTAGAGAAGTAATTCTATTGAGAATCATTAGGTAACACAACCAAGCTAATTAAGAGGATACATGTGTGTAGGTAACAAGATTGATAATACAAAAAGGTACCAAAGACAATTAACTATACTAAGCAGAGTCAAAACAATCATCATAAAGAAACACTAGATCAACTATACATCAACAACAAATACACAAGGGGGCCTTGGTTGATATAGAACATACTATATGTACTTCAAATACAATCCAAAACTTTTTGTCATGATAAGAGAGTCAGCGGATTATCATAAAGTATCCATCACATACATTCAATAAAAAAATATCTCCTCTTATACTTGTCATAAGTCTGAATATTAGAACACGTTCGCCAATGAAGTGCGTTCACCCACAAAGTGTGAATTTGGTATCTCAACATGCCCCTAAGTTCTAACTATTTCTTACCATTAATTAGAAAACAATCTTGGTTTTCTAACTCTTAATCCTATACCCCCTCTCAAGCTTAGTGAATAAAGTGACCTTAGGCCAAAAGCAATTAAAATTTGTCAAATCTGGTTTGTGTTGAGAGCTTTCATGAAATTAGCTATTGTCTAATAATGACTAGTGCAATTATGTTGCAGATCTACTTCTTTTGCTACGATCTGTTTGCATGGTTCAAACAAGGAATATGAAGTTTTGCATGAGATGTACATTCTTTCAGTTATTGCTTCTCATTATTGAATTGTTTGGTCTTGGCTTTCACATTGAGACTTGATGAATTGCCTTTTCTAGACATCATTTAACTTGCTTTCATTAGTTGCTTCTGCGCAGTTGAATAATGGTAGAAAATTCAAATTGCATATGATCAAATCAATTGCATTTACAAGCACTTCGAACTCAACCCATGTTCAATTTGAAGTTATAATAATATAGGATGGGTCACACCAAGCTTCAATAATACTTCGATTTTTCATCAGATACAGATCTTAATAATATTGTGTCTGCATTTATGCACAATCCGATATCTACGAAATTCCAAAACTTTAACCCATCTTGGATATCATGTTTCATTCAACTTTAAATAGTTTTTACTTTAATTCCATAATAACAGCGGCAAAACATCAACAGGTTCTTCTACAATCAATCATTTATACTTTAATTTAATAATAGCACTTCAGAAAGCCCATGAGCTCAGAAGTGACCCCATTCATTATACATCCTCAAAACATCCCACAAATGTCCCAATGAAGGAAAAGATAGTGTTACTATCACTTACACAAATCGTTCAGCATTTGATGCAACAACATTGTCATGTGAACATTGTGCAGCACTTTGAATTTGTATCATGCACATTGGATGAGTAATGTTGATCTTACAGGCTTATAAAGACTTGACTTGATGCTACTCATTAGGAAAGGTTATCCATTGGTTCGGCAATTCTTTTTGAATCCTCCTTTTCTCCATACTCATATATGTTTGCTCTATTTATTAATCCTCCAGCAATAGAAAAAAGAACAATTGAATTATCAAGGAGAAATTCATTCCTGATTTCTGTTATATCTTTGTTGTGTAGCCATATAACAATACATAATAGGGAAGCAGAGACTCTCCTTGGTTCATGCTGCTTCCCTCTGAAACAGAATTGGTTAATGAGGTACCCACACTTCTAATCAGCACTACTTACATCAATGACTTCAATAAGCGAAGGTAGGATCAATGTACAAAAAAGGGAGTTTGTGATCACCTCAAAGAACAGCGAAATTTTGTGGAAACAGTAGACAATCTCCAAGAATGACTGACATCGTGTTGATCTAACTAGTCAGGACCCCCATCAGTGTCCTTTCTCCTGTACTTTGCATCAGTGAGTAAAGATGTGGTAAGAACGATTGCTTTGACCTGAGAAAGTTTTGTCTGTTCTTCAGAGTGAGGTGAGTTTGCCATCACGCTTCACTGAATTTCATGTTGGATTCTGTTGGCGAGAATATCCATTAGCTGGCAGTTTTGATTTCTTCCTCCCAGAGGCATTTCGGCCATTTGAAACACTGCACTTTGGGCATATATATTCGAGACCATCCGTTTTAGCATACTCCTACAGTTGAAGCAGAAAGAGACACATTTTAGACTAAACACAAAATTAATTATTATCTGCAAGTGAATTTATCATTACTCCCAGCTTTTCATATTCTAATTTTTGGTTGAAAACAAAATTATCAAGAATATATGCAAGAATAACTTTCATTTAAAACCTCAAGACATTGGACAGTATTATGACTGAGAGATCCAAGGAATAGTTGTACAAATGAAGGAGAGGATCTTTTACAATCCTCTATGAAGATGTAGAATGAGTTGCAACCATGTAGGGATGGATGTAGGATACAAACAAAAGTAATAACAAGATGATGCACAGGACATTGTGTGTCCCTCATAGTACTACTCATAGGGGTGTCGCACCTCACACAAAAATGAGTGCTCAAGACTGTTTTGCCTGCAAAGTATCACGCTTGGAATGACTTTGCTATAACCTCATTATCTAGATGAAGATATCTTAACACATCTCTGTATAGCTAAAATGTGTTATGCAGATGTCCTACTATAGTCTATAATCATCATCTGCAGGAATAAAATATTCCTAAAAATGTATATATATACATGTGGTATGCGCTTATGTCTTGAATGGTAAGGGAGGGTGGAGGGAACAAATAACAGGAGTCATGACATCCGACAGGAATGAAAATGAGTACAAATGAGATGAAATTTTGAGTCCAGCTATAGATACCAACAAGTCTGCTTCTGGTCTCTGTATGATTATGAATAAATGCTTTCTATAATCTTCAAGCAGTTCATGACCCCATCTATGTAGCACGCATGCTCATATAACCATGTGAAACTTGTTCTAACATCAATGCTGCCATATGATAATAAATTTCATCCATTATAGATTATGATTCATCAGAATACTATGACTGTGACGGAGTATAAATCAAATGCTTGAAAACGTTTCCCTATGGCCATGCCTAATATTCCTTATATATAACAGAGCTTATATGATACCAGAGAAAATTAGTGAGCTACTTCATAATACAACGGTTGATATCAATCAATCTGATGCCATATTATAATAGATTTCAATTCATTATGGATAAGGCAGGCATCAGAACATGAGGGAGTACATATCAACCACTTAAAAAAAATTCCTTGTTATCATGCATAATATTCCTTACATGTAATCAAGCTTATATGTACCCGAAATAATTTATTGGCAAAGATATGGAGCTACTTCACAATAGAGGGGCCAATATTACCTTAAACGCACCCAATCCATTTCGTTTATCGCAGCCATAATGTGCCCACTCTCCACAAATGCCACAATTTACCCAATCACCAGCTGTGCTACTGGAAATGTATTATATGTTAGAAATCATTCGCAACATAGAAAATATAGCATTTTCTCATGCAAATTATGTATTACCTGTGGCACAGGATACAACATTCGCCATCCACATCATCATGTGCCAATTCATACTCCAATAGGTATGTTTCATAGTGTTTCTTCAATGTATTCCCAACACCCTTCAGAGGTTACATAAAGGAAAATGCATCTCTATTTAGCATGAATAAGATAAAGTCATAGAACTTTCATAAAACAAAATTGAAGTCTTAATCTATCAATGTGCCAATAACTGAGTATACACACATATATGCACATATAGATGGATAGATTGATTGATATATAGAATTTGCTATCGTCCTCGGAGGTAACATATTACCCATAGGGCCAAAAATAATCATATAAAAAGTCCTCAGGTAGCCAAAAATAACCAGTGTTTTTTTTTTTCTTGTGGAGAGCAATTTTGAGATCATCCAAGCCCAATGACAATTTATAAAAAACAAATACCAGAAGGAGAAACAAATTTTGAAAGGGGTGGGGAGATCAATTTATCTAGCTATCTGTGTAAACCAATCTATAACAAATGTTTCAGAAGTGGCCATCAATATTACCGTCATTTTATTCAGTATGGTATGGTTTCGCATTTTTGAGAAAACTTGGCCCTTCCAATTTATGCCATTTCCAACATGAAAACCTCCTCTTGAGACCACCTGATGATGAGAACCCATCAGCAGCTTTGTACATAATAACAGAAACTGAACTTCATACAGCAAACCTTACAAAAATTACAAACATACACCTCTTTGTATAAATTGTATACATCAAGCCTTTTCCCATTCAACACAGCATCTGGAAATGTTTCCACATCTGTAGATGGAACAAGGCGACCATGTCCACGTGAAATGAGAAACTGCATAATGTCTTTTTTGAATTCCTCCTGTTTCATACCAGAAACAAATGTGAAACATACAGCTAGGAAAATGAACTGAAAATTTGTGATATTGCAATACAAAGCACTTGGCATACACCACTGGAATATGAAACTCACTTCGGAGCATTCGTGCATAGGTCGGCGATTGCAGGCATGCTTTTTCATAGGGACAGGGTTTAAAGAAAGCATCTGAGCAGGAGAGGGGACTCTAATACTTTGACCTCTATTGCTGATGGGCATCCCTGAATTTGTTGAATTGTGGGCTCCTGTACTTGCATTTAGCCGAGGAATCCTTCCACTTGTACCATTAGGTAAGCTGATTTTCATGCTCCACGTGTTGTGGGCCCCAGCTAAGACGGCTCCAGCATATGGCATATCTCGGTTCTGATGTACATGAGGCACTGGCTTCATTGCAGCAATATAGTTGTACTTAGGCGCCCGAGGTCTCTCAGGTGTTTCAGAAATTGAAACATCTTTCCCAACATCAGAAGATACAGAATCTTCATCACAAGTGGATTTGTGGCAGAAACTCCCATAACTATCTATCCTTTGCCTTTTCCTGCTTGGAACCACAGGTGACAACCAAGATGGTATATGTGACACATAAGTAGCATTTTTGTTTCTTTCAAGCTCAGTTCCTCGGGATGAGGATGGCCTCAAAGCAAGAAACCTGTCAGCATCCTCTTTCTGGAAAGATGCCACAGGGAAACCCTGGACACCAGCGATTCCCAATGCAACCAGGCTTCGAAAAGAGATCTCAGGAGCAAGCTGCCGCAGTACCTGTCACAAACAATCATAATAAGACAGATAAACAAAATGTAGGGATTGGAAGTATTGCATGAGGAAACTTCAAAGCATCCATCCTAACCTGCACTGCCCAAGTTGTGCTCCTAAACCTAGCCTCCATTACACTTGCACCACAGGCAACAGATGCAGATTTTCTCACATCTGCAACTGAACTTTTTCCATTCGTCATTGACGAAGATACGAATTTGGTGTTCCCCAGCAGTTCCTTCTTTATAGAATACTCTAGCAACTATTAAGAAAGTGCAGAATTAATAATCCCTTCATAAAAATTTCTTTTAGCAAAGCATAATGTATATACTGCTGAGCAGCTATCAGTTTGCACCTTTGCAAAAAAGAAGATTTTGGTACTCCTGAAAACAATTCTATTGCTAACCTGATCATCCAAGCAAGTCTGAGCATTTCCAGCCACCAGAAGAGAAATTCGAGCAGATGAAGAAGTGCAAAGATCACAGCGCATAGTTACGACCCCTCGAGCTGGGGGTGGCATATTTGACGGTGCTGAAGTTGCACTAACATCCAGGGAGAAGGGAAAAACCAAGCAGTTAGTCACTTTTTTCATCGAATAAAAAAACAAGGCTGCACCATATTTCTTCCAGAGTCTCTTAAGCAGTGCAAATTATAGGAAACATAACTCAGGAGGCTCCCAAAATACAGTCTCCACCGAACGGATACTTTGTGACTATATGCATATTCATAACTTTTTGTAGTTCACATTCTTCACTACGGCTTACTAAATGGCATAGAGCAATAAAAAAATGAAGACATACGAGTGAGGCATCTAGTGTTATAATCACAATACTGTCTGTCACACACACCTGGACCTAATATATACACTAGAATAAAAAGAAACCCAATTAGAGGAATAATTAATGTATATGCTTGATTAAACCAAATTACAATGAATGATATTCACCCTTTTACTAGTCAATTCTTGATGGTGAAATTTGAGCTCATCTGAGCATGATCAGCTGATTGGCTCAAAACGATGCATGTTATTAAGAGGATGATGTCAAGGTTTGTATATGCTTGACTAAACCAAATTACAATGAATGATATCCACCCTTTTACTAGTCAATTCTTGATGGTGAAATATGAGCTCATCTGAGCATGGTCGGCTGATTGGCTCAAAACGATGCATGTTATTAAGAGGATGATGTCAAGGTTTGTAATATAGCAATGCATGCCCTAGTCATGGCCTGAAGCTGAACTATAGCAAAAAGTAGCCATGCACGAATATAGCATTCGGCTGTATCCATCACATTTATGAAAATATGCATAGAGCATCACAAATGGAGTTACCTCACGCGATGAAGAAGCCGCATGCCTATGACCTGAGATATCCATAATAGAACACAAACATCATCCACAAATTAAAACTTACTCTGCCAGTCTTCAAAATGCATTTCTCTCACAATTCAAATAAATTCTTCAGGTTATTACTTACTTCCATGAAGAGAAGAGCATTCAAACCATCCTCCAATGGACCAAAAATAGAATTGTCCTGAAATTGACAGATATTTAATCAGAACGACAGAATCCAAAAGCAGCATCAAATTTCCAAAGATACGTGTTCCTTACATTACCTTGCAAGACATGAGCACACAAGGAAAGTAGAAACATAAAATAATGCTATGTATCCCTGGCACACTCAATAAGAGATTTTTAAAGGTTTCTAAATCATCTAACATACCTGTCCATGTGTGTCAGCTGTAATAAGTAGAGGCAAATCTATCTCCTCGTCATATACTTGGATTTTTAGGAGCATACTTGGAGAGCCATCTGCTTCAAAGGAATCCTTGATCCTGGGAGTTTCTAAGAGAATTTCTGGTGCATCACCTAGAAGAACAGGAGCGACAGTTTTTGATGGACCATCTGCAGAGCCTTGAAGCTTCCAAGTGCCATAATAGAATCGGAAAGATGCAATTGCAAGCTGGCAAGCACTCCATATCTGACTGAAAGGGCTATTAGTTTTTTCTAGGTTAGAGATTGCTTATAATTTCCAGCCACGAGAGAAAACATTAAAAAACATTCATGTGATAAATAATGGAAATCAGACACATACCTTTTTAAGACTGAAACAAGGGCCTGACGAAAATGAGTTGCCCACAATGCTGTAAGTGCTCCCTTCCAAAAAATAACATAGGGTACACCCTAGTGCAAGTTTGTAGAACAATTCAATGAGTCCATAGTGAACCTTGTCAACTTAATCAAAGTCATAACATGAATCTAGTGGGATACCTTGTTGTGCAAAGCATCGCCAAATTTTCCTGCCCCGTTGACCTCTAGACACACCTACAGCACATAGAAGATCGCATTTGAGTGGGTGAATTGCGTTAATAAACTTTAAAGTTAGCAACATCAAGTGAGACATAACTAGAATGTGATGCTTGTTTCCCTCATGGATTCAAGAGCTGTATAGATGAATAATGAAAACAACAGAAATGCACAACAAGCAAAGCATTTATTCAAGTCTATTGTACAAACCCAACCATCATCTTAGGATTGATACAAGGTATGCTTGTGAAGCAAAATACTTACCAACTGCGGTAGTCGTTCTCCAAAAAGACTCACTAAATCCTCCGCAGTGGATATGTTAAAATCTTTAAGCTCAAGAGGGCCTATGTCTTCAGTTCCAGAAATGCGTTCACCTAGAAAATAAACTATATCTGGTTCTAATGCTTCCAATGTCTGTTTGAGTTCAACTCTTTTAGGGCTTTCCAGCACATGGACCTACAACACGAAAACATGTTAAACCCCAGTAAGAAATGGTATCACTGTTTGGATAGACAAAGAATTCGGCTTATAATGGTAAACCTCGAGCTGGCCCCCTGTGACAAGATCTATAGAAGCCTTCGGTGGGCGAGTTTCTCCACTGTTCTGAGTGATTTCTCCTTCTCGTGGCTCTGCTTTTTCATTCAAGTTGACTGGTTTATGGATTGACAATGGTGAAAACCTGAGTTTGAGTGTTGTAGAGATAGAAACTTGAGTACCACTCTCGGACCTTTTCTTCTTCCCACAGTAGACCGCTAGTAACAAGTGACTATATTTGCTAGCCTTAACTGAAGCGAGTGGACGTGACATCATGTGGTGGAAACAGGTCTTCTACCATAATTTTTGAAGGGATTTCTTCACCATGGCCAAAGCACTAGACAATGCGTACCTCTCTGCAAGGACTGGAGAATTGAAACGTTGAAACAAACAAGGAAGATATGAAAATCTAAAGAAAGAAAACTGACAAAGGAAACCAAATGATGGTGAAAGAATCAAAGAGAAAAAACTTGGAGAGAGAATATCAACACACTGAAAACCACAGACGCCTTTCTTGAAGAAAGTCTATGGGATGCGAGAGAATGACGGTCAGACTGCAAAGTGAGCCATAAAACTGAAGGAGAAATCCATTTCTATAGCCTTTCTTTAAATGAGCTGCCCGAAGCAAAGAGAACAAACCTTCACAAGGATGACTAATGCAGGAAAAGAGGGGAAATCATGTGCAGAAAAACAAGTTCAATAAACTGAGACAGGAAACAGAAAGAAGATGCTTTTCCAAGAGATGTTTCTAGCTTGAAGGAAATTCTGTGAAAATTGAAGAAATCAAAAGAGGGAAGACGAGTAAGAAACGGAAGGTGGAACTGCAAGCTGTGGAAAATGAATGGTACAGGAAAACAAATTCTGCAAGAATCTAAGAAATCCTAAGCTCGACAGGGAAGATCGACTTCAAAGATGAGGCTACATAACCGCAGGAAAAAATAAAAACGAGTACAGGAAGAGTAATTCTGCAAAAATATAAGAAAACCTAAACTAAACAAGGAAGATCGAGTGGCAAAACCAGACGAAAAAAAAACACTGCATGAAGGAACAATTTCTATGAAAGAACTGAAGGAATCGAAGGAAACAAACCTGGGAAGGAAAGATGGGAGTGCGTCCGAAACTTGCAAGCTTCTCGAAGAAGGTTGTGCAGGATCTGGCTCTTGACGCAAATCCGGATCTAGAAGCCAAAAAGCTCTCGTTTTTTGCTTCTTTGATCTGACAGCCGAGGAGGAGGAGGAACAACAGCAAAGGCTCTCGATCCGTGGATGAAGCAAGGAATGGAGGGAGGGGACTGAAGATCAAAGAGGGGATCAGCGATGGAGATGGAGATGGAGATGGAGATGCAGATGCAGATGCAGAAGAAGATACAGCACAAGATGCAGAAGAAGAAGATGCAGAAGATGGAGATGGAGAAGAAGATGGAGATGAGAAAAAGCAGAAATGCCATTGAATTCATGGAATTGGGTTGGGACGGGGGGGGGGGGAGAAAAAAGGAAGGAATTAAAATTAAAAAAAAGGGGAAAAAAGAAAAGAAAAGAAAAGAAAGAAAGAAAGAGAAGGGAATTTACTGGAATAATTATAATTGGAATTAGTAGCGTCTTTTATATTTTGGGGGACGATTTCCTGAAGTATGTGTGTGTGTGTGTTATATCAATTATGTATGTAAAATGATTTTGATGCCCAAATTTAGATAATGAGAGAAGAAAATGAAGATGCATATGATGTGTTGTGGATCAATTGGGAAACCCTAAACCTAAAGCAGGAGGAGGAGGAGACAGTATTTAGAATTAGAATTAGAATTAGGTTTAAAAAATAATAATTAAAATTCAGAGACAGAGAGAGATCGATCGAAGGAAGGATAATATAAGGTTTTGTTTTGGGATGATATGGTGGTGGGGGGGGGGGGGGGAGGGAGGGATTAGAAGGTAATAAATAGATGTAATGGATTTGCACACATATATATACATACTTATATATAAGTGTATGAAAAGAAAATAGAAGAGAATTAATGGATGGATTGGATTGGATTGGATTGGATGGAATGGAAATTAGAAAACTGGGATTGGATTGGATTGACTCTAACTTTTGCGTTCAATTTCTTTGATGCCTTTGATTTGAAGGGGAAAATTTAAAAAAAACAACAACAAATTTGGTTCTTTTTGGGTTTTCTTTCCAAGATCTTCTCTCTCTCTCTCTGTATATATATATATATTATAATTTATATACATACATAATATGTACATACTTATATATGTATATGTACATATACACATATTGTGCGAATTAATGTTGAGTAGATATACATACATTATTACATATATATACCAAAAACCAAAGAGAGACAGAGAGACAGAGAGAGAGCTCTCGATTATCAGAGAGAGAGGATTACATAACATACCCCCATCCATCCCATTCATTACATTACAGACACAGAAGAGAACATCCTATCCCATCCATTACATTACATAACATAACATGATGATGATACATACATACATACATACATAGCATACATATTCAGACAGATTCTAGAGTCTGTTTGGATTAGTAGAGTATCATGCATCATTTCTCTCTGCACACACACACACACAGACACACAGAGAACACAACCCATCTCTTTCTCTCTTTCTCTCTCTCTCTCTTTCTGTGTCTGTTGTCTCATCTCAAAAGACTTGCGTCTGCCATGCTTCTTCTCTGCTTTCTGCTTTCTGCTTTCTGCGCTCTCTCTCTTCCTTCTTCTTTAGCCCCTGCCCTGCGTGTCAATGTGGCTATGGCGGCTCTCTTCATACTTTCGTTGCTCTATAAATTCTTATATCTTCTTGCTCACTCACTACATACATACATACATACATACATACATTCATACATACATACATACATATGTAATTAGTTAAGAGGTTCTAGACTCCATATACTATTTGCTAATTCAAACAAATCACTTTCACCATTTAGAATGTGATTCGTTCGTTTTGTTGAAGTTCCTCGGCCCATCGTCTCACGCAAGCGAAAACATGCTAGCTAGTAAGTCGTTCAGGGATTAAGGATCATTGTCACATGGAATTCTGCAGGCATTTCGTTGCAATTTATTACTTTATTCCAAGCGAAAACAAGCGAATTCGTGTAGCTAGTAAGTCGTCGGGGATTAAGGAGCATTGCCACACAGGAATTCTCCGTGGCATTATTACTTTATTCCACTATAAACATAATATGTTGAAATGCAATTTATTGCTTTGTTCCACTATAAAACATAAATATGTTCAAGAGAGGGCGATCCGTTTTGTAAACAACCATCCTTCTTAATGATTCACGATGATATTTTTAATCAAGCCCCTAGACAACTTTTTGCAAGAACCAACCAAGTTTGGGAGGTGGACATTTTGCTTTAAAAAAGTTCGAACCATGACGATGTTGTGTATACACATCATCGTCTATTATGTACAAAGCGGGATCATGAGTAGCTTTATTGTTCGTGGATTCTAGGCTACTTCTCCACCATTAAGAACGATACCTACATTTTCAACCTACCCCCATTGCTTTAACATACTAAAGCAAAAAGGATGTCGACCCCAACATTAGAAGAATCGCCAAAATCTCACACACTAAATTTACAGAGTTGTACAAGTGAGACACGACAAAAAAGGATGTATATATGATAGGAAGAAGCCTTATATTCATTCAATTGTTGAAAAATTCAAGCAAGGTGTGTCGGAGGAAAGGCCCAAAGGAGGAGGAAAACAAGAGGTTACATGATAGTGTGTGATGCAAGCTTGCACCAAGGGCCATGTTGAATTTCTCTATAATGTACCAGTTTTATCATGTGTTCACAAAGCATTGCCTTTGTACATTTTTCAACAAGAAAGGATAGATAATGTAGACATCACCTTCATATGCCAACAAACAACTATGCTAAATTCCTCTATAGTGCACGGATTTTGCCATATGACCACAAAGCACTTCCTTTCTAAATTATTTGAGAAGATGAGATAGATGATTTAGACATCCCTTCCTTTTGCCTTTGATCCAATGAATGCCTACTTACATGGGCATGGATACATAGGATGGGGTGTTGCATTGCAACAGCAAATTTAGGTCTTTGTAGTAGAGATTTGTTTTGTGCATGGGACCATCACCTAGACATATTTTCTGCAACGCAGGTGTGGACAAAAAGAGATGGCTTTCTACTACTCACAAGAACCATTTGAAAACCAATGGGGCCCAACAATTTTTGTGAATTGTCCATGTCCTCAATTTCCAACAAGCTTCCATAGTAATTACCCATAGTCTAAAAAGAAGAAGTAGAAGAAGAAGACAATGGTGTTGATGCTGATGATGTGGTTTGGTTTTGACTTTGGTTCTTGGTTGTTTATTAGTCTTGGTCTTTTATATTCCGTGTTCATTGATATGCTCTAGAATTTTGTCATTATTATATGAGTGGCATCTTAGATAATGGAACTTAGTACTCGTTGTCTTTTTTTGTACATCATTTTAAACCACATACAGATTAATCTTTTTGTTTCTTCATGTATCAGGGATTAGGGTTAAATCATTATGTTCCACAGTGCCTACATGATCAGGAAGATGAAAAATAGTGAAATCTGATGGTGATGATGATATATCATGTTCCTCAGGAGGCCGGTAAAACATGACCTATGTGGAGGAGAGAGAGTGAAAGAGGTAATGGCATACAAATTTGATAGAATGTACATTCCCTCTCTTTTACACATTTGCTGCTATGATTTATAAACCAATGCTAAACAAAAACAAATGGATCGACAGAGATGAGAGAAGGCAAAGCAAGCCATGAGAGACAAGGATATTCATATTTATAACTCACATCGAGACCCCGCGTTGAAACTCCCAAATAATTAGTTGAAATTTGTCCTCTGCGTCATATTGGATCACATCGGATTACAATGTAGTTACAACACATTAATTGATGATTGTACAAATTAATAGTCAAATAGTTGGTAGTTAGCATGCCATTTCATGTATGCTCATGCTGAAGCCGCCATGGTTACTGAACTAAGTCTTGGTGATGGATCAGCAAGATATTCAAAAGAAACTAGAGTGTTTGTTTCCTTTTTCATCATCATCATCTACATCTTCATCTTCATCTACATCTTCATCATCATCTTCTTCTTCTTCTACTTAAAGAATCAACACAATACAACATTCAATAGAGACATTGAAAGAGGGGTTTCGTTTCAATGATCAATCGCCTGGTAGTGAAATATTGACATATGTGTTGTGTCTCGCATCGGGACCAGTCCATGACACAGGGTGAAAAACACCATGAGTTTGTGGGTGAGGATGCTGCTGAATGGTGCTGCCATGACTGTGTGAAGGGTTTTCAAACTTGGCTAAAGACTGGTTCATAGAATGATGCATTGCTGGGGCTGCAGGAGCATTCACATTTAGCCCTTGAACATCACTCGGAAGGCTGCCCTCGGAATCCAACGATCTCGATTTCTCTTCTTCAGACACAAATGTGCCTACAACTACCTGCAAATCATTGGTTTGTTAAGTCCCTTGCAAATGTCAGATTTCCTCTTCTTCTTCAATTCACTAATCACAAAATTGCACAACTATATTTTTTTTGTTTTGTTTTTCTTTTATACCTGAACTGGGCTAGCTGCCATGAGAAGTCCAGCAACTCCTCCTCCAATGACCCTCCCATCTGGACCTGCTAAAGACACACTCAATCCACCTGTTCTTCCATATATATTGCCACTCTCCATCGGGAGAAATGATCCCGAAAGAGACAAAATCTCAAATCGTCCCTGTAAACCAAAATCTTCAGTCACAAAGGGTACACTAAATCTTACAAAATTGTTAAAGCACAGCATAAAGAGAGAGTGTCAAGGATTTTTTGATGATGATATGCATTATATTATCTCAACCATCGATTGCACCAGAAGGTATATATGAAGTCTAAGTACGTGTGAAGCCTTTAGGATTTGTCAGTTGATTCAAAAAAGCTGGGTGTAACGTTCAAGTGTATAGTATGATTCAATTCAGTTTCCTTCTTCTTCTTCTTCTTCTTCTTCTTCTTCTTCTTCTTCAATCCCTATCTCACAATGGGATCAAGGGAATTCTGGAAGCTATTTTGGTGGAACATCGAGGGGGTAGAACTCGATCTTCCTAACCTGGAAGCTATATGATTGGTTCATTTTAAATGTCAATCAAATGGAGAAGCAATTTGAAAGACCCATTACCCCAATCCGAGAAAAAGAAATTAGAATTAAGTGAATGTTAGTATCTTTCATTTTTGTGAAAGAAATGGCACAATAAAGCCCACCTCATAGGTTACAGTTCCGCCAGAAGTTGCGGGTTGACGGAGTGTGATATTGGAAACAGCGCCATTAGCTGACAAAATACATACAGCACATGATCCTAGCTGTGATAAGGACATTATCTTCATGGCAACATCCTGCATTTCACAAGAGGTAGGTATGAGCATGCATATGAAGAAGAAAAACAAACCCCTTCAATTCCGCCTTCGAAAACAAAACAGAGCAAATAAGAAGAAAGTATGCTCAACAGCAGCCTTTAATATATTTTTAAAATGGAATAACTCCGATCACAATTGTCAGTATGGCCTTAATATTCACAAGACAGGAAAAACTTCAGGAAATCGAGGTACATACATAAAAGAGCAGAAGTACAAAACAGAGTTATCTTACCTCCCCCGCTGCAATTGTTATCACATGTGGAGTGAAGCCGACTCCAGCTGTGCCTGTTGACGGCCTCTCTGGTAAAGCACAAATATCGATGCACCATGATTAATCCTTAGAAACAAACTACTTTGAGAGTTGTCCATCAGTGTGGTGCTCATGCCCTTGTGCATGCATACATACACACACCTACAGGAAGAAGGGAATCAAAGATGTATTCCCTCAACTGTAGTTGGGGCGGTTCGGAAAATCTAAATATCCCCAAACCAGTTGTTTTTAGAGACAATGTGTTTGATTTAGAGCTGAAGCAGCTTCTCTTGCCTCTGTTGCTATTCCAATATGTTTGAATATGAATGCATACATATAATGCATACCAATGTATACATGTATGCATGTGTATATATGTGTTCATGTATGTATTCATATACATATGCATATACATGTTTATTATATGTATACATACATATATACGTGGGTACGTATGCCATATATATATATATATATATATATATATATATATATATATATATATATATATATATATATATATATTTGCACTCCGTTACACATACATACATAGCTATATGTATGTATGTATGTATGTATGTATATATGTATGTATGTATGTATGTATGTATGTATGTATGTATGTATGTATGTATGTATGTATGTATGTATGTATGTATGTATGTATGTATGTATGTATGTATGTACGTAAAACACTACAGGTGCAAGAACAATCAATTCAACATTCAACGATGTCCAGAGAAACAACAGAGGGTTCAAAGGAAAATTAGGTGTAAGTACCTCGAGCTGCTAGTTGTTGCTTCTTTCCCGAGCCAGGAGGCCGGCCTCGCCCTCTTTTCTGCATGCTTGGTGAAGCCGCAGAGCTCGATGCTTGGGCGGGGGCAGGGGCAGGGGCAGGGGCAGGGCCACCAGGAGCACTCACTGGATGAGACACCAAAGCCAAGTTGGCCATACTTCCATCCGGTCCATACTTCCGGGGCCGTCCTCGCTTCCTCTTAGAAACAAGCGGTACACTGCGGCCGGTTATGTCACCCACATGCATAGGATGTTGGCCAACTCCAATATGGCTACTCAGATTGCTGCCCATTTCAGATGTATAGGCAGGCATCGGGTTTGTATTGATTGTGGGGTTCATGTTGTTATGGACAAAACCCAAAGGGCGCCTCATGGGTGATGGAGCATGTAATCCATGAGGCATATTAGATGGACCTAGGTTAGAGCTCTCACTTGCCCCAGAGTGATGGTGGGCATCAATAGTTCTTTGCAGAATTGCACTAAAAGAATTGGGTCCTGGTATATTGTTGGTGTTAGCTGATGAATCCCTGCCTTCCATGCATAAGTTAGGGCAGGGGAAGGTCTATTTCTCCCCCCTTTAATACTGTTGTGACAAATAAGAAATATACCTAAATTTAGAGTCTTTGTGTCAAATTCTGTTATATATACATGTGTGTGTATATATATCTGGATGTTAAGAAGCCATTAGTTGAGTTTGGTTGAACACTGGTCTTAAATTGAAGATGCTGAATTGTAGGGCTGCTTTTTGCCATACCTCTTTGTGTATTGTGTTGAGGGGGAGTCCGGACCTTGACTGTAACAGGAGAACTCTTTGCAACAAGCTGAAAACAGAGCATTAAGCCTCTTTTTATGTCAGTGACTATTTTGTGTTAATGCTAAGCCCAAGCAGAATTTTATGTTTTATGTTCTGAGTCATGAAAACATCTTTGTCTTCTAATGCTAAGTAAGCTTCCTCTTCTTCTTTTTCTTCTTCTTCTTCTTCTTTATTTATGCAAAAAGGGCAAAAACAGGGGAGGGGGGCCAACATCAAGTGTTGCTCTGTTTTCTTGATGATGATGCAGAAAACAGGGCACTAAACTAGGTTAGTAGTTTTTTTCAAGTGCTGTATATATGTATATACATAGAGAGACAGAGACAGAGACAGAGACAGAGACAGGGGTAGAAACAGGGGAGATTGGAGGAGGGTTATGGGCCAAATTTGAATTTTTAAGGTAATTGATCTAAAGAGAGAAGTGGGAATAGAGAGAGGAAGGGTAAAGCTATAGCAACAACCATGGGCCATTATTCAAAATTCCAGAGGTCCTTTCATGATGATGATAATCATCATCATCATCATCATCATGAGCACCATCAAGTTCAAAATAAAGAAAGAAAGAAAGAAAGAAGAAGAAGGAGAAGAAGAAGAAGAAGAAGGAATTTCAAGGAAAAACATCTTACCTTCAATCAATAATTCAAGTCCCTTGCTTTGTCTTTCTCTTTGTGGATGGATGGATAAGGAGGTTAACACTCACTACCTTTCATTTTGGATTGGGCTTTTGTCTTGTACCAACCAACCAACCTCATCCCATCCCATCCCATCTCATCCCATTTCACCCTCTTCCTCACAATCTTTTCAACTAACTTAACTTATCATTCCCATTATTACCAATCCATGAGGCACAGCGCGCCACCCCCTACCTTGTTAATGACAACAAGAGCAAAGACTTGGATTCTCTCTCTCTCTCTCTCTCTCTCTATATATATATATATATATATATATATATATATATATATCGCCTCAATCACTAAACCTTCGGGTTGAAAAGCCTCGCAATCCGATGCTTCCGAAACATTTATAGACATGAACACGATCACAGAGAGAGAGAGAGAAGGATACAATGCAACCTAGATGGACGTAGCTCAGTTGGTAAGGTTGCCCAATCGAGACCATGTGGTCATGTGTTCAACCCCTACATTCCATAGTGCCATCTTCTAGTGAAAGAAAGATATATATGGTCTAATATATAGAGATGAGAAATTTGGGTTTTGAACCCAAGATGTAGTAATAGTAGTGTAAACGACTTACTTCTAGGGTAAGATAATTACAATTAATAAATAAATAAATAAGTAAAAACAAAAGAGGGAGAAGAGAGATACCATCCACACCCTACACTTCTCTTTGTTGACTCTCCCCCTTAGTAAACTTGTGGGTGCTTGCTTCGTGATAGTGTGATCATCCGGATGCGGAGATTTCCCGACTCGCGCTTTCGCCCACTTGCCCCCTTTCTCTTTGGTCATTTCCCTAGATTTTCTGCAAAGCTCGTTTGCCACAATCTTCTTGAACACACTTTAGTCAATAAAGCATCGGTTTGTATTTTGAATCTTGAAATCCTTTTACACAAAGGGAACAAGATCCGAGATTGCTGCATCGACACTTCTATTAAATTCCTAATAAACTTATTGTACTTTTTCATACAAGTTTATGAATGATAAAAGAAACTCAACCAATAAGAGAAACAAGTTACCCAAACATATTCTTGATAAATAGTTGTGACATCATGAAATGTTGAACTCACTTTTGCTTTAATTGGATTATAGGATTGCATTGTTTCTATGTGTGTGGTTAACTTGTTAGTAATAGTATTTACTTTTGTTTGTGGTTAATTTACGTGGAAGTGTTACTACACAAAATTATTGTTATAAAAAATATCGTAAAATTTAACAAATTTAGTCGAATGCAAGCCTAGATTATGGACATGTTGCCCCTTTTTTTTTGCTAAATCAGTGTGCATGTTCAAACAACATGACAATACAAAATAATATTGCCATACCTACTACAATAGTGAGGATCTTATGGCAACATAAAACCTCTATTTGTGTTGTAAAACTAAGTGATTTAAGGGCAACTTCTCCAAGTACAAGTGTGCAAAACTTAGTTGTGAAAGTAGCGTATATATTAAATCAACATTAGAATACAAATAACCCTTCTTGTTCCTATTCTATCGGTGAGGATCTTATTAGCAATTGGCATGGTTTGCTTTGGTTTGGGAGTCTCAAACTCAAATCGCTTTCCACCAAACGATAAAAAATTTAGAAACTTAAATAGAACCAAATTGACTTGTGAAATTTTAAAACCCAATATTTTTTAGCCAAAACCATTCAAATAATTGTTTGAGGGGTTTTCAAGCTGAAACCAAAATGTTTGAGAGGTGAACAAACCATTAAGTGACATTCACTTTTGGCTCCAACCGAATGTTGGTGATTGTACATTCAATTTTCAACTTTTGAAGAAAGGCTTACTTTAAAAATAATAATTCAAAAGAAAACTAAAACTCAAGAGAATTCTCGAGGTTTAAAAACTTCATGATAATATCATATATCATGTAATTTGTATACGTAATAAATATTTCAAAATTGTACTCCCACACCGTTAAGCCTATAAAAGTTGAAAAACGAATTTCTAAACTTGAATCAAATTGGTTAAGCCATTAAGTATTGGCTTCGTGATTTGATTCAAAATGAGTTGGTTATAAATTTCTAAATGTGAACCGGGCTAAACCACTAAGCAATGGCTTCACTAGATCTTATGGGAAGGTTAAACACTCTAAGCCTGAATTCAAGATTATCAAGAAGAGGATTGAAGACTTGATTGCAAGGGAATATTTGGAGAGAGACACGGAGAAACCTAATGTTTTCAGGTACTTGGCGTAATGATGCGAGAAAAAGAAAGAGTTGGGCATTATTTACATGCAAGCAGTGAACCAAAACTGTTGGAGAAAGTTCAACATAAGTTGCTTACCCAATATGAGCAACAACTATTGGAAAAGGAGCATTTAGGATGCCATGCATTGCGGAGAGATGACAAGGTGGAGGAGCTGTCAAGGATGTATTGGTTATTTTGTAAAATAACGAAAGGTCTCTTATCCCATTGCAAACATTTTCAAGAAGCATATCACCGATGAAGGAATGACATTAGTAAAGCAAGCAAAAGATACAACAAGCAATAAAAAGGCTGAGAAGAAGGATGTTGTAACTGGATTAGACCAGGCATTTGTACGGAATGTGTTTGAATTGCATGATAAATATCTGCAATATGTGAGTAATGCTTTGTACATCATTCCCTCTTTCACAAGGTTCTAAAGGAAGCTTTTGAAACAAAGGTGTTGCTGGAAGCAGCAACACTGAGCTATTGGTTGTATTTTGTAGCAGATATGCTTTTTAAAACTAATGGAAGGATATATTGTTTAGAAAGAAAAAAGAAGGTTAAACACTCTAAGGGCTTTGTCACTCTTATCGAATCAACTTACCTTGTCAACATCTTTGTAACAATGAACACCATCATCTCAACTATAGTATATATATAATCTTCTCATGAATGATATACATACATACTCACAATGTTTTATATATATATCTTTTAAGCTACATAATGGTACAATGATTGACCGATCTCATGGCCTAAAAGGAATGACAAATTGTTGTGAAGGAATGGATTTTCGTACATTTGTAAGTGTGGGATGAGTTTGCGCTAGTATGTCATTGCTATTAGAGGAAGGAAAAGGAGAGATCTCATACACCCAAGAATCCAAATAATGCAACACACCCTGCAATTTAGTTATTTTTCATGTTTATAGGGGAAAAACTTGCCCTTAATAGTACATGGATATTGTTATTGTTCTTGGAGGTCTATTATGTCTATGAGACCAAACATGAAATATTTTTATGTAGTATTTGTGGAATTGAGCAATGACTCTCCATGTTCAAGAAATTTACTAATGAACATTGCAATCTAGAGTGCACATTATGACTATGGCGATTAGTGTTACCAGGAGTTAGTGGAGTATTTGTGAAATTGAGCAATGACTCTCGATGTTCAAGAAATTTACTAATGAACATTGCAATCTAGAGTGCACATTATGACTATGGCGATTAGTGTTACCAGGAGTCAGTGGTGTATTTGTGAAATTGAGCAATGACTCTCCATGTTCAAGAATTTTACTAATGAACATTGCAATCTAGAGTGCACATTATGATTATGACGATTAGTGTTACTAGGAGTCAGTGGACTTCCAAAACTACTTCCCTTCTTTTTTTTCGCAATAGGTAATTGTATTCATTATTATGTTGTACAAAAGTCACAAGACAACGAGCATTCCTAAAAAAGCAACTAAAGAGACAACTTCACGCCAAGGAGCCAAATCATCGTTTGTAATAATGCCCCTCATCACTGTGATGTCAAATTACAAGTGAAGGAGACCTTCCTAAGAGATGATATTGGCTATGCATTCCATAATGGGAATAAAAGATGAACCCATTTAGATAGTCCAACAATGCAAACAACACCAAAAACATAGAATTTGTTACACAACCATCACATATGCAAAAAAATGCAACCACACATCCATGATTTAGTCACATCTTAGATAGGTTATGCCATTTGGCTTGATACAAACCTGCATTGACAAGTATCCTAAATTATATGAGAAATGAAGTAGGGACCATTTGGAA
This sequence comes from Azolla caroliniana, assembly GCF_043228905.1. NCBI lineage: Eukaryota > Viridiplantae > Streptophyta > Polypodiopsida > Salviniales > Salviniaceae > Azolla > Azolla caroliniana. The sequence goes on along the minus strand of NW_028230450.1, from coordinate 3,708,983 downwards.
TGTTGCATCTTGAATGGCCAACAATAAACGGGAGCTCACCCACTAACATGCACAAACAAATAATTTGCATTTGAAAGAGTTTTTTTAAGATACCCCATCATTATTGTAAACTTCCATTAATGTTGTCCTTTTTAAAGATCACAAATGGAGATGTCCTTAATACTTATAGTCAATGACAGTTGATCCTTGAAGCCATTCCACTCTATATTGTGGATTTCTACTAGCCATGACGGCAAAGTTTCTAAATGGAATGGCCCCCATTCTATTAACCATTGTTGACGATTCATGAATAAATGACATATATTTATTGATAGATATTGGGTATTGTCATTAATTGCAAGTTTATCATAATTGATATATTGAAGATCAAAATGCTTGAGGGTATTGCCAAAACATTGGGACATGCTAGACATGTTCCTGAGTTGAAGAAAAAATTGATACCCTTGGAATATTGGATTCTCTGGGCTATAGTTTGTTGGTCAAAGGTGTTTTTAGAAAAATTGCAAACAACTCTTGATATGATGAAGGGAGATATAGACGGAAACTTACATAAGCTACTTAGAGACTAGACCCATTGTTTTAGATGGAGCATTAAATCCAACAAAGCAGACAACTACAATGGTACATGTGGTTAGGCCATCTCAATGAATATAGGCAAAGCAGGTCGCACACAAACAATTATATACTATTTGGTCCTTTTTCTCTGATGATCTTTAATGGTTGAGGTGGCATATATTATATACTATTTGTATATTGCCTCGGGCCACTTTAATTTTAATACCAATGGAGGATATTTTTTATAGAAAAAAAGTTGCACACAAACAATCTGACAAAATGTGTGAAGCAGTGCAATTTGGAGCTCTACGAATTTCATGTTATGGGGGAGTAGAAAATGTTAAGTTTCAAAACCTTGCCCCAAATTAGCAAATGCTTTCTTGATTATCATAATTTGATTCACAAGGACTTGCTCTCGTTGCATTACATAGAGTTCTATCCATTTTGTCAAATTTATTGATCCTTGGAAATGTGCCAACATACTTTATGAAGTATGGATTTGAGGTGGTCAAACATTTTCAAACAATAGAAGGTTGAGTTCGAAAACTGGATATGCATAAAGTTGAAGTATATTTTAAGTGACAGTAGGACCAAGTACAAAGACAATGCCTTTCTAGATTTCTGCAAGAATGGAGAAAACACTCACCTTGGAATTATTGAAATATGAATATAATGTTACTTCAAAGAGCTCAATGAATGAGGCTCAATGCAAGATCACTAAAGAGTTTCTAATTTGGTAGGAAGATCATCTCTAATTGCACATTTCCAAGTGTCTCAATTGATATGTATATACCATGACATGAGCAAACAAAGCGAAATGCAAAATCAAGAAAAAAATGTCATTGGCTAAGTGAAAAGGTGTTAATGGGTGTTTGTTTTGAGATACAAAATCAAAGAAGTTCTTGAGTAGAGATGGTACATTTAATAAAGCCAATATGTTGAAGAAAGAAGTTAATGAGTTAACTCTTAGAGAAGATTGAGTATTGAAATGAACCATTAGTGTGGCGCTCAAAGAGATGCATAGTCCAACAAGTCAAACTCAAGATGAAGAAGAGAACCACGAAGCACCTATATTGGTAATGGTAAAGAAAGACATATTGTCAAAACACCTAAGGAAAATGGTGGCATGGTATCATTTGCTTTATTAATTGATAAGGAAACAAAATCCAATTTTGAATATTCAATTAGTTGGAATGCATGAGAAAGTATCAAACTTCGAAATTTAGGTAATTTCCCAATCGGGAGATCGGGATGTTGATCGCAGGCTTCACCCTGTGGTATGTATAGAAAGCACGCTGCCTAAAGGTCTTCCAAGATCTAGTATGACCCCCAAATTCCCAATCAGGAGATTTGTATGTTGATCACAAGCTTCACCCAATGGTATGTATAGAAAGCACGCTACCTAAAGGTCTTCCAAGTTCATGGATGTATGGTTCGCAATTATCAGCTGCTTACGAGGGCAATTGGTCGAGGTTTGCGGCCACTCCAACGACGAGGTCATTGCCTGTTTGCGCTTTTGGTAGAAATGGTGGAACACGCCAATGGTGACGCAAGGAGGAAAGGCCTAAGGTGGAACTACCAGCCCCTACGCTGGCTGTTTCCTACTCACCTCCCACCGTCCCTTCGTTGTAGGCCACAAGATCCAACTTTGTACTATCCAGTGATGAAGGGCACTAGTTTATAGCTATAAGTACCTACTTACATTAAGTAGTCAATTTGAAAGGATATGTACGTAGTCTAATATTCTTGAACTCGATCAGGGGGTGATTCTCCGATTTATGTATAAGCCACCCTGTATAGTTTTTTTGTAATAATCTCTCCTAACTAATGGGAAAGTAGCTTCTTTTTGGAAAAAAAAGAATTCACCAAAAAATGAAGCATTGACAAGAAGTTGAAAGCCCAATTAGTTCTCAAAGGATACTCACACCTAGAAACTCATGAAGGAAGAGGTATAAAATATTGAGATGAAATTATATGTAAGAAACAAGAAGAAAACAAACAATGAGTCATACATTTAGCTTAGAGTTAAAAAGATAGAAAGTTAGAATGTGTCTAATGATTAATTCATATCAGCCATTATGGCACATTCTATCCCAAATCAAGAAAAGTTGACATTTCTAAGATTAGTCACAAGGCAACAAAAGTTTCAATGATTTAGTGAAAGAAGAATAATTTGTTTTTCATTCACAAAAACAAGAGAAGGCAGAATGTGAGGGACGAAATGAAACCAAAGGTATAGAAAAATGGAGAAAACTTTAAGAAATACTTTCATTATCATAATAATTTCTTTATCATATGATAGCATCATCGGCAGATCCGATGGGTTGAAAGACAACGATTAGCCATCATCCAACAATGGTCGTCCTCTCTCTTTCTTGAGTCAGTGGGCCTCCACATAAGATGGAACTATCAAGTCCCTTTTGGGATTTGTAGATAACATTTGTAAAAATATATAACTAATGGAAGGAAATTTGTTTTTGGAAAAAAGAATTAAAGAAAAAGATCCTCACGTTGTTAAAGGGGGTTTAAGGATTTTCACTTAGACAAGTATGCAACTTAAGCAAGAGTAGAACGTGCCATGTAAGTTGTCAATGAACTTGAAATTAGGTATATTGAAGTTAAAATAATAGGAATCGGTCTTGTAAGAAAGATATTTTCACCAAATTATTCAAAAGGAGGTGATGCTAATATCTTCACGAAAATGTCCATTCTAAAAATAAATGGTAGATACTAGCTTCATTCGGTCCCTTGGTCAAATTAAGGACCTCATCCACACAAATTGTTACCCATTCCATGTCACCCTTTTGGTACTCCATTTTTTCGATGCTTGGACGTTGGTTGTTCGATGGGCCGTAACATTATAACAAATTATGTGCATGTTTGACCATTTTTATAATTATGAATTAATACAAGCTTTATATATTTAAGGCAATAGGTGTAATTTGAGAGAATGATTGACCTAAATTTGAACATGGCCATTTTTAGAGGGTTCTAGAAACTTCTAGAAAACCCTAGAAGCATCTCAACCACACTAATGAAGGGTGGTGAGTAGCCTATAAAAACCACTAGGGGAGGGAGGGGGAAAATCAAGGAATGAGCAAAGAAATCAATCAGAGTTAAGAAGCTAGCAATAGCTTTACGGAACAAGAAGTGTGAAGTGAAGAGGAAGAAAAATAATTGAGAAGAAGAAGAAGATAATGATTTCCAAAGTGCCTCTCGTGTGCCTATTCCTCCATTGGCTGGTGAACCTAGGGAGCTTATTAAGCTTGATGATGAGCTTCTAGAGAACCCCACGATTTCCAGCTTATCTGGAGTGGATAACCATGCATAGGATTTGGATGAGAGTCCTCAAAAGGACGACGAGGAAAATAATGAAGACACCCTTATTGCCATGTAGAATTTTGTAGTACCCCTACATTTTTGTAAACCATATAAAAACATTCTTGTAAATTCAATCTCGTTATAAGTATATGTTTCATTCTCGTTTATAAGTTTCTTCCTTTTAATTGTTCCTATCTTTTACATTTTAATTGTAAGTTTCATTCTCAGTCTAAAGTTTTATTTTAGAAGGATGAATATAATTTGATTAAATTGTCTACCTTATGCATTTCAATGTTTTAGTGTGCGAATATATTATTGGTATAGGTACACTCACTTAAATCTAAGTTTCAAACTTTTCGTTGTTTGATACAATTAGAGTGTTGTTAACGCATTTAAATGTTATTAGTACGTGAACGTTACTTTAGGATGTAAATTACTTTAAGTCTAAGGATAATTCTTTTCATTGATGTGAAAAATATATTGCTACATTTGATAGAATTTGATCATAGAAGATTGTTATACCGTGGTCCCACAAATGTGTGTGGAATCTTCTCTTACACCAGAAAGTTTGTCCAAATGAATTTTACCCAAAGGTTTATCACGCACGCACACACACACACACACCTAAAACTCCTCATGATTCTTGAATCTAGATATCAAATGTTTATACCATGTTGATATGTTGGGAGTTCCCAACATTTTATATCTAGACATCATTGATATCCATCCTTTTTCAAAAAAGTTTCCTAATTTAATAGTCAATTGAAGAAATTTTAACATGTCTCAAATGCTTAAACCTTTGCCGCATTAATGTATTAATTGCATTTGGTCTTTTAAATTCATTAACTTTAAAAATGGTCTAGAAACTACATGTTTAATAGATTTCTACCAACTTCTTAAATTAATAACTCATTTGCGAAGCACTCTCTTTCTTTCTCAACTCGTGGCATCTCAACCTACGCGGTCTTCCTGTACCTCATTCTCACCAAAGCATCCTGGATATAGAATTTGCAGATGACACAACGGTTTACCTACAAGGGGACTTGGAAAACCTCCAAAAGTTGGAAAGTGGGTTAGTTGTATTTTGCAAGAGATCCAATGCCATGATCAATTGGCACAAATCCTACGCAATATGGCTTTCTCATGAAACACATCCGGCGTGGCACCTTGGATCAATCAAGGAGCGAGCACAAAATATTTGGGCTTCCAAATTGGTTTCAACATACCGCCAAAGACTATGATTGCACCCGTTATCCATTCCATTTGACAAAAGCTAATACATTGGAGTTCGAAAAAATTGTTGTTAGCGGGTCGCATCATAGTGGCAAACCAAGTACTACTCGCAACAACATGATACAGTCTATGGACAATCTCCAAAGAAGGTATACATCAGATTCAAGAACTGGTCCGCAACTACATTTCGTCTGGTAAGGAAGACCATGTAACTCGTGCCAAGGTGGCGTGGTCTATACTCACAACGCCTAAGTCGAGAGGGGGATTGGGTCTTATTGATCCCCTTTCACAATCAAAAGCCTTACTTGCCAAATTTGTGGTGTGAAGACTCCAACCCGGAAATGACTGTTGGAAAATGCTACCGCGGTTACGTTTTGCTTACTTTAGGCCAAGAAAATGGGTCAATTGGGCCCCCCAAATGGGATGGATTCTAAACATGGATCTCAAACCTAGTTTCTCCCACCAATTGGAGGATAGATTTAGTGCATCCATGTGGAAGGCATGGTGTGACATTAGACGAGGGCTCAAGTGCGATCAACCGAGTTCTGAACCTGCCTGGCTCAGTTAACGTATCTTATGGAACCCATGTATCAAGGATGAATCTAATCAACTACTGGGATCATGTAAGGGGTTGTCATGGGGATACATTGCAGAAGGTCTAGGAAAAAGTATAGAATGTTGGTGACGGTTTATGTCTCTGCCACTACAAGATCAAGCCAACATACTCCATGGAATTAGGGGCAGACGGACTATGAGATCGGAAATCATTAACGCTCTATTGATTAGGGAAACTGCTACTCAAAGGACGACAATGGAGAAATGGATAGGCCACGAGGAGGAGGGATCTCTAATCTCGAGAGGTAGGGGAACACCAGACAGTATCAAAGGCTTTGAATTGTGAGACACTGAGACACCAACACACAATAACACAATTCGAGTACTCGCGTATACTGGTCATAAATGGATTGTAGATCCTGATCTGCTCAAAGTACAACCCGATTGGCACATATGTACTCATGAAAACACATGGCTACGTAAGGTCAATTGGGACCCTTTGCAATGGACATGGCGGGATCCTTACGTAGGGCAAGGAAGCAAACTTATCCCTTTCTTCCAATGCAATGGACAAAATGCTTATGAGTCACTTGACTTCTCTTCAAGAAACCATAAACAAGAAAGATGAAGAGATTAGGACGTTAATGAAAGAGAATGCTAAGCTCCAAAGTGTTGTCATTCAGAATGAAAGTCTTAAACAAGTGGTTGCAAAACTTCAAGAAGAGATTCAAGAATGTAAAAGAGGTTCTTTCGAAAAATGAGCGCCTTAACAAGATTGAGTTAAAGGAAGCATTAAAAGAAGAAACATTGGACACAATGAGGCAGGATGTAAGTGAGATGAAAAATGTGTGTACAACGAAGTCATGGGCCGATGTATGTGGTGGGGATGTGCTATCAAACTCATCTAATATGCATGTGATGCATCAAGATAAGAATATAGAAAGCATAGATGTTCGAGAATTGAAAGAACGTGAACAACGATCAAAGAACATAGTCATCCGTGGGATTAAAGAAGAGAGTATGGAAACACCCGCGTCCCTTGGAAAGGCCATTGGTGAATTTTTTAACATGCATTATGGGATGTCAGATGTGAATGTATATGGGGCACACCGAGTTGGGAAACATGGTGTTACTCGCTCCGGAGAAAGGCCTATTGTATGCACAATGACAGATGATACAAAGTGGCAAATCATACTCGAAAATAGTTGGGTATACCTCAAAGGTACGCAATGCTTTGTGAGTGAAGATCGTACTATCTCACAACAAAATGCTCGCCATAAAGCATATGAAGAAAGATTAAAAAATAAGGTTAAGGATGTGCCTAAAGATGGAAATGTAGGCAAATAGGGACACATGATCTATGAGACTAACCCACGCCTTTTACGACTATGGTTTTGGAATTGCAATAGTTACCCATGGAATGCAGGATTTGGCATAAAGGAGTTCACCGATGACTCGGATATCACACTTCTTGTTGAAACATGGGAGCATGATACTGAAAGGATTCAAGGTTTAGGAAACTATAATGTACACTCTTTGATATGGAAGAAAAATCTAAGACAAAGAAGAGGACAACGAGGTGTGACATGTTTGATTAAGAAGGAAATAGAGAAATATGTGTCAATCATAAAAAATGATGAACATAAATGCTACATATGGCTCAAAATAGAAACACCTAATGATTTGCCCACTTTTGTAGTTGGATGTTACATTCCTCATCAAGATTCTAACTTTTATGCTTGTTTGGATAAAGATAAACCTTTTGCCAATCTAGAAGATGATATTGCTTATTTCAAATCCAAAGGGGAAGTTATTGTCTTTGGTGACATGAATGCTCGTACAAGAAGTTTCCAACTTGATTCACAAGAATCTTTCATGCCACATATCTTAAGGATGCAAGAGGATATGCAAATGCATAACCACTCTTCTAGCGATGAAAAAGATCCGGACCAATTTGGGAAGTTACTCCTACAAATGTGCAATAGTACCGGATTGCTTATTGCAAATGGTATTTCCTTATGGCCCAACACTAATGGTTTTACATGTAGAAAACACAACGAAAATAGTGTGATTAACTATGTGCTACTTTCCGAAGGTATTTTGGATCGTATACATAACTTCTCACTTGGTGAATGGACACCGGAATCCGATCATAGGCCTTTATGTATTGATCTCAAATGTATGCATAGGTTTGATTGTGAGAAGGCTATTGAAGTTAATAAACAACCGCACTTGAGCATGAACCTTAAGCGAGCACCCATGTATTCCAAGATGGTTGAGGATATGTTACAAATGACAAAGATACAACATGGTGCCACATGCAAATGGGAAGCTTTCAAGAAAGTTATTCTCTCCTGTACAAACAAATGTTTTTCAACCAACCGCACATCTTGGAAATGCACCAAGAAACTTAGGAAAAAATGGTTTGATAAAGAATGTCGTGAAGCTTGAAAGTGCCTTACGGTTTTGGATGTAGTTAAGGATGTAGTTAAGGATAAAGAGAATTACCAAAAGCATTTGCATGAGTATAAAAGGCTTATTCAAAGAAAGAGAAGAATATGGGAAGTTACTCAACAATTTACCCAAACGCAAGAGAAAGCACATGCATGTGCTAAATTTTGGGGAAATCTAAAGGGGAAACGTGTTGAGAGTTATGGTGACTTAACTCTTCACGACTTGTCTATGCATTGTAAGAATTTATATGAGTTATCTCTTGCCAGAAAGATGATGTGTTATGGTTCTCTTTCACACATGCCTCCCTTCTTTACAATTGAAGATATATGCATAGGACTTAAGAAATTGGCCTCTCGAAAGGCAAGCGATCTTCAATGTATAAAGGCTGAAATGCTCAAATGGACGGGAAAGGAAGCACATATATGGATAAACGATATGTTTAATGATGCATTGCAACATGGTATGTCGTACGATTGGACTACAAATTGGATCAAACCTTTACATAAAGGTGGATATATAAATAATGTAAACAACTATCGAACAATCATGGTTGGCTCATTAATGGCAAAATTATTTGGATGTATGATGGAATCAAAGATAAGTTTATGGCTGAAAAAAATGGTAAGAGAGCTTATGGACAAGCTGGCTTTCGGAAACACCATAGCACCATTGATCACCTTATCACCCTTCGAGTATTAATGGAGGAAAGTCGCCTTAGAGGTAAAGGTTTATATTGTTGCTTTGTAGACATTAAGAAAGCTTTTCATATGGTACCTCGTGAGCATCTTTGGAGGCGAATGGAAGAACTTGAGGTGCCAAGTGAATATATGCTTGCAATTTCTCGAATTTATGAGAAGGTTATATGTTGTGTGCGCATGAGAGATAAACTTTCAGATTTTTTCAAAAGCACTATTGGTGTTAAGCAAGGATGCCCACTCTCACCAACACTATTTGGTCTATGCATTGATGAATTTGAAGAAATGGTTACCAAGTTTGCAAAGGAAGAATGTGTTGAAGAAGTTGCCATTGGGAATGTTGTGATTATGCTTTTGCTATATGCAGATGATGTAGTACTTTTTGCAAATACTTTAGGAGATGCACAAAAGCTTATGAAGGCATTGGAAATTTTTTGCATGCATACTAAATTAAGTGTCAATAGCTCTAAAACAAAGATTATGCTTGTGAAGAGACAAAAAAGAGATAAACCATGCATTATGTACAACAATGAGCCACTTGAATGTGTGGAAAGCTTCAAATATCTTGGCCTTGAAGTCCCTTCAAATCATAGATGGAATGAATGTGCTACACGCCTCTTAGAGACAGGTAAGCGAGCATACTATGCATTTGCGAACACATGCAATCTTGGAGATATTAAGTGTTGGGTCCTCAAGAAATATCTTTTCGACAGTTTGGTGACACCGGTTCTTTTTTATGGGGTGGAAGTATGGGGTGGTAGCATTCCTAAATCTATGTGGAAAGAGTTTGAAAATGTCCAAAAACATTTTCTTACAAAGTTTCTACAAGTTAAGAAACAAACGCCCTACACCCTCCTCCTTGAGACAGGATCGCTTCCCATTGAGATCATGGCCATGGAAAGGGTTGTTGAATACATGCTTAAGGTTCAAAAAAGTCCCTGACATCGACTTCCTAGAATTGCGTGGGAAGCAAGCAAAAAGATCCAAAAGATGCATAAAAGCAAAATTTTGTGTTCCGGTTGGATGCAAGATATAGAAAAATGGTTTGGTAGATGGGATGCGAGACACTTGCTTCATGATGCATCATTCGATTCCTTTGTAAATGAGGCCTTTTTGCAATGCCAATGTATCATGATATGGGACAAATGTGGAGGCTCATGCTTCACACATTATATTACACATGTTGCACCTAACTACAAAACCATATTCTTTGCGGAACAGGGAAATCATACACATCGATACATGTTAGAGCCTATACTGTTATCTGCCATTCGAACCATTGCTTCCATGCAACTTAGCTCACATGCATTGCGATGTGAAATAGGGCGTTGGGGCACAAGTGATGAAAGTGGTCAGCTATGCACACTTTGCCCTAAACAAGTTCGCGAGTCTGAGTATCACACTTTAATACAATGCTCTGCCTTTGATCATATTCGACCATGCTTTCCACATCTCTTCGACTGAGCCCAATCCTTGCATGAATTCCTCTCACAACCACAATGTGCACTCTTGATTGCAACATTCATTGGTAAAGTTCTTGAACATCGAGAGTCACTACTCACTTTCACACGTATCACGTGAAATGTAATATTTTTGGTCTCATAGGTCATATTTGACCTCCGAAGTCGATAATATAATCTATCTATCTATCTATCTATCGATCTCTCTCTCTCTCTCTCTCTCTCTCTCTTATATTGTGTATCTGCATTCTTTATGTTTACCTAACTGTTGTATTTTCGGATAACTGATTGTGCATTCTGTGTGTCGCATAAGCTTCCACATGTATTCTTCTACAGGGTATCAAAGTGTGAGGTTGAGAAGCATCCTTTGCAGTCGACGTAGCTTATTGACAAGAGTCATTAGCAAGGTTCCGGAAAAGGAAGAACAAAAACATGGACAAAAGCATGGGCGGTGCTCTTCCGACAGAGAAGGTGGACAAAAGCAACTACACATCTTGGGAATGCAAGATGCACCAGTACTTGCTCGGGCATGACTATTGGAGTTACATCCAAGGAGAAAATGAAGTAGTGCCAGAATCGGCACAAGTAGAGTCTTGTACTGCCTTGCATCCTGTGTGCATGATCAGATGTTGGGTTACATTCGGAATGCAAAGATGTCGAAGGAGGCATGGGAAAATCTCAAGAAGGTTTTCGTCGTAAGTACCATGGTTCGGAAGTTGCAGCTTCGCCAAGAGTTGCACAATATTCGACAATATCCGAAGATCAAGGAGATCTGCGATGCCTTAGGGTCCATCAATGTGTTGGTGGACGAGGAAGACATGGTATAGATTTGCCTTGGTGGTCTATCCCCGAGGTACAAGCTGATCCAGACAACTATTTGCATGAGGGAGAAACCATTGTTGTTGTTCGGCCTGCAATCTATGCTTATGGTCGAAGAAAACCATACAAGTGTGTCAAGAAGCATGTAGTCGGACAACTAGATGTTGTACACGGAGGTTGATAGGCCCCATGGTCAACATGCAATGGTGGCAGTCGGAAAGAACAGAACCGGATGCATTGAGGAGGTGCCGAAACTTGTGGACCCTCCACAAGCAGGGGGAGTCATGGTGGTGCCAGAGGTAAGGAAAACAAAGCCACCAACTGCTGGTACTATGGCCGGAAGGGTCACAAGGAATGCGAGTGCTAGAAAAAGCGTGCCAATTCGGATTGAGCTGGGGAGACAAATAGGCGTCAAAGATTACACTTCGCTGAAGGTTTAGGGTGAGCCAAAATGGGCCTTGCTCTCGTGATGAAGCACAAGGCAAATCGGATGGGAATCTGCACCTCTAAGCTGGAAGAGGTGTGGTATGTGGATTCTGGAGCGTCAAACCACATGATGAACCACACAGAATGGTTCACCTCTCTTGAGAAACTGGATCGTCCAGGAGTTGTCGAAACAGGCAACAACACTATGCATCACATCGAGCACGTGGGTGATGTATCGCTCAATAATGTAGGACAAAAGGGGGTGATGCGGAATGTACTGCATGTTCCGATGATTGTGAAAAACTTGGTATCCGTCGAACAATCATCAATCAAGGCATGCAAGTATGGTTCAATCACCTCGACTGCTTCATTGAAGACGAGGGACGATTGACTGCGGGTGGGTGTAGAGACGGGAGGATGTTTATCCTCGAGAGCAATGATGTTTTGCGCCACAATGTATGCAAAAGGACAGAAGGTCGAATCCGACATCAACCTGTGGCCTAAGCGGATCAACCACACCAATTATCAGAAGCTCCAAGAATTTCAGTCGAAGTAGGTGGTTTCCAGACTGCCAAAGTGCAGTGGTCGAAAAGCCCAAATATGTGAAGCTTGTCAACTTGGGAAGCATTATAACCTCCCATTCCCTGATGCGAAGAATCAGAACCGGAATTGGCTCAATCTAATCCACACGGATGTATGAGGACCGACAAGCTGTGTGAGCATGGGTGGGAGCCGATACTTCGTCTCCTTCATCGACAACTTTACTCGGTACACTTGGGTGTACCTCATTGAGAAGAAGAGTAAAGGCTTCTCCCGCAAAGCCTTTGACACGGTCCCTAGAGAGCGGTTGTTTGATAGGCTTAAGAGCTTGAGGATACCAGATGACATGGCTTGGGCCATCTACGCACTATATGAACAAGTGTCCGGGTGTGTTCGATGCCCAGGCGGCATATCCGATAGTTTCACTAGCACTATTGGTGTAAAACAAGGTTGCCCCTTATCTCCAACTCTTTTTGGGATCTACATTGATGAGATCACAAATTTTATTGCTCGTAAGGGAGGCAATGGAGTAGTCCTTGGGGATACGCAGGTGTGTATCTTGCTCTATGCAGACGACATAGTTTTGCTCTCTGAATCCGAACACGACCTACAAAGGCACCTTAATGCCTTAGATGACTTTTGCACACAACGAGGATTGGTAGTGAATCTAGGGAAAACTAAAGTCCTTATCTTCCACACGTCGGCCCAAGTTAGAGCTAAGTGTCACCTAACTATCTCCCATAGCCCAGTTGAGGTGGTTGGATCATATGTCTATCTCGGAGTCACTTTCAGTGCCCGCTCAGGTAAATTTTCGATGACACAAGCAACGACGGATAGACTTACAAGAGGACATGCATCCCTCTCACTCCTCGAGAGACAATGTTGTTACCGGCCGGCAAAGTAGTCCAGAGTGTGAAACGGAGGAGTTATTTAATTATTAAGGAATGGTTGTAAGTAAGCTAGTAGTGTGGACGGATGGACCGGAATCGGTATGCCGTTCCGGATCCGAACCGATCCCGAACAGGTGCGGATGGCACCGTTTTGTAATACAAACCGGAAACCTATTTAAAGGCCCGGATACAATGTAATGAGCAGTAGATAATTAATGAAGCTTAATGTTTTTATCTCTCTGTGTTAATTGCCATTCTGCATTCATTGTTATATCTTACGCGTGTGATTATTAAGGACGATCTTGCTAAGTAACCTAATTAAGTCGGATTAATCGTTAAGCCTAATCCTCTTGCCGTAACACCCCTTTGGTGAAGTGTCTTCCGTAGACACCCTGTGTTAGGCCATTGTCCGGCCCTAAGAGTTAACACAGTTTTTGGCGACCACGATTCCTGTTTTTGCAGCGAACGACGACACGAATGGATGACTAGATCAACGCACGACCTGGTTATAGATCGAACTCGACGCCTTGCCGAAAGGCAAAGGAGACATGAGGCTTTCCAGCAAGCGGCGCAGGAAATTAGAGCGGATCGCTCATTTTCCAACGTAATCCGGAGAGTAGCGGAGGAGTCCCTCTGGTTACAGCAAACATCGCACCCGGACGACGGCAGCAGCCTAAGCAGCCTCCGGGAAACCGAATCCCTTCTCCAGGCGTTGGCAAGCGGAGAAGGCGAAGCAGAAGCCTTTTCAGCGTATGAATCAGATTCCGAAGGGGAATACAGCGTGCACACGAACTACCGTAGCAGCAACGAAACCCCAGGCGGACCGGAGGACGAAGGATCAGACACCTTACCGACACCGGAACCGGAAGTGCTAAGGCTGGAACCTCCGGAACCAGAAGCAGAGGAAGAGCGACCTCCAACACCGGAAGTCGAGGAGGAGAGGCCTCCGTCACCAAAAGAAGAGGAAAGACCACCGACGCCGGACAAAAACCAGGAACGACCACCAACACCTTTTGGCGACCCCCCTTTGGAGACGGAGTCGAAGAATGATACGTGGCGATGCAAGTCAATAACGACAAAATATGCAAGAAATGGTGATGGTGATTGAAAGCCGTCGAGGAATGCAACAGGGTGATGTTGTGCGCAAGGAAGATGAAGAATGTTACGTGGTGATGATCTGCAAGAAATGGAATCGACAACAATATGCAAAAAATGGCGACCATGATGTGCATGAGAAGCAAGAAATGACAGATTGATTATCCGTGCCATGATTCTGATACAAATTAATGTCTATACAAGTGTATTTTGTTTGAAATGTGATTGGTCTTTTTGGCGTGGTTTTGATCGCAAAGAAAGAAGAAAAAAGCAAGGGAGAAATAAAGTCTATGATCTATGCGAGACCCAACCACCACATGTTGTATCTTCCAAAGATGCGAGAGTGCATTTCTATCCACATATGACCGGACACACATGGCCAGAAAGCAAACGACTGGACCAAAGGGAATTGTTGGAACAAAGATGGAGAAAGCAATTAAGAAAGCGAAAGAAATACAAACCGACGCGGAAAGACACGACTAGTCAGATAGCCGGGAACAAGGAACCAGAAGTACAACCAAATGGGTAGAACTCGTCGAAATGGCGAACAGCGGGCAAGAGTGGCCAGAGTGGCCAAAGTGACCGGATAGCAGCTAAAGTGTCTAAGTGGCCGGACAACAGTCGGAGCGACCGTAGAGATGTCGGAATGGCCGAATAACGGCCAGACAGCGGCTAAAGAGCAACCGGGCAACAGTCTGAGCGGTTGGAGAGCGGTCGGAAGGGCCGGAAACTGGTCAGAATAACCGAATGCAGACAGGCGGTCGGGACGACGGACCGGATGCACGACCGAAAGACGACAGACAACAACCGAACTGACTGCCGGAAAACCGATCGGAACAAGCCGAACTAAGATGGCTCGAAGGCTAGAACACTGACAGAGACGGAGGAGAGGCCGGAGAGCGACCTAAGAGTGGTCGTAGTGGCCGAACAACGCCAAAACGGAGGCGGCCGGACCAGATGACGTCGGACAACGACGAAGATGGAGACGGACAAACAGCGGGACGACGGTCAAACGGAGTCAAAGAGTGACAGAGATGACAGTTGAAATGTACATCCATGGCAATGGCAACGACAACGGCAACGACCAGACGATGGGACATTGACACCGAAAAGCGACGTAGCCGGCAACAAAGCCGTTGAAAAGCGAAGGAGGTCACAATGACAACGACGGAGAGCAGGTCGACGAGCAGAGGAAGAAATGGCTCGAAACGACACAGAAGAAGAAGAAGAAGAAGAAACAGAGGGGAGAAAGAGATAACAAGATGAGCATGAACTAAGACAAATAGACAGAGATCAAATAGATTGGAAGAGGATGAAGAGGAAGATAGAAGCCTTTCTCTTGAAGAGAAGAAAGCTAATGAATCGCAAGAAGGCGGGAAGAAGAGAAAGATGCAGACAACGACAAGAGAGAAACGTAAGAAGTAGGAAGAAGACAAACTGAACAAAGAAGGAAAGGAAAAAGACCTAATGCAAATTAATAAATAAATAATAAAATAGGAAAAAGAGAGGGAAAAGGAGAACGATAAGGAGCGTTTAAGGAATTTTAAAAATCAAAGGGCACCTATAGAATTTCGAAAACTCCTTAACCTAAAAGAAATGAACGTGATCCACACACAACTCACAAGATACAAAGAAGAACACACATACATACAACGGTTTTTTTGACGACCCGAATGATGTCACCGAAGTTTGTAAGTCGACAGAACGAGAATGTTTGTGTCGCGGACGATTTGCCGACAGACAAAGATGTTCGAGTCAAGCATTCTGATCGAGGGAGTCGATCGTTGAAAGGACCAATGGAAGTTCCGGTCAAAGAAATATCATCATCAAGGCATGTGGGATCGACGTGCAAGGCACTTTCCCACGGGCGTGCCATATTGTGTTACCCTGTACGAGATGTACGGAGAGTCAGTGTGATGAGCGAGGGTCGAATGTTATCATGATGTTGTTGTGTATGTGTAGGGGATATAATTGTAATTGTGAGTCTATACGTATGTGAACACATGCACACGTGTGTGCATGTGGATGGATACGAGGAGGTGTGAGTGAGTGTCCAGTATGAATGCTCGAGGGGGCTTACACCTCTTGTACTATTTAACCCCTTATGGGGAATGAATGAAAGATGAATAACCATTTCTCTCTTTCTCTCTCTCTCTCTCTTTGTCATCTCTTTTCCTCTCTCTCCCCTTAACGTTGAACCCCCTTGGGAGGGGGGTGGAGTCATTCTAGGCACCACCCCCCACCCCCCAATGCTTCTCAATGATTCTCAACATCTTCATCTCAATCTCTCTCACCATCATACTCTCCACCATCTTCATTATTCCACCATTTCTATCTTCGTCATCGATAATCATCATTACCATTAACCCTAACCCTAAAAACCTATAACAAATGCCACCAAGCATACTTTCAAGAGCCACGAACTAAAGGGTGGCTCTTTGACTCATTAGTGACTCCCTCTCTCATGTATGCATCAGCGGTTTGGGCTCTAGGACTACCATCTTTCATGTGGACGCAATTAGAGAGCCATTGGTGATGATGTTATCATGCCAACTCCGAAGCAAATCGTCGGTCCCACATGACATTATTAGGGCTGAGTTCACTCTACCCCCTATGTTAGTAGAAGCACTTTTTCAACTTGTAGTCTTTATCCACAGGATACATAAGCAACCACTTGATAGAATATCCCGCCAAGCCTTTAAGGCTTCTCGAGCACTGTATGAGTCCGGCTACACTAGCTCATGGTATGGCATGATGGTGAGTTGGCTTCTTGCCAATGGTCTAGACATTAATAACCTCCCCCCCCTTAAGTACGACCACACGATTGATAACACTTTAATCTCTCATGAGGACCGTAATAAAGTAATACGCCAAGAAATATGGCAAATTTATACTCGGTATAAATGGATCACCCCACTAGAGCCACTCCCATCTAAAATGTCGTACTATAAGGAACACTTTATGCACTTCTCTAAGTTAGGTTTTATCACGCGCCCAAAATATCTAGATGTATTCTTACCACATGCACTAAGGGTTGCCATTGGTCAACTTAGAATATCATCTCACCAACTTGAGATTGAGAATGGACGTACTAATGGAGTCCCTAGGGAGGAAAGGATATGTAGGTTATGCCACATAGAGATAGAGGATGAGTACCATTTTACATGCAAATGCCCCACCTATGCCGAGATAAGGGCAAAATACCAAGACATACTTGGTTCCTCTCCCACCCTCCCTAAACTATTAGATACACTAGATATAAAGAAATTAGGTAGATACATCTTAGAATTGAAACAACACAGAGAGAATAAGTTACAAAACGTTGATAATAATGTTGCTAATGTTTACCAACATGTAACAAATGAAGTTTTTCAGGAACAGGGGGAGACAATGAATGTCAACACACCTGCACCACTCGGGCTTTTCTTTGATGAAGCAGAAAATCAAAGAAGAACCAAACGCCCTTGGATGCCGGGTTTCAAAGCAACTCGACGAGATGTAGAAGCAATAAAGAAAATAAGGGAACGTGAACTACACCGCCTAGAAGCCATGGCTAGGGCACTCTATGCATGGGGACCATGGGTCACACCCACACCAAAAACTTTTGACCTCCCACTTCTTTTTGAGAGACTTGGGTGGAAATGAGATTAGGCTTAGTGCAAAGTTTTGTACATTACTAGAACTTTCTTAACTTAAGCTATTTTCTTTTATTTTAGTTTTGATGATTGGATAAACACTCATTTTTGTTGTAACCCAATTGTCTCATGGGCCAAATTTGGCCTTAGAAGACGTTAATATTTCTTTCTTTCTTTCTTTCCCGTTTTTAGAACTTAAAGAACCTTGTCCAACAAGAAACTAAAAGAAAGATCAAGTGTCTAAGGTCGGATGGCGGAAAAGAATACTTTTCCGGCCAATTCATGAGTTATCTGCAAACAAAGGGAATCCGGAGGTAGTTCTCCTGTAGATACACGCCGACGTAGAACAGTGTGGCCGAGAGACAGAACCGGACGATGGTCGAAGTGGCCAGGGAGATGTTGGAGGAGAAGAGCATGCCCAAGCTCTATTTGGCTGAAGCGATCCGGACGACCATTTATATACAGAATCGGATCTCTGATCTAGGAGCAAATGTGTCATCGCACGAGCTCTATTTTGGGAGAAACTCGAATTTGGCACATCTTAGAGTGTTCGGTGGCATTGCATAGATGCATATACCGGATGAGAGACGAACGAAGCTGGATGCCAAGGTCAAGAAATGTATCTCGGTCAGCTATTCACATGAGCAGAAGGGTACAAATGCTACAACCCCCGGATGAAGCAAGTGTGTCTTGGTATTCCCTTTCGTGTCTGACCCCCGAAGACTCTGAGCCGATTTCTAGGGAAGAGGCCAGTGAGGTCGACCCTCTGAATGAGGAAGATATTGGCACTCTAAAAGAGGGTCTGATCTCATTACGGCTAACTAGGCCGAATGAGAGATTGAGTTAGAATGATCAGTCAGATGAGTAGCCGACGAGCAGTGACGACTCAATTGTGCAGTCCCGACGTAAGAAGCCGAGGAAACGCCTTACGAGAAAGGAGAAAGGGAAGATGAAGATGCTGGAATATGACATAGAGGTCGGTGCATCGGATCAAGGGGAATCCAACACAACCAAGAACGAAGGTGCACCTCATGAGTTGAGGTCGGAGTTGGCAAAGAGGACTGTGAAATCGGCAAATCTGAAGTTGCGTCGATCAACCCGCCAAAAGAACCCTATAATCCGGTACGGGTACAATGAGTATATGGTGTGTCACTAGGCGTACATGGCAAAGATGGCAGAAGTGCATGAGCCGAAGAGCTACACAGAGGCGGCAAAGGATGCCAATTGGTGGAAGGCTATGGAGGAAGTGATGCATACACTAGCGAAGAATGAGACATGGGACCTAGTTGACATCCCCAAAGGAGTGAAGTTGATTGGATGTTGGTGGGTGTACAAGGTAAAGTACAACGATGACGGCTTTGTCAACCGGTACAAGGCCAAATTGGTTGCAAAGGGCTACACACAACATCACGACATCGACTATGACGAGACATTCGCGTCGGTTGCCAAGATGACAATTGTCCGAGTGCTGCTAGCGGTAGCGGCGGCCAAGGGATGACACCTACACCAAATGGACGTGAAGAACGTGTTCCTGCAACGAGAGCTTGAGGAAAAGGTGTATATGGTGCAACCTCCTGCATTTCAGTCCAGAGTGAACATGTCGGTTGTTTGTCGATTGAAGAAGTTCCTCTATGGACTAAAGCAGGCCCCGCGTGCTTGGAACATGAAGAGCACGCACCGACTACGTCAGATGGAGTTTGCTACATCGAAATCAGACTCTTGACTTTTCATTTGGTAGGGTCGGAAGGGGCCGATAAGCATATTGCTATATGTTGACGATCTAGTCATCGCCAACCCCGACCTAGAGGAAATCAGTCGCGTAAAGTCCCAGCTAGGCGCATCATTCGACATGAAGGATCTAGGGGACCTTCATTACTTCCTCATGATCGAAGTGATCCACACCCCTGAAAGCATACTAATCAACCAAAGGCATTATGTCTTGAGTATGTTATTCAAGTTCGGAATGTCCGTATCCACTCCTCTAGATAGAAACGTGAAGCTTCGCCAAGATTCGGGTACAACTTGTGACCCAACACGGTTTGACAAATTGTCAAAAACCTAATCTACTTGACCATCACCTGGATGTGGAAGAGAGATGAAATCCAAAAAGCCGAATTGGATGTGGAATTCGATTTCGGGACGACTGAAGAAGTTGAGGACAGATGTAGGGGGAGTGGCCAAAAGAACAAACTAGAGCCGGAACCAACCGAACAAGGGGGAGACAGAGCTCAGAAAGCCAAGACTAGCGGCAAATTATTTATGTATGTGCGTGTGTATACACATACATAAATGTGTGTGTTTGCATAAAGGTAGTTATGTCAATATGCATGTGAAGTATAATATTTGAATTCCTTTTTATTGATCTCCTCTTTGTTGTTTTACCCACGCCTCATTCATATGCATGGTAACCTATACGCAAGTAGTTAAAAGGCATCATGACAAACAAGCATTGCAAGTAAAAAGCGTAGATACAACATGTAAGTACTAGCTCAAAAGCATGCAATACAATGCACAAATTACATGTGTTAAACAATGTCAACGCATGATTACAGCACATAACTTCTTCATCCCACACCTTGAACACTCATTCAGAACTTACAAATTTTCTCTGGAAGCAATCCCTCACGAAGCACAAATATTACAAATATGTGCTTGTACTACCAAACTATAAATGGTGAGTGAATACATAAAGACCTTACTTTTGTTAGATGTGAATATCATTATGCAAAAGACATATCGCATACACACAACCAAGTGATTGGATCGATTGTCCTTCCAAGCACATGATTAGGAAACATGTTCTCTACACAAGTGAACAACAAAGTATCCATTGATTGCCAAAAGTAATTAGTGCTCCGAGGGAGTACAAAGATATGAGGTGAGAACTAACACAAAAGGAGGGGTAAGGGTGGAAATTTAGTCCTATAAACTACATAAGAAGGGATTGCCGAGATTTCCAATCGATCCACGAGTACTGAAGAAAGGGAATTCTGGAATTCTCGAGCAATTCACAAACTAATGATGAATCACACACGATTCACAAATAGACCACCGAAGGTGAAAAGCATATACTACTACTACTATAGAAACCTTCCCATTTTGGTGCCTCCAAATTGTGCACTTGTTACCGATCATACCCACCAAATCCTAAATGTATCCCAAATACACAGGAGGATTATATTACTACCCCCAAATCTAGAGGTCCCTTTTGATTCTAGTAGTGGTATGATGAGTGATGGTGATGGTGATAGTCCTTGTCTTGCTAATGGCCATGCTGATGATATCCTCATGGTAGACCCTCTTCTTTAGCTGGGGGTTTGTACCCTTTGGGCTTGCATAAACAATGCAAGCACTGTTATGCACTCAGATGAGAAGAGAAACTAAGGAATAAATATTAAAATGAAGAAACAAGTGCATTACAAAGGAAAAAGAGGACCATGGACTTACAACAAGGGTAGGTCCATGCACTTTACACATTGCAAACATCCAATTTGGCAACAAAAACATGAAAGTCATGTTGGGCAATCTTTTGGTGGGGTTTCCATGTGGATTGAACAAAAGGCCCAAGGGTGATTAACTTTATTCAATTCTCCATGAATATTAAACTTGCCAGATTGGCAAAGGATTAGAAAATCCCAAAATTTCAAATGTAAAGACATATTTTTATAAATGATATCACCCTTATTACAAAAAGAATAAATAAATATAAATATAGACGAACAGATTTCAATCATAAGAGTAAATAAATATAAATATAGACGAATGGATTTCAATCATACTTGATGCCATTTACCGTACGAGTATGATAAGAATATTCACATATGAGTATGGCACGAATGGGAAGTATGGCACAAACTATGGATAGAAATGTGGGGCCGAGATCAAAAATATTACTACTATGCTTCGTATTTATTGATATTATTCACAAGAATACGGTTGAAAAGATTAAGAATCAATGGGAGAAATTACAAGAGCTTTAATTTAATTGCTCAATGCAAGAAACTCAGAAAAGCTAAAAGGCAAAAAGTGTTTGTGTTTCTTGAAGAGACCTAGCATGCCCGATGGGCGAACAGCTGGTCGAGAAGAAAAGCGTCTGTCTGGGTCTGGGTCTGTGTCTCTGTAGTTTCTGTACAAATTCAAACAATAACGCTTCCTTTGCTTGTGTGGAAAGAGATGAGGATGGATGGATATGGATGATGAGAGCGATTTGTTTCAATCAACAGAAGGAGCACTGCAATTGGCTTGCAAATTCTTCAATTTCTCGTTAGACAGCATACAAGGGTTGAATGAGGCCAATCTGCAGTATGAACATTCACAGTATAAGAAAAAACAGGAAGCTACCAATTCGAGTTTACTACTAGAAAGAGCGAACTGAATCCCTAGAATTAAGGATATGTATAAGAGAGAAAAAGAATGCCGATCGGCCGACCCATAGGTGAGACTCGAGAGGATGCATACCTAGCGATGGGATAGTTGGGATACATTTGGCGGGCTGCTTCCACAATGTCTGCCTTGCTTAGCAATTTCTCAAAACAAATGTATCTCCCCGCAGCTCTATCAGCTTGGTAAGTTAATATATGTGCCGATGCCAAATCATCGACATGAATGAATGCAAAGATCCCACTCTGATCTAATAGATTTTGTACATTGTTGTTCATGTCCATGTTTATGTTCATTCCCGACTTAGGCCCAGCAACTGTTGCAGGATTCATTACTATTAGATCGAGCCCCCTATCCGTCGCTAATGCCCACGCCGCTTTCTCTGCGAGAGTCTTGCATAATGCAGACCATAGCTGCATACAGAATGAATACAGATACACTTTCTTCAAACAGTTTTTGATAGAAAGATACATCAGAGTATACAACATACCAAAAACAAGAAATTTGATGGACTTTCTTGTGATCCCATATCAAACTCATATAGAAGTCGATTCCTTATGGATGAATTAAAATTTGCTGTACTAAAATTCAAGGTGTGTTTTAAAGGCTCCATATGATCATTCTACATTATGTGCGTGTGTGCGTGTGTGCGTATATAATACACACACAAAAAACGATAGATGCAAAACGATAGATCATACATTGGAAAAGTAAAAGAATCAAGCATCCCTATTCATGATTACCTTCTGCTTCCGACAGAACTCGAGGTCAGTCCAGTTCTTCTCATCCAAAATAGCACCGGTTTCTGAATAGTTCTCTCTGTCCCAAAGAATGGTGGAGAGGCAAGAAGTGAGCACAACCTTAGTCACAGAAGGCGTGTTAGCACATGCTTCCACAACATTCAGAACTCCTCTTACTTCGTTATCGATTGTCTCCACCTGCAATTAGAGATGATTTCATATAAATACCGCAGGAGAAGGAGAGGATGAAAATGATAACAAAGCAAAGGAAGAGGACAGCTATGATTACAAACACGACGTGGATGATGACAATAATGTGGATGAGAAGGAAAAGGAGGAATGATAATGATGAATAAAGCAACGTTTTGAATCGCTTACTGGATAATCTCTGATGCCGTTGATGTTATAGTAAGGATCAGGAACATAGAATACACCATTACATCCTTGGAAAAGGTCGGCGA
The DNA here is from genome assembly GCF_043228905.1 of Azolla caroliniana. Classification (NCBI taxonomy): domain Eukaryota; kingdom Viridiplantae; phylum Streptophyta; class Polypodiopsida; order Salviniales; family Salviniaceae; genus Azolla; species Azolla caroliniana. The sequence goes on along the minus strand of NW_028230450.1, from coordinate 3,685,724 downwards.
GACTTCCATAATCCAACACATCCACTGTCGTCAGTTCTAGGAGATCATTAGCTCCTGGAAGGTCTAATAGGAGGGAAGCTTCCTCTGCAAATCCACCATATTTAGCCATAAAATTAGCATGTAAAACCGCGTTTTGAATCAGAGCGAGTAACTGTGAAACACTATACAAATGAAAAGAAATACAGAAAAGCTAAATGAAATGAAACAATAGAACATTCAACTGAAAACATACAAATCAAATGAAAGACATCGAATCTATAAGAAAACGACAGAATCTGCAAACCATAAACTAAAGATTGAAAGAAAAATATAAACCATACATTATATGCAGCTTCAAATCATTCAAGATTGAGTGATATAAAAAATGAATAATTAACGGTGATGAAATTCTCCATCATTGCTACGCTATACTAACCCCAAAGTGTGACACCGAACACAACAATCAAACACATAAACCAAAAACCATACCTTGAGACAAATCATAGAAATTTATTTGTGTAAAGTGAGAGAACTAATTAAACTAAGATCTCCGTAACATCCAAAACTAAATCACTAAAGCTAACTCTTCAATGCCGGAAGCAAAATGTCGTAAGAAACAAAACAAAATCAGCAACATATAAGAAGCTATGGAGAAAAGAAATTCGAACTTAGTTGTCGTTTGCTATTGTGTTCATTTACCAGGAGAATGAGGAATGGTTGATTTGACATGGTAACCTTCTTGTACAAGAAGCTTAACAATCCATGTTCCGAGAGAACTCCAGTTACCAGTGACACAGACCAAGTCATCAGGTTGTGCAGTGTTTCTGCGGGCGATGGAGAAGGAAGAGCGTGGAATAGAGAGCTTGCGGAGTCCCATTGAAGAATACAGAAATGGAAAGAGAGAATGAAGGAAACGTGTGAGACAAGACAGAGGCGTGGATTAAATAATGTCGAATGGTCTCCTTCGATCCTTCCTTAATTCACTCCTTCGCCTCCTGATGTTTACTTCTTCTGCTTCTGATGATGACTTCTTCTCCTGATGCTGCTGCTGTTGCTTTTCTTCTTCTTCTTCTTCTTCTTCTTCTTCTTCTTCTTCTGAAGATGATTCTATTGTCTTCTTCCTAGTATTATCAATCTTCCTTCTTCTTCCTCCTCGATCTTCTTCTTCTTCTTCTTCTTCTGCAACAGCAGTTGCTGCTGCTGTATCTGTTGCGTTCTTCTGCTACTACCTCAGCTTCAGCTTCAGCTTCTTTTTCTGTTTCTTGGTTCTACAGGTTCTGATAAAAGAAAAGAATGGTGAGAGGCTTTGAATGTGGCGATGGAGGAGCTCTGGAGAGAAGACAATGACCGCCACAGAATGACTGACTACCTGACTGACTGACTGACTGTGTGTGTGTGTGTGTGTGTGTGTGTGTGTGTGTGTGGATGTGGTAAAAGTAAAGCGAGGTGGGAGATGGTGCATGTAATCCTCGAACTTTAATGGCGATGGCAAGAAGCATGTGTGCAGAGAAAAGCGGAAGAAGAAGAAGAAGAAGAGCGTGCAGAGAGAGAGAGAAACACAGTCAATTTCCGCTGCTTCTGCTGTGTGTGTGTATGTGTGTGTGTAAGAGAGAGAGAGAGAGAGAGAGAGAGAGAGAGCTGCTTCTGCTGTGTGTGTGTGTGTTGTGTGTGTAAGAGAGAGAGAGAGAGAGAGCTGCTTCTGCTGTGTGTGTGTGAGAGAGGGAGAGAGAGAGAGATGCTTCTGCTGTGTGTGTGTGTGTGTGAGAGAGAGAGAGAGAGAGAGATTTCATCATTTCATTTCATTTCAGTTCAATCTTATCTCATTTCATTTCATTTCAGTCTCATCTCATTTCATTTCATTTTCGTGTGTATGTGCGTGAGAGAGGGGGAGAGAGCTCATCATTTCATTTCATTTTAGTTCATTTCATTTAAATCTCATCTCATTTCATTTCATTTCGTGTGTCTGTCTGTGTGTGTGTGAGGGGGGGAGAGAGAGAGAGAGAGAGAGAGAGAGAGAGAGATTTCATCATTTCATTTCATTTTAGTTCAGTGCAGTTCAGTTCATTTCATTTCATTGCATTTCATTTCATGTCAATCTCATCTCATTTTACATTACGTCAATTTATAGCCATTTTTTCCTTGACTTCCGTCTCTCTCTCTCTCTCTCTCTCTCTCACACCCCCCCCAAACCCCTTCATTTAATCTTTGTGGAACAAAACACAAGCCACACCACGTGATTAGAGGAACCCAGTTAAATGAACTCAAGTAACTTCAACTTAGATCAATTATACCAATTACTAATATACAAATTGATCATGGTTCTCAACTTACATCAATTATACCAGTTACTAATATACAATTGATCATGGTTGTGTGTGTGCGCGCTTTGTGGTGTTGAACTTGGGCAATTGCATTGGTTGGAACATTGGAACTTGGCTAATCGTTGACGACAAATCGTGAGCTTCTACCCATGACGATTTGTAGTGCATAATATTTGTTTGTCGTATATCGCATTCGCGATGCCGAAAGAACTTGATGCTTGAATGGGTTTGTACGCGTTATCATGGAACTCGAATACCAAGAGGAAATGTTAAACTTTTTGTGTTGGTAATGTTAAACTTTTGTGTAGTTTTCATGCTATGGACTTTGCTTGGATCATGCGCTAGATGCGGCTTGAAAAGTCTAATTATTTACCTCGTGTTCATTGATTCATAGTGGTGGTTATAACCTTGCTTGTTTGCTCTAGGTGGTAAATTGTGGATTAGAGGCCCAAAGATTGCCATGTAACAATATATTTCAAATCTACCCTCAGCTCTTCTTCAATGAGGATAATGGTGAGAGTATGCATATTTCTTCTGATTCTTTTATTTCTTTTTATCTTTAATTTATTGGTAACAACATGAAGACTCCAACCCCAAAAGGGGGCACATCCCATCATATATCACGACTTTACCAATGATGAAATTCACAAAAAAAAGGAGAATAGTTATTCTGGAGAAATAACGAGCTATTTGAAGTGAAAGACCGCAACATTGTGCACGAGAATGAAACACAATAAACATGTTGCCAAAAAGTTAATGCACACAAAAACAAGATATTCCTTGCAATGCGCCACTTTGCAAACATATGGTTTGTTTCAACTTTGTTCCACTATGAATATACTTTAAAACAACCCATCCGAGATGTAGAGGAACTCACAATGATTTAACAATATTGACAACAAAATATAATAACCATGGACCATAAATAAATAAAAACGCAACTGAATTTTCATCCTAAAAACTAGATTCAAATTCACTTTTCAACCTAATTCTTCTCGAAACAAGATCGTGTCTTGACGCAAGGAAGTGCTAAAAAGCACACATGACTAGTATGTATTACCTCTATAAAAAGGGTTGCATTGCAGGCATCTTCGCTCTCGTATCAGTAGTTTGGCGCTTTCGACCTTGTAAACTCATAGTCAGAGCAAAAAGTCTCACACCATATTTGTGGTCAATCATGCATTCGTAACATTCTAAAAGCAAGCATACACTTCTCCTATCATTTCCTTTTTAAGTACCGTGTCAAAGTTAAGTTAATGTGAGGTGATAAGCTTCATAAAAAACAAACTCATGCATCCATGTAGTTAAAGTCTATGATTATCCTTTCAGTGAGCATAAGCATCGTGAACTCATTTATGAGACCAATGTTGCCACTTTTTATTGAGCATTACTAGTCCACTTGGTTTCTTATTAGTCCTTTCTAGTTTTCAAAGCATTTTGAGCCCATGTGGCTACCTCAAAACCCAAAGGCATATTGGAGTTTACTTTTGACATCATGTGATCCCTTGTGTTGACATAGTTTACTTTTCCTTGAAGTTTTTTCCCTAGCATCTTTAACACCCGATAGAAAGTTATATGTAATTGGTCTAAACCATGCGTGTACCTACATATTCTTCGACCTCCAAAAGATAATATTGCACTTCTAGCTCCGAGCTACCTTGATGATTAATTTGTTCATCAATCCCTTTGTTTCTCTAAGAGGAGCTCGTACATCATGCTTTCTCCCCGAAAATAGCACAATATTGCTTCATTTGTAAACATATACATCTTATTTTAGGGTTTCTAATATAACAACCATTTCATTTTCATGTTTCTTCCCTTAAAGGATTGCTAAATGATGGTGAAATTTCACCCATTTACATATATACACATACACATAGTCTGAAAGAAATATTGTCGTGACTCGTCCTTATACATATATCATTATTTTCTCATGTTGTTTCAAAAATTTTAAGCAACCTTGATCTACATATTACACATGCATACTTAATTTTGGCATGGACCCACTTTGATGTTGCCCCCATTCATGGTCGTGACATATAGCTATTCATCTACCTTATAAAAAATACAACTTGATGATGCCACTCACAATTAGACTTATAATATATTTATGCATTCTGTCCATAGCTACATCTATATTCATGTGTTATTGCTTTTATAGATGAGTATCGATACTTACACACATACACATAGAAGCTTTTATCGTGCGGGTATATGATACACAAAGATGAAGGATGAAACACATAAAAGATCTCTTGCTCGGTGCTACATTGACCACACATGGAGTTTGGTACCTCGCCCTCTATTCGACAAATTTATGGAATTTTCTAGATATCGGTGGTTGCATATCTAACGTGTTCATAGACTCTGCGAGGAATGTGGAATTTAGATAGATTTAGGTAGCCCTCATTTGAGCTCTTGGAATTAAAGAAACAAGTATTGAGCTCGTGGACTTCTAATAGCCCTCAAATATGTAGATTTTTTAAGCAGTGTTTAAATTGATTTGCTAACGAAACAATTAATGGCTCTTCACTTATACGTAAAACTAGGTCACTTTATGAGGATGTATGCATAAACATACATACACATATGTGTTTCATTGTCAATCTTGAATCATATATGTAACTAACAATCTATATAAAAGATTAAATAATCACCAACCACATTTATTTTGGATGTTATTTTATACATAGTGTATATTCACACCAATCATATTTCTACAAAACGTTACGTCACTTTATCCATAAATGGGCACTAAATCTAAAACATGAGTTATACCCTTGTTATTGCGGTTTATTTGAAAGAGAATGATGGCACTCTTAGGGTTATTTTGAAATCTCTTGTCCATGTAAATAGGAGTATCAGATATGCATGGTTAGCCTAAGACATGTAAAGGTAAAATATCTAGTGAAAACTAGTATAAACATGTGTCGTGTTAAGGAATGGCTCATGGATACATTTCCATGTAAACTTTGATTGAAATGTACAACAAAATAACAAAGACATAGCAAATACTAAAAGCATCATAAGGTTAGTTAGGCAAGCTCCTTCTTGTGAGCTTTCATGATGACATGGACAATTTATAACTAGGAACATTTATTACACGTAACAATCTCTTTTGGAATTTGGAACTTTTCTCCTACCATAGATTTCACACATCAAATTTATTGCGTTCTACAATTTGTGGACATAAACGATCAATGGACAATTGTGTCAAGTACTCATTGACATTTTTTCCTACCATCCACTTCACACATCATACTTATTGCATCATATAATACGTAGAAATAAACAATCTATGAGCAATTGCATTGAGTACTCATTAACATTTATGAAGGGCTGCAATAACTCGCCAACCAACTCAACAAAAACATTAGTAGGAGAGACACGGTTTCACCCAAGTGATAGCTAAGACCATCTAACTCTTTAATGTTTAAATTAGACATCAAATAGTAAGTAGGATACCATTAAAAAATTGGATTGTTGACAGTTTGATGCTACATCCATTGGAAACAAATAGCATGGTTTCTCTACATTTTAGTTTGCCAAAAATGAGTGAATATCACACCTCTTCATGAGAGCAATTTTATTAGGGTTATCACATTGATTTTATAAAGAGAAGAATTTGAAAGGTTTGTTGGTAGGTTCCTATAACCATGGGATACTTTGTAAAATATACATGCCATATGGACACATTTAAAATCTAAAATTCCTTTGATTTCTATCACATTAAAAAAAAAAACACATCCTTGAAAATCTTTGAGATCCATTGATTTCCTTGCCTTGGATTAATTATTGACATGGCTTATCCTTGATCTTACAAATATCCAATTGGCACACATTGACCTTAATGAAGGAAGTATACCCCCTTCAAATGTCAAGGAAAAGAAAGATTAAGAGGCTTATTTTCCTTTTATGTCTCCATTCTTATGAGAATAAATAGGAGGAACATGAGAAAAGAAATACGTGGACAATTAAACAATATAATGGTTGCCACATATGAACGACTCTTATTAACTTAGATATATTTCACAAATTCTTGCTTTGTAGTACTTGCCTCATTGATGGTAACCCATTGGGTATATGATGATGCATGTGACAATCAAGGTTCCCAGCCCTTAACCATGTCTTACACAATGGCAACACAATTATGCAGCTCCCTTGAAGGTGTTTCACCAGTTCATCTCAAGCTTGAACCAAGCCGTTTAAGCATTGTTAAATGGTTTGGCGATTCGGGTTGGTTTGATTTAGGCTATATTTTTCTTAACTAGTTTGAGTTCAATTTAGTTCGGCTTAGTCAATCCAGAGTTCTTTTAAACGGTTTGAGCTCGTTTCAATTTGGCTTGAGCTTCGCTTAATTGGCTCAAACCCGATATATAGGAGGTACCATTTTAGGAAGCAAAATATTCAACCTAAGAGAAGTAACTAGTTTAGCCCAAATTGGTTAAGCATTAACTAGTTTAGCGTTTGGTTTAGTTTAGGTTTGAAATCCTCTAAACCCATTAAGGCTTAACCGATTTGGCTTAGACAATGCCAAACTAGTTAAATTCAAATTGAATCATTGCCAATTCTTGCCACATAGTATGCCTTCTCTTACTCTAACCCACCATAATGGAGCTCCCCAAGGTGATATCTCTCTCACACATTTTCTCAATAGACAAAGCATGGCTCACAACATTGTCGTGAAATTACACGCATGCGTATAAAATTAGAGTAGGTAGACTGTAGGACCAGTAGAGACTTGAGAGGATGGATGTCTATTTTGTAGTTTTAGTGCATGAGGATGTAAACTTTATAGTTTATTATAAATATTTAAAGATAATTGTGATTGTGTGGGGTGTAAGAATGTGTGTGTGATATGCTTTTGTATCAATATGGGAAGATTTAAAAGTGGTTATGTGGGTGTGAATGTCACAACATAGTGACAATGTGTGTGTTAGTAGGTAATTGTGGCTTAGTGTTATGAAGGAGTCATGTACTTGTGCTCAAGTGTATATATATGTGCACATATTCAATGCGTTTAATTTTCCTAAGTGAAGGGAAAGTGTAATATTTCTATGTGTTAATTCATTGGCGAGTAGGAGGGGTATTTAGGAAAATAAATATGTATAAGTCTATAAATAAGTGGGTATATGTGTATGTTGTAAATAGGGGTGTGTGTATATGTAGATATGTAAATGTATTAAGATTAGTTTCTAAATTTTATTAGAATATGAAGAGCATTTGGGTGAGTTATATGTTTAAGTCGTCTTATGAGTAGGTGCCTTAGTGGACTTATTAGGTAAAAGAAAGGGTGAGTAGTGAAAAAAGGTTGAGAGAGAGAGAGAGAGAGAGAGAGAGAGAGAGAGAGAGAGAGAGAGAGAGAGAGAGAGAGATAATGCACGATGATTCTTTTTTACTGACATCACTTCCTATGACAATTCTACAAGATGTAGGAACTTTAAATCACTTTCCTATTTGTTTGGAGGTTTGTAATCATGCAATTGACTGTATAAATTCTTACTTAGAAAGCCTCCATTACGCTTTAAGTCTTCTCTTTTGCTTCAACCTCACTTTGATTCTCTCATGGAGCAAAATTTGGCGAATTTTTCACAACAAGTGAATCTTAAAGGAGTTACGACATGGGATAACACTTTATGAAACATTAAGATTATTCATCGTATGTATGGGGTAACTAATGCCCAACGAAGACGAGGTCTTCTTCAACAATTCTCACAAGTTCTCTCTAGGTGTAATGCATTATTGATACATGCACCATTAGATGCAGGCTGTATTGTGCATGGCCTCATTAGTCATGAATTGGATGCGAATTTCACTGAGGATGAGGTGGACACGGTTTTAAGGCATCTTCTTAGTGGTAAGAGCCTTTGTTGGGATGGCTTGACAAGTGAAGTTTTTAAGCGATATTCAAACATTTTAAAGGGGTCCTTAACTTTGATGTTTCAACATTGTTGGGATTCTGGTTGTATGCCTCAAGTTTTGAAGGTTGGTCTAATTAAATTAGTTTCGAAGGTGGCCTCTCCTGAGTCATTTCATCAATGGAGACCTATTTCTTCGATGGGGGGGTGGGGGGTTGTATAAGATATTTACAAAGGTCTTGGCAAATATATTACAAAAGTATTTGGTTGGGATGGCATGACAAATGAAGTTTTTAAGCGATATTCGAACATTTTAAAGGGGCCCTTAACTTTGATGTTTCAACATTGTTGGGATTTTGGTTGTATGCCTCAAGCTTAGAAGGTTGGTCTATTCTGAAGGTGGCATCTCCTGTGTCATTTCATCAATGGAGACCTATTTATTTGATTGGGGGGTTGTATAAGATATTTACAAAAGACTTGGCAAATCGATTACAAAAGTATTTGCCAAACTTAATACATCTTGCCCAATATGGTTTTATTGCAGGTAGGAATATATTGCATAATGTGTTGAATGTTCAAATGGCCATGGATTATGTACGCCACACTCATCAAGAATTGATTATGGTGCAATTAGATTTGGAGAAAGCTTATGATCATGTTAATTGGTAATTTGTTTCTAGGTTAATGCATAAAATGGGAGTTGGACCACATATGTCTCGCCTCATATTTTTATTAGGACAAGATGCAGTGTCTCGAGTAATGCTTAATGGGGGAGTTACATCAGATATTGCCCTTACAAGATTTGTTTGTCAAGGATGCCCACTTAGCCCAATGTTGTTTGCTATTGCTACTCGTCCCTTGTTAGTGATGTTATCAGGGCTTGCAACAAATGGTGACATTGTGGGTCTACACCATTCGTCTGGAAGGCAACTAGTAGCACAAACTTTGGCAAAATCTAATTCTTTCATGTTTTTACAAGCCTCACGACAGAAGTTTGGAAGGGGATGCTTGTTTGGAACCAATTTGCATTGGATTCCAGATTACATATTAATTGGAGGAAGTCTAATCTCATATCATGTATTGAAAGGGATTTGAAATGTTTAGGATGGCAAGGATCTGTGGTGAAAAAAGGCTCTATTTTTCGACACTTGGGGTTGTCACGGATGGGTAGACGAGGCTAATACTAAGAGAGGGCAAGAGCATAAGTAAGAGAATAAGAAAGGCAGAGAGAGAATAGACAATATAACAAGAACTAATATTATGCTCCCGCAACTGGTGTTGTTCACCTTGATTGTAATCAAGATGCACCCGAGTATGTATACAAGAATGTGGAGGTATGCATGTAAGCTAGGAAACTTCTAAAGAGTGCATGAAGATGCATTCTCGAGCAGTTTCTTGAAAGTTCTAGTGATTAACCTACAATGTAATAAGTTGAATCTTATACAATACAATAATGTATAGATGGATGTAGCTTAACTTGTTTATATCTTGCCTAATAAGACTAGGAGGTCATGGGTTCAACCCCCTATCAGATCCTGTCTATGACATTATCCTCCATCTAAGGTCGCCTCCTAGGACCCGTGGTCGGTTTCTGTGGATATCATTCATGAAATGCCCAAACTACGTCCAATGCATGCTTGAGATGTTGTGTCGGCTCCCATGTTGCTTCGGAGATCGGGTACCCTTTTTAGTTAGCTAGTAAACACATGTAACTTAGTAGTTACCTAGATAGAATCTACCTAGTGTGCTGACCTTAAAGCCTTAAAAAAGATTTTGTACTTGAGTGGGATACATTGTAGATCCTCCACTCACATGTTCATTTAATATAGGACGTACACCTTTGTACCTATATTCTACTCACACATGTGCACCTTTGCACATGAGGTGTATATATACCTCATTGTAGGCATTTTTGTATTTGATGATGATGATGCTTTTTAATATACACTCGCATTAATCATCCCCCATTTACATTATTGTTTATAAGTGTAACTTCCTCTCCCTCTTCCTCTCACACATATACACACACATATCACATAACCTTTCGCTACTTAACCACTCACATAATTAGTCACTAATTAACCCTTAGTTAATTACCTAATTATTAACATGGTATCAGAGCGTGTGGTTTAGCACATCCACTAAAAACCCGCTCGACTCTTCGTGATTGTGTGTTCGAGACGCCGACAACAAATCCGACTATTCGATATCGTAGTGCCGCTACATAGCACGTGCACGTGATCGAAGGAAGAAAAGCAAAAGAAAAAGAGGAAGAAGAAGAAGAAGAGAAGACACTAATCAACATGAACACACAAATGGGTAGCTTGCTCCCTAGTGAAAAGCTAGACCGGAGCAATTATTCATCTTGGGAGTACAAGATGAACCAATACCTAGTCAGCCAAGGGTATTGGAGCTACATCAACGACGCACTCTAAACCAAACCCGACATCACAAACGCCAACTACCCAACTTGGGAGCAAGGAGCGAGTCGGGTAATGTATTGCTTGGCAACATGTGTCCACGACCACATGCTTAGCCACATTCGAGACGCCAAGATGCCTAAAGAGGCGTGGGAGAATCTCAAGAAGATTTTTGCCGCCAATACGACGGCACGCAAGCTTCAACTCTGGCAAGGGTTGAACAACATACGACAAAAAGATATGTCCGTGTCGGACTACACCGCAAGATCAAGAGCATTTGCAACTCACTTGGTTCCATCTACATAAATGTCGACGAAGACGAGATGGTTCAAGTATGTTTCGGCAACCTCGCACAACGATTCGACTCGTTAAGGACGACAATCTTAGCGAGGGAAAACCCTCCTTCGTTCTTTGAACTTCAATCAATGCTATTGGTCGAAGAGAACCCCGTCCGAACCAAAAGCAAGACATCAGAAGGACAAATGTTCTTCTCGAATTCGGATGGTGGCCGAGGAAGAGGTCGACATGGTAGAAGAGGTCGATTCGACCCATCACACGAAGCTCAAACCTTCGACAACAAGACGGAAGCTATCGAGGAATCTTCGGACAAAAGGGGAGCTTCCATGTCGAACAAGGTCGGCAAACGTGGCCCATTACTTGCAACTACTGTGGCAAAATCGGCCACCTCGAAGAGGAGTGCCAAAAGAAGAGAAGTGAGTCGTCTTGACAAGCTGACAACTCACAAATTACGCCACCAACTCCGAATACGAAGACTATGGTGGGCTATTCATAATGAGACATAGAGAAAACTCTATGTCGACCTCCGACTCCACAAGCATCTCCAACTCGGAAGACATGTGGTTCGTCGTCTCCGGCACCTCATGGCATATGACCTGGCTAAATAGAGACGGGAGATGACACCACACATCCCATTCGGCACATCGGCAACATTCCATTTGGCAACGAAGGCCAAAGCAATTGCATCAAGAATGTCTTACACGTGCCCACAATAACAAAGAATTTGGTCTTGGTCGGCCAAATCGTGAAGCAAGGCATGCAAGTTCATTTCAACAACGAAGGATGCTTTATAGAAAAAGATGGCCAACTCATAGCTAAGGGACGGAGAGACGACTGAATGTTCATTCTCGATTCGAACGAGGTGAATTTGGCCATGTATGCCAAAGGTCTCAAAACCAAGATGAGCATCGAGTTGTGGAACAAGAGAAATAGCCACATCAACCTCCAATGGTTCCAAGCGATGCAATCAAAGGGAGCCGTCATTAGACTTTCGGCCTTTGAGTCGAAACAAGTCGACCAAGTGTGCGAAGCATGTCAACTCGGAAAACAACATCAAATCCTATTCCCAAAGGAGAGCTATGCAAGCAAAGGGCTCTTCGACGTCATACATTTGGATGTATGGGGACTGGCTCAAATGCCGACAATCAGCGGATGTTGATACATCACCTTGATCGACGACTACTACCACTACACGCGGATCTTTCCGATGAAGAAGAAGAGTGAAGTGCTCTCCCACTTCCAAAAGCTCAAGGGCCAAATCGAAAAAGAAACCGGTTGGCACATTCGATGCCTACAATCGGATAGAGGCAAGGAGTACTTCTCCGACGAATTCGTCTCCTACCTCCAAGGTGAAGGCATTCGAAGAGAATTTTCGTGCCGACACAAACCCCAACAAAATGGAGTGGCTGAAAGGAAGAATCGACACATACTCGAGGTAACATGTGCCATGATGCATGAGTAGCACATGCCGAACTTCTATTGGGCCGAAGTGGCATCCACAACCGTCTATCTCACGAATCGATGCACCACGAATGGAGTGCATGAGCTAACTCCATACGAGCTCCTTTTCGGAAGGAAGCCGATTCTGTCGCACGTCAAGGTGTTCAGAAGCATTGTGAATGTACGCATCCTAAACGAAAACCGACAGAAGCCCGACAGAAGCCCGACGCGAAGTCGGAGAAATGTATCCTTGCAGGATACTCGTCACAAAAGAAGGCAACAAGTGCTTCAACCCTTCAACCCGAGCGGTTCAAGTAAGTCTTCGACAAGTCGACATCTTGGTATAAGCCTGATTCAACTCCATCCGACTGGATTGAGGAAGAGTTGAACGTCAACTCGGATGACGATATTCGGCCAAGTCTTCTACAAATGGACAATCCAAGCTCCACCGAGCTAAGTGAACCACCCAAGCCTTCAAGCGACCAAAGCACGTCGCGGCCAAGTCCGAAATCGGACAAAGGTAAAGGTAAGATGCCCGAATACGAAGTCAACCACCTTGACGAAGTTGACAGTGATTTGGATGTGTCGGCTCCCTCACTAGACAGTGAGTTTGGTGTACCCATCATGCGGACACCCGGAGTAAAGAAGGCACTCACATCAGCAAGCAAAAAACTTCGACGCTCATCTAGAGAAAAGAACCTCGTCACTGGCTTATCTACAACGAGTATATGGCCCATCATTGTGCCTTTGCGATGAAGGTAGTGGCTGAACAAGAGCCCGAGAGCTCTACAAAAGTGGCTCATGACCCACGATAGGTGGAAGCAGTCGGCCTTCGCCCATTTCACACTACAAGCCTTCATCACCGGCTTGAAGGGGAGGAACCGAGCCCATGCAGGACCAAGAGGGTTTTATGATGTAGTGTTTCGTTCACTGGAACATCGAAGTGCACTGTTGGCTAAAGTTCTAGTGTTTTCGGATAAACGATTGGTGCATGTAATGCCACGGTCCCCTGTTGTGGACTATCATGCTTTGTTGAAACAAGAATGCCCTGTTTGGGCAACAGTGGATTGTAAGCATGCTTTTTTATGGCCACTTTTACTAGAGTTGATGAGTCAAATGGGTAAAGTGTTGGTATCTCCACATGCAAATGCTACAAATAAGTGCAGATTTTGTGTGTTATGGGATACAAGTCGTAAGAGGCCAGGATGGGTGCGTATGAACACACCTAGAATGAAAAGACTCTATTTTAAATTGAAGTGGGGGACATTTGCAGGTCACTGTTTTGGATGTGGTGAATGGGGTTACTTTATAGCGGAATGCAATCGTCATTGTCCTTCAACTATAGAGGTTCCTAATGAAGGGAATGGTAAGGAAGGAGTTGGGAGAGATGTTGGTGTCTTAGATATGGTGGTTGTTATGGATGAAGGAACATCATCTAGAGTAGGTTATAAAGAGGTTTCACTTCAAGGTTTGGGCCCTAAGAATAAGGGAACTCAATCTATGGATATGGAAAAACAAAATTTGGTGGTTATAGATAAGGGGAAAAAACCGTTGGATAGAACTAGTAATGATGTTGTTGTTGAAAAGGATCGACATCAGGTTAAGGGCAAGTCGAAGGGCAAATCAATGAATATGCAACGTTATAATTTGGCCACTACTTGTGAGACTACTTGGAAAAGTAATTCAGGAACTAGGGAGGGTCCTCAAAAAGTTCTTTGGCAATTTTTTTTTAGGGATGAGGTATTACCCCTTCACCTTCAATTTGATTCATTGGGATGGGTTGTAAATTCGTCGAATTCTTGAGGTTTTCGTCAAGCGGGAGAACCTAAACAAAAGAGTTTGATAGACAACTCTAAGGATGTGGTGCATGAAAATCCATATGCAACATTGCAACATGCTTTGACTAGTTTCATGACATCGGTTGCTCTAAAGGAGCAATCGCACCCATAACATTGTTGATTGAATGAAAATAGTAACATGGAATGTGAGAGGGGTATGTTCTGCTCATAAGAAGTATATATTATGGCAAACTTTATTAAGTAAAGAATGGGATATATTATGTGCAATTGAGCATAAGTGTCATGAGTTAGCAGGATCCACACTACATTTGCGTGGATATTCATCATTCTATGCAGGACATCTTAATAATCATTATTCAGGTGTGGTATTAATCGTGTGGGATAAGTATTTTCCTCAAATGGTGCGTAATGATCCTTATGGTCGGTTTTTGGTTCTAGAAATCACTTTTTTTGGCGAGGTTGTGTGGTGGTTGGGATTTATGTCCCTAACCAAGCCACTCAACGTATTGCATTATGGGGCTCACTCCGTCAAACCCTATGTGTGGGCCATCTAGGATTACTTATGGGTGATTTTAACATGTGTGTTGATGCATCTCAATCTACATCTGAACATTCAATCATGGATGACCCTGAGCAACTTGCTTGGGATTCATTGGCTACAGAGGTTTTGAAGTTGGATGTTTGGACATGGTTGCATGGGAATGATCCAGGTTTTACTTTCCAATCTGCTCAACATAGAAAAACATTGAGTCAGTTAGATAGAATGTATGTGATGCACAATGATTCTTTTTTACCGACATCACTTTGTATGGCAGTTTTACAAGATGTAGGAACTTCAGATCACTTTCCTATTTGTTTGGAGATTTGTGGTCATGCAATTGACATGTATAAATCCTTACTTAGAAAGCCTCCATTACACTTTAATTCTTCTCTTTTGCTTCAACCTCACTTTGATTCTCTCATGGAGCAAATTTTGGTAAAATTTTTCACAAGAAGTGAATCTTAAAGGAGTTAAAGCATGGGATATCACATTACGAAATATTAAGATCGTTCATCGTACGTATGGAGTAACTAATGCTCAACGAAGAAGAGCTCTTCTTCTAAAATTCTCACAAGTTCTCTCTAGGTGTAATGCATTATTGATACATGCACCATTAGATGAGGAGCTTTTGGATATCCAAAGTCAATTGCATGTTATTATTTCTCAGTTGCAATGCCAAAGTTATCGTTATGCGAAGATGCGACAATTGAGGGATGGGCTCATAGATAATCAATGTCAATCCCATTTGTTTTTCCAAGCGTTACATCCTACTTATACTCAATCTAATGTGGTACATGTGAAGCAAGGTGATCAATGGATAGTGGATCCTACTAAAATAATTGACATGTGTTCATTACTTTAAGGAGGTGATTGGCCCACAATTGTTAATCACAAATGAGGTGAGTAGAGCACGTCATGAGTTTTATGATGTGGTTAGATGTATTGTGCATGACCTCATTAGTCATGAATTGGATGCGGATTTCACTGAGGATGAGGTGGACTCAGTTTTAAGGCATCTTCCTAGTGGTAAGAGCCCTGGTTAGGATGACTTGACAAATGAAGTTTTTAAGTGATATTCACACATTTTAAAGGGGCCCTTAACTTTGATGTTTAAACAATTTTGGGATTCTGGTTGTATGCCTCAAGCCTGGAAGGTTGGTCTAATTAAATTAGTTCCAAAGGTGGCATCTCTAGAGTCATTTCATGAATGGAGACTTATTTCTTTGATGGGGGGGTTGTATAAGATATTTACAAAGGTCTTGGCAAATAGATTACAAAAGTATTTGCCAAAGTTGATACATCCCGCCCAATATGGTTTTATTGCAGGTAGGAATATATTGCATAATATGTTGAATGTTCAAATGGCCATGGATTATGCTCGAAACACTCATCAAGAATTGATTATGGTGTAATTAGATTTGGAGAAAGCTTATGATCATGTTAATTGGTCCTTTGTTTCTGGGTTAATGCATACAATGGGCTTTGGACCTCGTATGTGTTGCCTCATAATTTTATTAGGACAAGATGCGGTGTCTCGAGTCATGCTTAATGGAGGAGTTACATCAGATATTGCCCTTACAAGATCCGTTCGTCAAGATGCCCTATTAGCCCGTTGTTGTTTGCTATTGTTACTCATCCCTTGTTAGTGATGCTATCAAGGCTTGCAACAAATGGTGATATTGTGGGTCTACACCTTCTGTCTGGAGGGCAACTAGTTGCACAAGCTTTGGCTGATGATTCTTTCATGTTTCTACAAGCCTCACGAGTGAATCTTGAGAAGGGGATGCTTGTATGGAACCAATTTGCATTGGCTTCCGGATTACATATTAATTGGAGGAAGTCTAGTGTCATATCATGTATTGAAAGGGATTTGGAATGTTTAGGATGACAAGGATCCGTGGTGAAGAAAGACTCTATTTTTCGACACTTGGGCTATCCATTAGGAATGTATGTTACATATGGTCAATTGATTGAATGGATGTCTAGTAAGTTGAGGGATAAGTTCATTTATTGGAAATCACAATCTTGGCCATTTCATGTACATTTGAAGGTTGTACAATGTATTATGGAACCTATGATATTATATTACTTACCATTGCTGTCGTGGACAAAGAAAGCTTTGCATTCTATTTTGCAACCTCTTCGATATTTGTTGTGGAAGAAAAGGGATAAGATGGGAATCACTTGGGTTGCGTGGAATTATCTAGCAACTCCTAAGCGCTTGGGGGGAGCTGGAGTATTGAACTTATCTAAGCATATGATGGTTCGTAGATTTTCATTATTACAAGACATGTGTTCAAACTCACAACCATGGATATCTATTGTTCAATATTTCATTGAGAACAAGGGTTTAACACATGGGAGGACAACAATTAAGGCTTCATGGTGGCAATTACTAAATGGGTGTATTTCACTTAGTAGTTGTGGGCTCTACATGTGTTCAACCATAGTTTAATACAGTAGCTAATTAGCTAAGTGGTAGCTAATTAGCTACTACCATACTTTAGTTGAGTAACTAATTAGCTAAGTGGTAGCTAATTAGCTACTACCATAGTTTAATACAATAGCTAATTAGCTAAATGGTAGCTAATTAGGTACTACCATAGTTTAGTATAGTAGCTAATTAGCTAAGTGGTAGCTAATTAGGTACTACTATAGTTTAGTATGGTGGCTAATTAGTTAAGTGGTAGCTAATTAGCTACTACCATACTTTAGTTATAGTGGCTAATTAGCTAGTACCATACTTTAACTGAGTCGCTAATTAGCTAACTGGTAGCTAATTAGCTAACTGGTAGCTAATTAGCTACTACCATACTTTAGTTGAGTATCTAATTAGCTAAGTGGTAGCTAATTAGGTACTACCATAGTTTAGTTGAGTAGCTAATTAGCTAAGTGATAACTAATTAGCTACTACCATAGTTTAGTACAATAGCTAATTAGTTAAGTGGTAGCTAATTAGTTACTACCATACTTTAGTTATAGTGGCTAATTAGCTACTACCATACTTTAGCCGAGTCACTAATTAGCTAACTAGTAGCTAATTAGCTACTACCATACTTTAGTTGAGTATCTAATTAGCTAAGTGGTAGTTAATTAACTACTACCATACTTTAGATGAGTAGCTAATTAGCTAAGTGGTAGCTAATTAGCTACTACCATAGTTTAATATAGTAGCTAATTAGCTAAATGGTAGCTAATTAACTACTACCATAGTTTAGTACAGTAGCTATTCCAATAAGGGATTAGCAATTACGGTAGCTAATTAGCTATAGTCATAAGCAACTAATTAACAGTTACTCTGGTAACTAATTAGCTATTGTGGTAGCTAAATAGCTATGAATGGTAGCTAATTAGCTATTCTGATAGCTAAATAGCTATGTTCGATATTCTTAGGGAGCTAATTAGCTATTACTGGTAGCTAGTTAGCTATGGTCATATTCCGAGGTCGGTAATTAGCTATTCGGGTATGGTCATATGCAGAGGTAGCTAATAAGCTAACTAACTAAGCTCAAAATTCAAAACAAATGTTGAGATAAATGTAAATACCTGAGGTACATCAAGAAGATGAATGGGATGCTCCTCGTATTGACTCCTTCCAACACGTTTCCTGCATAAATCCTTCTTATTGGGTGAAACACTACTCTCATTAGTCCAAAATATTGTGATTATATCCTTGATTTCTGATGTAATGGGTGTCATTGGCTTACATCTCGTTGTTAGCTTTAGCAGACTAGTTCCTTCACCCGAGGAAACTATCCGGTTCAATGTATTGTACACAGTTTTTCAACTAACACCAATTACCTTAGATAGCACATTGATGTTAATATCGTCAACATCACTATTAAGTAACATCATTAGACTAGACCTTTTTAAGACAAGATCATCTTCTGACCTGCTCATGGATACAAAACTATTATAGAGATTATTTACTAGTACAGATGTTATGTTTGCATTAAGACCATCACAATCAACTAACTCCTTTATCGATGGAAACTATCTGGTTCAATGTATTGTACACACTTTTTCTACTACACCAATTACCTTAGATAGCACACTGATGTTAATATCGTTAACATCACTATTAAGTAACATTATTAGACTAGACCTTTTTAAGACAAGATCATCTTTTGACCTGCTCATGGATACGAAACTATTACGGAGATTATTTACTAGTACAGATATTATGTTTGCATTAAGACCATTACAATCAACTAACTCCTTTATTGATGGATCATTTAATATTCCATAAAGTACTACCTTCTTGTCTTCATTGCTGATGTGCTTGGTTTGAACATTGAAATAGTCTACAACCTTTCTCTCTATGATAGTAGTCTAATTACTTCCATTCTCAGTGATATTTAGACCTATATCGCAACCAATGCTATCTTTACCTTTAGTGAGTGTGGCTTTCGTATCATTCAACAATTGACGATGCTTTTTTTTTTTGCCCAATACTTTCGTATCGCTTGCTGTGTCCTGATAACGTCATCCCTATCCTGATGATCATTGAGAGGTAACACCCTCCTTCCCCGTCCATTTGGCTTGACGGGTTTAAACCCTAATTTTCCCGAAAAAAAGACACATATTAAAGATGGCTATAGGCAACAACAATACACAAAAATATTCCTCAATACACAAGATTATACACAACAATACACAAGATAATCAATAGACAGAATAGTTATTCAAATCCAAGACCGAGCAGTGGCGGTAATCGAGGGCTGAATAGTGGCGACAACTGAGTGTAGAATGGTGGCAGTGGAGGAGTGAACTCTGTTTGATCGAACAATTTTGACAATCCAGGACCAAACAATGGCGACAACTAAGTGTAGAATGGCGGCAATGGAGGAGTGGACTCAATAGGGTTTAGCAATAGTGGTAGTAATCTAAGCTAGAATACTCAACCAAAGATGACCCACGTGATGTGGCAAAGGATCATGCATAATGGACCTAGGAATTTGGTATATAATTTATGGTGCACATATCAATTTATGTTGCACAGTTATGGTGCTCATTTATATAATTAAAACTTTCAATTATTTTCAATGGTAGCTTTTTGCATAGCTAATTAGCTATGTCAAGGACATAGCTAATTGTTTCCACTCGCATGCTTTCACCCATATGTGGATGATGTAGTGTTTTTTGCAAATAATTAAGGAGATGCACAAAAGCTTATGAAGGCATTACAAAATTTTGCATGCATACTAGATTAAGTGTGAATAGCTCTAAAACAAAGATTATGCTTGTGAGGAGTCAAAAAAGAGATAAACTATACATTATGTACAACAATGAGCCACTTGAATGTGTGGAAAGCTTCAAATATCTTGGCCTTGAAGTTCCTTCAAATCATAAATGGAATAAATGTGCTACACGCCGCTTAGAGGCGGGTAAGCAAGCATATTATGTATTTAAGAACACATGCAATCTTGGAGATATTAAGTGTTGGGTCCTCAAGAAATATCTTTTTGACACTTTAGTGGCCCCGATTATTCTCTATGGGGTGGAAGTATGGGGCGGTAGCATCCCTAAATCTATGTGGAAAGAGTTTGAAAATGTCCAAAAACATTTTCTTACAAAGTTTCTACAAGTTAAGAAACAAACACCCTACACCCCCCTCCTCCTCCTTGAGACGGGATTGCTTCCCATTGAGATCATGGCCATGGAAAGGGTTGTTGAATACATGCTTAAGGTTCAAAAAAGCCCCTCACATCGACTTCCTAGAATTGCATGGAAAGCAAGCAAAAAGATCCAAAAGACGCATAAAAGCAAACTTTTGTGTTCCGGTTGGATGCAAGATATAGAAAAATGGTTTAGTAGATGGGATGCAAGACACTTGCTTCATGATGCATCACTAGATTCCTCTGTAAATGAGGCCTTTTTGCAACGCCAATGTATCATGACATGGGACAAATGTGGTGGGTCACACTTCACACATTATACTACAAATGTTGCACCTAACTACAAAACCATATTCTTCGCGGAACAGGGAAGCTGTACACATCGATACATGTTAGAGCACATCCTGATATCTGCCATTTGAACCATTAGTTCCATGCAACTTAGCTCGCACGCATTGAGATGTGAGATGGGGCGTTGGGGCACAAGTGATGAGAGTGGCCGACTATGCACACTTTGCCCTAAACAAGTTTGAGAGTCTGAGTATCACACTTTGATACAATGCTCTACCTTTGATCATATTCAACCATGCTTTCCACATCTCTTCGATCGAGCCCAATCCTTGCACGAATTTCTCTCACAACCACGATGTGCACTCTCGATTGCAACATTCATTGGTAAAGTTCTTGAACATCGAGAGTTGCTACTCACCTTCACACGTATCATGTGGAATGTAATATTTTTGGTCTCATAGGTCATATTTGACCTCCGAAGGCGATAATATAATCTTTCTCTCTCTCTCTCTCTCTCTCTCGTACTCACTCTCACACACACAATTTCCTTCTGCGACATGAGATCACCTACACTCTCCATTTCTTGACAAGAAATAATAATTCGTGGAGGAATCAGAGTATCACCTTGTTTCGACGTATTGGTTAGTCCTTCTCGAGTATAAAAATATCCATGGAGGATTTTTATTTCAGTATTATTTTAGCTCCTTTTAATTCGGATGTAGAGGTTATTTGGATACCTTCTTCAATAATAGTACTCTTTGTTCCGGAAATGGATGAAAACTTCTTCGAGAGCCAAGAAGTTTCCTAGTTGAGTTACTTTGTATGAGGAGTCTTTCTTTCTTTCTTTCATGCCATGTGCCTTCATCCAAAGAGTGACCAAATCTAATTCGGTATATGGGGAAGGGATACGGCAAAAAATGGATTCTCTCCCGATATCCCTTGCCCATTGGTCTTGCAGAGCCAAACTCAAATTTGATCTCTTTCCATACTTCACAAGTGGTAGCTATGGATTTGTCAAGAATGAGGAGTCTTCCAATTTTTGTAATCATTGCGGCATCGTGATGTGGGAATTGCATAGGAGGAAATAAGTTAAACTAGGAATATAAAAAAGATTGAACGATAATTTGAGATATATGAAGGATAAATAATGAGTTGTATTTAAAAATAACAAAAAGTTTTAGTTCGATTGTGAAGAGCTTGTGTTATGAGTGGAGGTCAAAGGTTCGAGCCTTCCTAGGAAACTATAGGAGACTAAGTCGATGAATGAGTGGAATGGTGGACATTATGATTACTTTTTTACTTGTATTAGACACCAAAAGGAAACGTAGAGCATGCAACTGAGGAAAAAAACATGATGCATGCTAAAATAAAAAAAGCACCCACTAATTTTATTCGGGAGAGAGTCTCTTGAAACCTATAAAAGGAGAAGAGAACATATTGTTTGGGGGAGGGAAGTTAGAGATGCAAAAGTGTTGCCAAAATCCGAAGAGAGAAAGCTAGGGTAGCGAATCAAGAGGATGTGCGAGATCAACAATGACAAAATGCGACGTGGTCGTCGTTCATTGAGACATCATATTGAACCTCGAGGATATCCCCCTGATGCTCTACTCATGATCTTATCCTAGATCCTTTATCCCCCTGATGCTCTACCCCATGATCTTATCCTAGATCCTTTTACCCCTATCCTCTTCCTATCCTTCTTCTATTTCTTGTTCACTCCATGTAATGGAGCCGAGAAATTTACTCATTGTACTTCCACTCTCTTAAACTTACTATTGCACACAAAATCAAGTTAATATAATATTTATTTTCTATATTGTACAAATCCTTGTTTGAATATATGGCACAAAGACTTTGCCACAAGGATCCCGTTGGAATTTTTAGCTTCAAAATTCGAGCTTGGGATACAAAGTTACACAAATTTTGGCGAAAGCGACATAAATCAAGTGACCAAATAAATTGTATCACCGGAAAATTCATCATGCCAGTAAAAAGAAAAACCTTCATAATCTCATGTTCCTTATACTAATCCCATATTTTGATCCTAACCTTGTGTAGTAATCGTTGTTTGACTCTTGACTCCCTTCAAGTTTGAGGAGCCTTCAAGCTTGGGGAGTCAAAGTCTAAGAAGCCTTCGACTCTAAAGATTCTTTGAGTCTAAGGAGTTAGTCTA
Organism: Azolla caroliniana; assembly: GCF_043228905.1. Lineage (NCBI taxonomy): Eukaryota > Viridiplantae > Streptophyta > Polypodiopsida > Salviniales > Salviniaceae > Azolla > Azolla caroliniana. The sequence continues at coordinate 3,662,987 of NW_028230450.1, read as the reverse complement.
AGGAGCCTTTGAGTCTAAAGAGCCTTCAAGTTTGACGAGCTTTCAACCCTCGTGAGCCTTCGACTCTCAGGAGTCTTCGAGTCTCCAAACGTCTACACCCTCCTAGTCAACCCATCCTTTCTGGTTTAAGTCCTTGGTGGTCCAATTCAAATTTCACACGCACATGCGTAACTTCGTGACAACGGGGTTGAAGTCACTGACTCGCGGGTTTGAAGATACCGAATGAGATATATAAAATTAACATGCCCACTAACTCACATATGGTTCCCAAAGCAAGTCCCCAATTACATAGCAAATTTGCTTGTTAAGCCTCTCAAGGAATCAAAAAACCCAAATTATTACAATGTGTTCCTTGGTGTTCTGGATTCAAGGGTACCCACAAGAGTACACCATTTGCTACCCATGCTATAGCGGAGAATGCCATCCACGCGTCAATGGACCGACGTGAAACATGTAAAGATAATGACGAGGAGGCCGGATCTAGGGAGGGATACCGCCTACGAGCTATCTGTAGACGCATAAAACTCATAATTTTGTACGTGATGTGACTCCCATGCCATACAATAGATGTAGACCTCCCAAAAAAGATATGATATGCATAAAATGGGAGGGTTTGCTTCTCTGTTACCCTTCACTTATGTCATGTTGCTTATAGGCCACTTATTCTTGATTGGATTCCCTTTCTTGACCGGATTTTATTTTAAGGAATCATTTAGTTTACTCTTCTCTGACTTCTATTTGAACCCCAATTTCAATAAGGAAGGAAATACTTCAGATAATCAATAAAAATTGGATTTTGCAATAATTTAAATTTGCTAAATTAAAATCTAACTACTAGTCGATATATTATTGTTAATAATTAAGTAATTAACTGAGGGTTAATTAGTGTCTAATTATGTGAGTAGTTAATCACGTACGTGATTAAGTAGCGGAAGGTTATGTGTTATGTGTGAGAATGAGAGAAAGCACACTTATGAACAATAAGATAAGATGGGGGATGATTAACACGAGTATAGCTTAAGAACCTTTCTCTATATTAATAAGCATCAAGTTACAAAAATACCCACAATGAGGTACATATATATACATCCATAGAACGTAATATTCGTGTTCGTGGAGGCATCCAAACGTTTGAATACGTTTGGAAACGAACACGTTTGAAACGGGAAAAATGCGTGGTCCTTTTTTTTTCCCCTTTTTTGGTATTCTTTTTTAAGAGATGTTGCTTCTCTGTTTCTCTGTGTCGCTCCCTCTCCCCCCCTTCTCTCTCTCTCTCTCTCTCTCTCTCTCTCTCTCTCTCTCTCTCTCTCTCTCTCTGTGTGTCTCTGTCTCTACGACTTTGTTGCAGGCCTTGCCCCAACATCTTCATTGCAACAGCTACAACATACAACTTGCCCAAATATTCCAAACTTGTATGTAAAACAGAGTTGCTTCTGTCTTCATCAGTAAGTCCTCAATTCTCTATAGCTTTGGCTCTACAATTTTTGTGAAATTTAGGTAATCAAATGGGTAGACAAAAGGGTGAAGAATGGAACCATGTCTTGATTCTTAAGAAGCATCCCAAAGATATGCATGTGATGCAATGGAAATATTGCAGCCATACTTATGTTGGTGGTCCACAACGGATTAGAGTCCACTTATTGGGATTGAGAGGACAAGGCGTGGAGAAATGTAAACATGCAAGTAATGATGTAAAACAACAAATCAAGAGATTAATGGGGATTGCAAGTGAGGAAGTTGTTTCAAATGTCGATTCACCTATTCGAAATGAAAATCAAAGTATTACTTCTGCATTGATTTCTGTAAATGAAATGCATAATGTATCTCAAGCTCAAGCATGTAGTGAAACAAGGAAAAAAATGAAATTGGATGCAAATAGTTCCTTACCAATGGCATGGAATATGCAATTAAGGAAAAATGCAGAAGAGGCAGTAGCAAGGTTATTTTATGCTGAAGATATTCCACATGGAAAAGTAGAAAGTTCATTTTTCCATGATATGCTTAAGGCTGTTGGACAAGTTGGGCCTTCTTTTAAACCACCATCTGCGTATCAATTGCGCAATAAGTATTTGAATGTAGAAATTAAATCTGTCGAACGCAATTTATCACAAATGAAAGAATATTGGAAAACATATGGATGCACAATCGTTAGTGATGGCTAGACTGATACAAGAAATAGACCGATTATTAATGTTATGGCATCATCTATGTATGGCTCAGTATTTTTGAAATCAGTGGACACAAGCGGTCATGTTAAGACTGGAGAATACATTTTTAACATTTTAAAAGATGTTATTCTCGAAGTTGGACCATTGAATGTAGTGCAAGTTTGTATGGATAACGCTACTAATTGTGTGGTGGCAGGGGAGATGATAGAAAAAGAGTGGCCATCAATTTTCTATACTAGATGCACATGCCATTGTGTAGATTTGTTATTTGAGGATATCGCCAAATTGGCTTGGATTGATAACACTTTGTGATCAGCTATGAAGATTACCGTTTTCATAACTAGAAAACAAAATGTTTTGGCAATGTTTCGAAGTTTTAGTAAAAAAGAATTGCTTAAACCTTCTAATACAAGGTTTGCATATAGTTTTATTGTTCTTTCGAATTTGCTAGATGAGAGAGTATATGGTGGTTTGAAAAGAATGATGGTCAGTGAACAATGGGGCAAATGGAAGGGATCTAGAACAAAGAAGGCTGAGGAGATAGTTACAATTATTTTTGATGCTAGATTTTGGTCAAATGTGAAGATGACAGTGACATTATGCTTACCAATTTTGAAACTACTTCGTTTAGCAGATAGGGAGGGTGCTACTATGGGATTGATTTATGATCTTACGCAACAAATGATCAAAGAAATAAATAATATGTCTTCGATAGAAATTGATCCTATGAAGCTTGATGAAATCAAACTGTGCTGCAGAAATAGATGGTCAATGTTGCAATCTCCATTATATCTTACAGGGTATGTTTTGCATCCAATATGGACTAGAAATGGTCAAGAAATAAATAATATGTTGAATACTGGTTGGATGACAACAATCATGCGTTATGCTAGTGGCAATCAAGTTTTGCAAGATGCCTTGATAGATGAGTTTTATGCTTATAGAAAACAGACATGCTATATGTTTCGTCTTCCATTTGCAAAGGATTTAAATAGAATGAAAAATCCAGTTATGTGGTGGGAAGCATTTGAAACAACTACTCCCAATTTGATGAAACTCGCAATTCGTGTGCTCTCACAAGGTTCTAGTGCATCTCCATGTGAAAGGAATTGGAATACATTTTCTCTCATACATACAAGAAGAAGAAACAGGTTATCCCCATGCCATGTGGAGAAATTAGTGTACTTGCACACTAATTTACGGCTTCTCAAGAGGATCAAAGAAAGAGGTTACACCCCATTGGAAATTACAATGGAAATGGTTAATAAAGAGGAAGATGCTGAAAGATTATTGAACTTGCAAAAAGAGCGAGAAATTTTACATACTGAAAATTCAAATGATATCCTCAATAGTATGCAAGATGAGGACATTGAAGACAGTTATGTTGTTGGTAGTAATGAGGCACATTCTAGTGAGAGTTCTCAAACAAATTTCTACGTCAATTGAACAAGTAGAATTTCTAGTAGAATTTTTTGTTAGTGTCATATTTTCTTCATATTCTCGAATATAAGCTTTATGAAATTTTGAATGTTTGATGATAGTTTATAATGACATAGTCCACTTGTTGGGATTGAGAGTGAATCATTATATTATATAATATAGACCATATTCAATCCAATCAAACGTGTCAATCCAATCCAACTTGGAGATGATTTACCATACGCGTATATATGAATCATTCGCGAATGCGAATGCACGTATGATACGTATGGTTCATTCTATGTATACATCTAATGTGCAAGGGTGGACATGTGTGAGGTGAATATAGGTACAATGATGTGAGTCCTATATTAAATGAACTTAGTAGTGGAGGATCTAGAATGTATCCACACTTAAGTACAAGTATAAAATCATATTTAAGGCTTTGAAGTCAATACACTAATTAGATTTTATGTATGCAACTACTAAGTTACACATTTGACAAAATAACTAAACCTAGTTGAGCTTGATATCTCAACAATTATTCACCCATATATATCTTATTTTCCAAATCACACCTACATACTATTGTAGTAGTGCCATACATTTTTTATTTCAGTTTCAAATAAAGAACTTACAAAATTATCAGGACTTACATCCCGCCACCCAATTATGTGATCCATGAATGGTTCATATATTTTTGAATTGCTTTCTTTTCAAAATTTGAACCCAATTTTATTATCCAACAAGGAACTAGAGAACTTACCCTATCTTTAACCTTTTATATATTTCTTGTTTCACTTGTTTCCCATGTGCTCTTCTCACATCACAATGACATAATGTTTCCCTCTAGTTTAGTTCATTGATAGGTGGCATTGTCGTTCACTCGGATTGCCATGAATGATCCAAACCAATGCCTTGCAAACTTCCTCATTGACTATGTTGATTGTCAAGTTATTGTCATAAACATTTACCCAATCCCCTTCTTCAATCTTCCTAAGATGTAGGCGATATACTTGGTCAAAAATTCGCTTGTTTTGGATTCTAGCTTACTTCAATATGTCCAATGCCAACTTTAAGTTCTCCATCCATCTTTCAAGTTATCGTATCCACATCGCTAAGAGGTCATATCTACTCATTTCATTCTCCTAGGGCATTGTCACCCCCCATGACGTGATCAACTTCTCAACAAGCATTACGAGCTTTTGATCATACATGAACTTTGAGTTGTTCTATCCACCTGCAAAGTAATGTAACAATTGAGGCCAATCTCCAACCTTCCACGCACAAGCTTTGATAAATGCTTTTACTATGGGAATGTGCCCTCGCTCAATCTTCATGATATTTAGACACAAAAGATCTTGGATCCTCTTCCTAACAAATTCCTCTTAGTGGTGTGTCTATCCTCTTCTTGGGGTGCTTCCAAAGATACCTCCCTTGTAAGGAATACATGTATTCTTGGGGTGCTTTCTTTCGAATCCTTTGGGCCTCCTCTTTAGTCCATGATGGATCTATTGTGAACCACTCGTGGACTTTATATTTGTCTTCCTTAAATGTGGAAAATGTTCATTCATCGTCTCTTTCAGATGTTGTGGGAGTCATCTTAAAGAAATATAGTTCATCATCAAGTCCTCTTCTACAAACTCCTTGTCGTCCTCTTCGTATCTAACCCTAGAAAACACGACAACCATGTGTCATGTGTCAAATTTCCAAGTTAAGTGATTTAATATAGGCTATTTAGCATAACATAACTATATCCGGCATCAAGTACCCGAAAATCATTCCAAGGATCGGAAGATAGTCTACTTTGATGGCAACTTCTCCTCCAATCAAGTAATCATAGTCGACCTTAACAACTAACACAATTTCCCATAGCTCTCTCTTTACTTGAGCATAATTCCTCTATATTTCAATTAATGCCTTTTCCCCATATCGAGTTTTTTACAACAACTTTGGTTGAAACTCGGAAGTTGCTCAGTGTGCTACACAAAACTCACATGATATTTGAATCCATATCAATAGATAATAATACCGAACGTAGAGAAGGATGAAATTTGATAGTAATGTAGGATCGTTGGTGTGGCAAAAACAATCCATCCTCGTAAATTTCCCCAATGACAAAAGACATCCATCGTAATGCAACGGGATTTTCCTACTTAGAGTAAAATCTGTGGTCGGGGATTCGAAAATATGCTTTTGATTTGATGCTTGTCCTTCATTTTTTGATTCAATCACTCATTCTATTATATGTATGTATGTATGTTGTATGTATGTATGTATGTATGTATGTATGTATGTATGTATGTATGTATGTATGTAATCATGATTATTGTTTTGTAGTCTTAGAAATATGGATGCATAAGTTTTTACTTTTCTGAAACATTTGAATGAAATGCTACTCTGTTTCTGCTCCGAGGCCAGATTCTCATGGATGGATGTTTAGACCATGACCTGAAGAACGAAACGGTTACTTGCTACCCGCAAAGATGAGTATGAATAGAATGTATGCTTAGATGTGGTGTAATAAGGAAAGGGTGCAGTTTCTCGATGACAATATTTGAGGAAGATTCAGTGTTCATAATGTGATTGGCAATGTAATTTATGAGGAAAGATTCCACGTTCATAATGTGATTTGCAATGTAATTTATGAGGAATATCTCACCTCCTAAGGTGGGTTTTCGCATTGGAAACATGAGGAAGATTTAATCTTTGTAATGTGACTTTATAATGCATGCATAAGATTTCACCTTTAGTCACTGTGTCCAAGGATTGTGCCAAAAATAAGGAAGTATAATAATCAAGGGCATGAATTTCAGTTGATGTTCTAAAAGAAGGGTTATTGATGTTCTATCCCGAAGTTTAATCAGTATGTATGCGAAATGCGGTGTAGCATAATAAAGCGATTCATTGATGAAAAGCACGATGAAGATTTCACTTTTGCAGCTTTACTCAAGGATTGTTCCAAAAGGAAGGATGTTTTTCAAGGCCATAAATTGCACGTTGATATTCTCAAAAAAGGGTTACTTGGAAAAAGCCCTTACCTATCCAGCAGTTTAATCAGTATGTATGCAAAATGTGGTTTACTTGAGAAAGCTCAGGAAGTACTTGATGAGATCCCCATTCGCAACGTAGTGTCTTGGAATGCACTAATTTCAGGTCATGCTCAACAGGGGCAAATTTATGAAACATTGAATTGTTTTGGACAGATGAAAAAAGAGGGCATATCTCCAAATGCAATCACTTTCATTTGCATCTTGAAGGCATGTGGCAATGTAGAATCTATTGACAAAGGTGAAGAAATTCATGACGAAATTGTAGTTAGGGGCTTGGTAGACAAAGATGTGGCCCTTGGTACTGCTATTGTGGATATGTATGTAAAATGTGGTGCTCTTGCAAGAGCAAAAGAGGCGCTTGAACAACTGCCTGTTCGAAATACAATAACTTGGAATGCATTAATTTCAGGGTATGCCCAACATGGGCAAGGTCATGAAGCATTGAATTGCTATGAAAGGATGAAAAGTGAGGGCCTCTCTTCTGATATTGTCACGTACATTTGCATCTTGAAGGTGTGTGGCAAAACAAAAGATTTAGAAAAGGGCACAGAACTTCATAATCAGATTCTGAATAGGGGGTTCATAGGCAAGGATGTAATGCTTGGTAATGCTTTGGTGGATATGTATGCCAAATGTGGCATGCTTGCAAGAGCTGAAGAAATGCTTAACGAGCTTCCATCTCGAAATGTAGTTACTTGGAATGCTCTCATTACTGGACATGCTCAACAAGAACGTGGTCTTGATGCATTGGAGTGCTTTGAACGTATGCAAATTGAGGGTCTCTCTCCAGACGAGATAACTTTTATTTGCATCTTGAAGGTATGTGGTCAGATTAGAGCTTTAGATAAAGGGAAACAAATTCATGAAAAAGTCATGACACGAAGCTTGTTGGAGAAGGATATTATGCTTGGAAATTCTTTGGTGGATATGTATGCAAAATGTGGCGAGCTTGCAAATGCACATCTGGTGCTTGAGAAGCTTCATGTTCGCAACATAGGTTCTTGGTCTGCGCTGATTGCGGGATATGCACAGCAAGAGAAAGGTCACGAAGCATTGAATTGTTACGAACAAATGGAAGGTGAGGGCCTTCTTCCAGATGCAGTAACCTTCATTTTCATCTTAAAGGCATGTGGTATCGTAGGAGCTATAGAAAAGGGCAAACAAATACATGAAAACATCTTGAAGAAGGGTTTGCTAGAGGAAAATATTGCGCTTGGCACTGCATTGGTCGACATGTATGCCAAATGTAGTGCACTCTCAAAAGCTCACCAAGTACTAGAAGAGCTTCCTGCTCGAAACATAATTATGTGGTCTGCATTAATTACAGGGTATGTTCGAAAAGGTAATGGAAAAGAAGCTCTGAATTACTTTGAATGCATGAAATATGAGGGTCTGTTTCCAGATGCAATTACCTTTATTTGCATCTTGAAGCCTTGTGGCACCATGGGAAATATAGATATGGGGAAGAAAATTCATGAGGAGATTGTAAAAAGGTGCATGCTTGATAAACATACTGAGCTTGGCACTGCTTTGGTAGATATGTACTCAAAATGTGGCGAACTTGCAATAGCGCAAGAATTGCTTAAAGAAGTTTCTTTTCGAGATGTCTCAGGTTGGAATGCACTGATTGAAGGATATGCCCAGTATGGGGAATTTCAGGAAGCATTGAACTGTTTGCAACAGATGGAAGATGAAGGACTTTCTCCAAATGCTGTCACTTTTATTTGCATCTTGCAAGCTTGTGGCAGCATGAGTGCTATAGATGAGGGCAAAAGAATTCATGAAATGATTTTGCAGAGGGGCTTGTCAGAGAAACATATTGTTCTTGGCACTGCTCTGGTAAATATGTATGCCAAATGTGGTGTGCTTAGTAAAGCACAAGAAGTGCTCCAAGAAGTAATTGCTCGGGATGTAGTATCTTGGAACACTCTAATTTCGGGCTATGCACAACAGGGGCAATATGAGGAAGCATTGAACTCATTGGAACGTATGTTGTGCGAGAGCTTCTCTCCAGATATGGTCACCTTGATTTGCATATTGAAAGCTTGTTGTAGCAAAGAAGCTATAGTGAAAGGTAAACAAATTCATGTCATTAGTTTTTATTTTGAGATGGATACTGTGCTGGGAAATGCTTTGGTTGATATGTATGCCAAATGTGGTGTGCTTGCAAAAGCAGAGCTAGTGTTCAAAGAGCTTCCCATTCAGAGTATACTCTCTTGGAATACACTGATTGTAGGATATGTCCAACAAGGGCAAGGCTATGAAGCACTGAACTGTTTTGAGAGGATGCAAAGTGAGGGATTATTTCCAGATGTTGTTACTTTCACTTGTGTCTTGATGGCTTGTGGGAATTCCTTAGCTATGGATAAAGGCAAGCAAATTCATGGACAAGTTCTAAGTAGAGGCTTGTTGGAGACGGATATTGTGCTCGGTGATGCTTTGGTGAATATGTATGTCAAATATGGTGTGGTTTCAAAAGCACATAAGGTGCTTAAACAACTTCGTTATCGAGATGTAGTCACTTGGAATGCACTAATTGGAGGATATGCCCAACAGGGCTTGTGCCATGAAGCATTCAAGTGTTTAAAACAAATGCAAAGTGAGGGTCTCTGTCCCGATGCTGTCACCTTTATTTTCACCTTGAAAGCATGTGGCAATTCAGGATCTATAGAGAGGGGTGAGAAAATCCACAAAGAGATTGTGAATCAGAGCTTACTAAAGAAAGACGTTTTGGTCGGAAATGCACTAGTTGATATGTATGCCAAATGTGGGATGCTCGTAAAGGCGCAACAAGTGATTGAGGAGCTCCTTATTCGGGATGTAGTTTCTTGGAACACACTAATAGCGAGGTATGCTGAACATGGGAAAGGTGATGAAGCATTGATTTGTTTCAAAAGAATGCAAAGTGAGGGTATTTCTCCAGATCAGGTGACGTTTCTCTGTGTTCTAAGTGCATGTAGTCATTCAGGGCTATTGGATGAAGCTGAAATGCTTTATGGAAATATGAGTAAAAAATATGGAGTCAATCCAAACATAGAGCACCATACCTGTATGGTATTGGCTTTTGGGTGTGGAGGGCACTTTGATAAGGTGATGTCAGTGATTAAGGCAATGCCATCTTCAGATTATCCCGCCATTTGGCTTGCGTTATTGGGAGTTTGTAAAAAATGGGGAAATTTGAAACTTGGACAATTAGCATTTGACCAGGCATTACAACTGGATAATTGTTGTGCTGCCGCATATATCCTTATGGTTGATATCTTTGCACTTGCTGGCATGCAAGCCGACGTCAAAAAAATTGAGTCAATGCAAATGAAGTACGTGTCATCGAAGAAAAAGCATGGAAATAATGTGGGTGATGTTGAGGCAATAGGAATGAAAGTACAAAGTAATGCAAATGAAGCACGCGGCGTTTCAATGAAGAAGGAGAATAATCTGCTAGTTTGAGGCAATGTGAAATGCAGTACATGGCATGGAAAAAGAAGCAAGGAAAGTTATATGTATGTTGTTGAGGCAATGCAAATGTAGTCTGTAAATGGGATGGAAGAAGCAAGGAAAGTATTGTCCTACAATGCATGCTTCCAGAAGTACACTTGGAGGCGTAACTCTTGCGACAATGCAAATGAAGTACTTGGAAGCAAGGGAAATAATGTGTATGTTGTTGAGGGAATGCGAATGACATACACAGCACATAAGAAGCAAGGAAAGTCTTGTCCTTCATAGAATGCACTCTTCCTGAAGTACACTTGTTGCGATGTGTATGAAGTATGTGGCATCAAAGAAGATGCAAGGAAAAAAAATGTGTATGTTGTTGAGGCAATGTGAATGAAGTACATAGCATCGAAGAATCAAGGGAGGTCTTGTCCTAGAATGCACTCTTTCTGAAGTATACTTGGAGGTTCAACTCTTGTGGCAATGATGACACAATTGGCAAATTCTTTCCTCTAGAGGCATTCATTCACATCTGCCAAGCGCAATGTCTAACTTATGTGATGAAGTTCACAGTTGCCTTATCATGTTGCGGAGCGCATAGGATAGATGTTTGTCCATATAAGATGGCCTAATGATGAACCTATCCTCATCGTGTATAAAGTGTCTTATAGTGGGCCATCTTCCTATCAAATGATATTTTGGGCTGATCCATGTTATCTTATTTTCCAAGTTAATAATGTTAGTTTGGATCTCTCTATTATTTTCCACCTTCGTCATGTTTAGATGGGGACAATCTGAGCTTATGCCATGTGTCTCAAACCATTGTTGCATTTCAGCATGCCAATAATGAATATGTCCATGTTCAACAAGTTGTTTTGATGACATAAGTGCCAACCTTGAGTATCTTCCTTTAGGGAGCTCCCAAAGCCGATGGATACATGTCACTGATCAAAATAATGCTACCATGGGCCACTAATGCTTTGCTCCGTATAATGCAGGCAATAATTGAAACTAAAGGTCTCTCTAAATCTTTCCAATTATTTGCCTTGGTTAAGACTCGGTCCCATGTGTCAATTCCATGGAGAAGAGTTTGTGTCACAAGTGTACCAAATAGCCAATTTTAGTTCGTGGGTCATGGAATTGCAAATGTGCACAATGTGAATGAAGTACGCAATATGGAAGAAGCAAGGGAATCTAGTCCATCCTAGAATGCACTATTGTTGAACTACACTTGGAGCTTGGAGGTGTAACTCTCGTTGCAATGTGAATGAAATACATGGCATCAAAGAAGATACAAGGAAAATAATGTGTATGTTGTTGAGGCAAAGTGAATGAAGTACATGGCATAGAAGAAGTAGCCTTGTTCTAGAATGCACTCTTTCTTAAGTATACTTGGAGGTGTAACTCATGCATGTAGTCTATTATGACACTCTTGAAGGTAAAGAAATTCTAGGTCCTCCCATGTCTCAAAAGAGTGTCAAGACACTAGCTCCAGTGTGTACTAAGACTATAGTCTTTGCCTCTCCATTGTCACATCTGTCATTGGAGTAAAGCAACACAATTCTCCCTTGACCAGACCATGTCTATTATGCCACTCTTGAAGGTAAAGAAACTCTAGGTCATCCCATGTGTCAAAAGATTGTCAAGGCAATAGCTCCGGTGTCTACTGCACCTATACTCTTTGCCTCTTCATTGTCACATCGGAGTAAAGCAACACAATTCACCCTTAACTAGATCGTACATTGTTTGTGGGTATCACTTGACCATGTTGTTTTAACTTTAATTGTGCATTTAGAATGTGTATTTGTAGGTGAGCAAGTTCTTTTTACCCCATCATTGAGATTCATTTGTCTCTACTTCATGAAAGGCAAGCAAGGCTTAATGAGTGCGTATCTCATAATGCCTTTTAAGGGATGATGGCATTGATGTTCTCATCGTATAGATAGAAATACTAGCTTTGTGTTCATGGCCCATACATCTAACTCAATTCACCAAAACTAGAAGGCTTGTAAACAAGTTTCAGTTAGTCGTTTTAGATAAAAAAATGTGTATATCTTGATTAATTAAGTTGAAAAGCTACATGAAGGAAAGAGGATCTTAGTGAATGTAAAGAAGAGAGAATGAGAATCATAAGATAGCCCCAAACTTAGGGCAACCAAAGTCCTCGTTTACATTAGAGTTCTTGCCCTTTTACACAAGTTGGAAACTCTAAAGTGTCCCTTCACATTCCAAGCCCATTGACCATTCATTGTTCCTACATAATAAAGCATTATGTTTCTCCACAAATTACATTGTAACCATGTTTCTTACATACATTTGACCTATGACTAATAGTTGAGATTTAAAATACTAAAGCCTTTTAGGGTTTGTTACAACCTATGAAATATGACATTATTTCTTTTAACATGCATATGTGTGCCTTCTTTTTCTGGTTCATTTGGGGTTCAATCTTTTGTTACAAAGAAATTAAATTATGGGAGCTATGGCTCGACATGATTCTCCTTTTAGCCTTTCCAACCAACTCTATCTGCTCCATGCACCCTAACATCACATATAGCAAAGTGATCTTTAAAGAATTTCACAACCGTTACGTTTCAAACAAGGGAGTGTGCATTCTTTGATTCTCTTCGTGCCTACCTCTAATAATAAAATTTTACTCTTTTTTTCTCTCTTTCATATGTGGTGTCGTCTCAAGGTGGACATCACTGAAAGCATATCTATTGATCAACAAAATTCTACCTTCATGTTGATGTTGTGAGAAAAAGAATCCGGACCACCGTATACCCTATCAGTAGTGAACCCAACAAGAGTTGTTGTCAATCACTCTTGAGGCACTAGTGTCACAACCTTATTTCCAAACACTTTTGAGGCCCTTGAGGCATTTGCAAACACTATCAAACTCATTTCCCCATGTTAACCCTCAATTAAGAGATTGATTAGGTCTTAAGAATAACTTGAAGTTTAAACATACACACTTAATAACAAAGACAAACAATATGTATATTAATAATGACTCTGTCTTGATTAATATAAGTGCTTACAATACACATGCAAGAAGGAAGCGTGATTAAGGTATAACTATTTAGTTCTTAACCTTAATTTCTCAACTCACTTAAGTGAAAGGTTAAGGAAGAGGGAGGAGAGAGCTCAAGCTCAAGCTATTAGAGGATCTAAAACTGAAGAGGGAGAAGAAGAACTACAAAAGTCACCAAAAGTGACTTTTTACAATGAGGTTTGGCCTCTTTCACAATGGGGTGGCCCTTTGACCTAGAGCATTTAAGGGAGTTTTTGTTCTATTCCTCTTTTCTCTAATGTTCCATTGAGGTCGGTGTCAATGCCAACCCCAATGCCTTCATGAATCTTATTACATATGACGAGTACTTAACATATAGCTTAATAGTGTCGAGTATATACTATATGTAACATGATCCACCAAGACATTACCATTGATATTAAAGAACATGCATGGGACCAATAAAATATGAACACAACAAAGTTGGCCTTAGAGCCTTAGGCCCAATGGTCATCCTAATATGAAAGGGATCAATATATTTGTAAAAGAGCTATAAAGGTCACTTTTGTGCATCTCTTCATCTCTTCATCTTGAGCTTTCTTTCCTTTAACCTAAGCTACAACTCTCTCTCTCACACTCAAAGGTCTTTGTAAGTTCACTCCGGCCATTGTTTTCAACATTCTATAGCTCGTTGCAAAGTTCTTTTAGAGAGTTTTCTAAAGAATGTTCATTTACTGAATTCCATTACTATGGTGAGAAGTTATGAGCATTTTCATCTGCAACCATCTTTGCCCCACGGTTCCTCAAACACAAGGTAGATTTTGAAGCCCTAAATCAAGTGAAAGGTACATTCTCTCTCCATCCCTCTCTGTCTCTCTCTTCTCGTAGGGTTTGTCCCTATAATGGCAAACACTCGTAAAGCCGCTGCAAAGTTCGGGGGTATGATTGATAATGAGCTGAGATCACCAACAAATCTCGATTCCAATGCAATGGACAAAATGCCTATGAGTCACTTGATTTCTCTTCAAGAAACCATAAACAAGCAAGGTGAAGAGATTAGGATGTTAATGAAAAAGAATTCTAAGTTCCAAAGTGTTGTCATTGAGAATGAAAGTCTTAAGCAAGTGGTTGCAAAGCTTCAAGAAGAGATTCAAGAATGTAAAAGAGCTTCTTTTGAGCCTTAACAAGATTGAGTTAAAGGAAACATTAAAAGAAGAAAAATTGGACATGATGAGGCGGGATGTAAGTGAGATGAAAAATCTATGTACAATGAAGTCATGGGCCGATGTATGTGGTGGGGATGTGGTATCAAACTCATCTAATATGCATGTGATGCATTAAGAGAAGAATATAGAAAGCATAGATGTATGAGAATTGAAAGAACGTGAACGACGATCAAAGAACATTGTCGTCTGTGGGATTAAAGAAGAGAGTATGGAAACACTCGCATCCCTTGGAAAGGCCATTAACACGTTCGCGTTCAGAAGTGGAAGGATCGCGCATTCCACTTTTAGATTCCCTTTATAGTCACACAATTTTAGCTTGTTGTGAAATATGACGTGCACCAGTATCACATGATAAACCACATAGGGTGAATTTATTGATTTATTAATCGGATACATCTCTATACCATGAGAACATGCTATTTATTGGAGAAAATATAAATGTACTAGATTTATTCTTGCAATGTTTACAAATTTAGGGTTGGTTTTTACCGCGCATTCATTTTATACAAATTAATTATTTGACTAAAGCATTAACAAACAAGAATTCCATTTTTGCGAGATGTTAATAGCATAGGTTTACAGTGGTTAAACTTTCCAAGAGAGGTGTATATGCTATTTGAGAAATTGATATTTACATATTATTGAATACAATATATAATGACTAATAGTTAGTAAAGATCATTAGGATATAATACCAAATGTATATGTTCATGACAACACATGAAAATTAGAAGTAGAAAGCGTACTCATAACTACTGGTTTACATTACATTAGACATACAATAATATACCCAAAACATATATGACTATTGTTAAGGTATAGGTAGTGCTAAATTTTTGGGTGCCATAATAGAGATAACTCTCTGGAATTAACGTTAAAGCATGCATTACAATTTTCATTTGATTGTCTACACATAAACACTAAATCAAGAGGTTAAACACATATATACAAATGGAGTAATAATAATCTAGCCCTCCATACATCCAGTCCAGACAACCATCAACCATCAACCATAGAAACATGATTATTGTTGTACAATCCCCTCTTATAAAGCAAATACTCCCCAATATCTACAATGCCTCCTTCAGTCCCCGTAAATGTTATTTATCATAGTTATTCTATAAGTATAATAAATTCAAAAAGTGATTGGCAATAGCAAACATGGAACTAAGTTTTATAAACACAATTGATGGGTAAATATGAAGAATGAACATACATTTTCTTTGATCTTAACTATATACTTAGATGATAGTCCAACAAATTTAATAAATATGTGCCACAAGATATAAATATAGCAACACATTAATTAAAACATAATATAACACCATATAAACAAATAAATTGGATCATATTAGGAAATAGAATTGATTAAAAGATCTTGATTAGAAGTAAATACATTAAAAGTTTTTTTATACACTCTAACTACATCGCTAGGAGAGTATCCATATCATTGGATACATCATCAATCGGTGAACTATCATCCACTTTTAGCGCAGTAGTATCCACTCCAGATAGACTCGCTACCGTGGGGTCCTCCGTTAAGTCATCGTCAAGCTCTACGAGTTCCCTAGGTTCACCGGCCAAAGGAGGAATCGGCTCATAGGAGGCAGGCTGAAAATGTTCGGTATCTGCCATATGTTTGGCCCCTACCTCCTCATCTTGATCGGGGCATTCCCAAAGCGCGCGAAGCCTCATGTTGATGAAGTTCACTTGCTCCTCATCTTTCTCCAATGCAACCGAATTTCCGAAAAGCTTCAAAGCACATGCTGAAGTGGTGCATAAACACCATATATAAGAAATAATGAGTATTATCATAGGTCTAAATATAAATAAAACCTTCAACACATTAAGGAAAATTATTTGACCATTTACCTGTGCTAGAAAACAAGTCCAATATCCAGTCATTTTCATTCGAAAACATCTCCACAAGGCGTATCATTAAATGTTGGGGCTTCTGGTAGGGATTCACAAGCCCACGCTAAGTCGTGGTCACATGTCGAAGCTTCCGTGTCACGACTGGATATACGAGCAGGTTAGAGCATCCCACCTCATTCGAATGCTCCTTGATTCTTTGCTTCTTGATCTCGTCATAATAACCAACTGTTATATATTCCATTGCGTTGACGAACCGAAAAGTCGGTCCCCTATTTATGTTGGTTTTAATCCAGACCATTGACAAAAAAGTTATAAGCAGTTTAAATTATAATATATAATTCCTATTGAGATACAGTGCTTTCGATAAAATCCTTACCAAGCAAGGTTCTCAATTCCATGGCAACAAGATCTCAACGCTTGAGCCATGGAATATCCCTGATCCATGCTATGAAATATTACAATTCTCCACAAGGAAGCAGTGGTCAAGTCGGAGAAATCTTTTACCATTTTTTCCAACTGCTTGAACCTAAACGGTTCGTCATCGTAGATCGAACCAGCCATACGAAAACCGTATGGAATATCAGCTACCATTAATGTATACTCTTTCTTTGGCAGCTTCTGGATCATGTCAGCAACATCCCCACAATAAACATTGTAGTACAGATCTCTGGTGATGTCATTTCTGTGGCTAAACTTCTTGAAGGTGCCGTTATCTTCCACCTCAAACGCCCTTACCAAGCGTCGATCCTTCTCTTTTCTGGCCCTTTCAAGATGCGCAAGAAAGGATGTTGGAAAGTCATGTATATCCTTTATTTCACCATGCCTCTTACTCCGACATGGTTTCTAAAAAATAAGACATCAACAAAGTTATAGTGATACACGGGATGGACCACCACAAATCGATCAAACAAAGAGTTATACTCACCCAATCCTTAAATGCAATGAAATATTTCAATAACGCCTTGCGTTATCGGATATTCTTCAGTCACTTGTTCCCATGATAAGCAACCTAGTTGCTTCATCATCACTTCTTGTTGGGAGACAGGTCCCTCCGGATGGTGAAGACCCGATGAGAACCGGATGAGGAGTACCCGGCTACGGAGAGCCGGATGGTGAAGACCCGGTGAGAACCGGATGAGGAGTACCCGGCTACGGAGAACCGGATGGTGTAGACCCGGTGAGAACCGGATGAGGAGTACCCGGCTACGGAGAGCCGGATGGTGAAGACTCGGTGAGGAGTGCTCACCGGATGAAGAGACATATTCGTAAATATGTTTCTGAGAGTCCATCGAGGCTATATTTGTAAATAGCCGAAAAGTCATATTAGTATAAATATGACTTAGGGAAAACTTTTGTTAGTTGTTGTCATTCTTGTTGGCGTAAGAAGAGAGTGTGTGTAACTGTGTACAGAGAGTGAGAGAGAGAGGAAAAGGTCGTTGCCTCTGTTGTAACCGCCGCCTGTGGCGAAGATCGTGAGCACGAGGTCGTTGCCTCCGTGAACTCACTGTTTTACATTCTAACATAAACACGTTCGCGTTCACAAGTGGAAGGATTGCACATTCCACTTGTAGAATCTTCTTAAAACGAAGCAAATACACCCTCTCTACAAAAATTGGATGCACTGGTATCACATGTTCCTCAACTTGATGAGAATTTGCAAATATAAAAATACATGATAGATCTACGAGTGGAGATCATTAGAAATCATGCAAGTTTAGACATGTTGATAAGTTAATGTAGGCATAATAAAGTTCAACTATGGCTCAATATGTCACTACTGTGCGACAAGGGAAACACTAACTTAAAGACTTATATTAATTAGGTAAGTTTTACAAAAATATCAGGTGTACTTGTATCCATACTAATAAAATGAGATATAATTTATACTTTGACCCATACGTGCATGTATGTAATTGTGGAAAATGTAGGATAGTGCACATTAGGATAAGTGATTGGAATAACTAACTTATTAAAGTATTCAATACTTGTATTTAAAGTTGATCTAATCTATTCCTCAGTTTGTTCATATGGGATCAAACCATATGTTTATAATTGTGGACAATGTAAGGCAGTGAACTTTAGGATAATGTCGTGGAAATAACAAACCTATTAGGCTTTCATACCTGTATTTAAAATTGATCTACTCTATTGCTTAGGTGATTCACACAAGATCAAACTCCGAACGATAACGCAACTGGAACCATTATCAACACACTACACAATCTAAGCAGCAATGGAATAGAAACATAATAGTTTTAACAATAGAAGACAAAGATCCATAATAACAACATGGACAGTTATGGCAACAATTATAGGGCCATGTTCTGTTAAGGTTAGCTTGGACCAAAATCAGCCTCAATTTAAACTAGTTCATGTTTCTCCATAAGTTTGGTAGTCAGCTATGCACGCGGTGAAACCAATGTCATAAATCTACTAATCAAGTATATAAAAATAAAATTGAAACATATAGAAGATTATAAAGAATAGAATCCACTAGGTAAAACCCAAAATTTGTATTAATAATGTGAAATCTTAACAAATCGTCAGTGTCATTTTCTTCATAGAGTCTATTACATAGCAATCAATTCATCAACGTCATTTTCTTCATCATCTTGTGTAGAACTGTCTTCGACTATACGTGCATTGGTTTCCCCTATTAGCCGAGCCAACGAAATATCTTCTATAAGCTCATCATCAAGCTCTATTAGCTCCCCCGGTTCGCCGGCTAACGGAGGAATAGGCTCTCACGAAGCAGGTTGAAACCTTTCTGTATTGGCGAGGTTCTTTGCACCGACCTCCTCATCCTGGTCTGGGCACTCCCACAAAGCCTTAATCCGCATATTAATAAATATAACTTGGTCCTCGTCCTTCTCCAATGCAACTGTATTTCTAAAAAGCTTCAATGCACATGCAGACTTAGTTCCTGTGATGTAAGTAACAAGAAGATTTAGTTGTCAAACGAAAAAAAAGGGATTGGTTATCTCAAGATCATTACCCTAGTTCGAGGAATACCTGTGCCAGAAAAGAGATCTAATATCCAGTCTCCTTCGACAGAAAACATCTCGATCAAGCGCATCATAAGTCGTTGAGGTTTTTGGTATGGGTTGACAAGTCCCCGTTCTGTCGTGGTGACATGTCGCAATTTCCGTGTCACTGCTGGATATACCAACAGATTTGAACCTCCCACTTCATTAGAATGCTCTTTGATTCTCTGTTTCTTAATTTCATCGAAGTAGCCAACCGTTATGTATTCAATGGCATTAACGAACCGAAAAGTTGGCCCTCTATTTACATTGGTCTTGATCCTATAAAAAATAATACATCGAGTTAAGAATAGATTCAACAACCTTAAGAAATGCAATATAGTGAAAGACACCTATAAATAATCCTTACCATGCAAGGTTCTCGATGCCATGGCAACGAGATCTCAAAGCTTGAGCTACCGAGTACCCTTGGTCCATACTATGAAAGACAACTATTCGCCACAAGGATGCGGTCGTTAGCTCAGCGAAATCCTTGACCATCTTCTCCAATTGTTTAAACCTAAACGGTTCATCGTCGTATGATGACCCAACCATTCGAAATCCGTAAGGAATATCCGCAATCATTAGCGTATATTCCTTCTTTGGCACCTTCTGGATCAAGTCGATGACATCACCGCAAACCACATTGTAGTAAAGATCTCTCGTAATATCTTTTTTGTGGCTAAATTTTTTAAAGGAGCCATCTTCCTCCATTTCGTACGCCTTGACTAAGCGACGATCCTTTTCTTTTCTGGCTCGCTCGAGATGTGCAAGGAAGGATGTAGGGAAATCGTGTATATCCTTAACTTCTCCTTGTTTCTTGCCTCGACACGGTTTCTAATAGAAACAATAGGACATTAGGTATTATTATACAAGCTCTACATATGATGAAAGGGTAATGAAAAACCATGAATACTAACCCAATCCTTGAATGCAATAAAATACTCTGATAACGCCTTATACGAAGACGTTAGAGGATAATCCTCGGTCACTTGTTCCCAAGTTATACATCCAAGTTGTTTCATCATAACTTCTTGGATCTTCATGTACACCTTATGACTGTAAAATTAGAAATCAAGATTAGAACTTTGAATTACACTAGATAGACTACAATTTCAGTATTTGAAAGACTTACTTATTGAACTCAGTGACCATTTCTTCAAGGCTTAAATCTTTCGCCACAACCCTTGACAAAACCGACACAAGAAGCTGCTCATCCTTAATACCTTGCATCGCTCTCCATAGAGACAGTTTCATGTCGTCTGCCGCTTCTTCAATTGTCAAGTCAATTTTCTTGGCGGCTTGTGACTTTAACTCTAGTTGAGGGTCAACCCTACATTTCTTTTGTCGTTGACCCTTTACCTCCTTATTCTCCCACATTGAGAAGATTTGATCTTGTAGGTTCCATACTTCTCCATCTCTAAACGCCAATTGAAACCAAGACTCATACTTTCGAAGAACATCGGACCTAACATTATCATCTCCCACAATGCCGACTTCATGCAGACATTGACGTCGAAGGCCTGGATGTAACTTCACACCAAACTTTTGTTTCACATCTAAATACTCGTGGTGGAAGAACCGTATACGCTCAATGGATGACATTTTCTGCCTATAGTCATTATCATTATTATGGTCCCATGCCAACAGCTTAGCCTCTTCGGTTGTGAGCCCAACATAAATTTTGCACTCGGCATACTTGAAGAAGAAAGTTGTTGGATGTTCTCTCACAAGTTGCCGACGTGCCTCTGCTGAATGCGATCCACCAATGACAAAATAATTATATTGATCATGCTTTCTAATATCAAAATCTTCAATGGTTTCACATTCTTCAGGATCTACCATAACAATAAAAGGCACCACAGTGGCATGAGGATTAATTTTCATTTTTTTCTTGAGATTTTGAACATGCATGCGGTGTGGCTCTCTAATCTCAAGTGGTCGTCGACTTGTTTTTTCATCAATAGGGGGCCGATGGATGTGTGTTATAGGCAAATTAAACACTTGCCCTTTCCTGACCAGTTTCCGTTGCATTAACTCTCTCCTTATCTTATTCTGCTCGGATGACAAAACACCCGAGGCCAGCTCAGCTCCTGGCGTCCCCTTATTATCCTCCTCTTCGTTTTCACTTGTTGAATCCGTATCTGACATTTTGGTTGTCTTCTTCTTTGGTGGTCTTGACTGGACTTTGGATACCCTTTTTGTGGCCTTCAATGGGGAGGGCACTTCATCTCTTAGAGTTACATGGCCTTGTATATAAGGCCTCAAGGTAACAATAAGGTTTTGTGAGCTTTCAAGATCTTTTTTGAATGCTTCTGGCCCACAAGATTCCTTTACTAAAAGGTCTTCTGAAAGGAACACTTTACGTACCCCCTTGGAGCACTCTATCATTACCAGTATGTTGGCCGAATCTGCATCTTCGTAGTCAAATCGTAGAATACGGCCATACATAAATGGGGTTTCCTTTCCAAGCTGCCCCTCACCCTTCTTCTTTGTTGTATACAATACGACTTTTTTCTTTGAGTCGACATATTGCATACACCATTCCTTGTCCGTTAGATCTCGGTCAGGAAGGTCTTCACCTCCAGTAGCGGCGACAAGTTTCTTTTGGCTAACATCACTATGTGGCTGAGATTTTGTCTCTTCGTTAAAGAGAAGCTTTTTCCCTCTCTTCATGATCTCAGGAGCTACCTTGGTCTGGGCTTCGATTGGAGAACCTTGTATGCGAAGCTTTATTTTCTTCACGGGTCGGTCCGACAGGTTCTCAAACGACCTATTTAAGAAAGTATATGCAAAAACATAAGTTAGGTGGTCACGTAGATTAAGGTTGTATATTAACATGAAGAACAGTTCTCACTAGCAGTCCTATATTCAAAAATCTATTATAGGCAGGGCTATTCAACCTAGAAAATATATATCGTAATAAGTAAACAGGGTTATATATTCTTTTAAATAGTAGGTATGACTTATATAGATTCCAAACCTATATTGAGGAGAATTTGCTATCGTAAAGGCAATTTGTGGATCATTTTCTACTATTTAAAGCTAAAGTAGGTCATAAAACCCCTATAATTAGAACATGTTTTTTTTTAAAAGTAAGGAAATCAACATAAAAAAGACTGATTTTGCCAGACAATTTGATATCTTTTCTACACCATAATTATTTGTTACCCCAAAAACACAAATTTTCTCTCTCAGAGCCTTCTTTTATACAGGAACTCGATACGGCGTATCGAGTTCCTGTTTAAATCCTAAACTTTAAACGGGAACTCGATACGCCGTATTGAGTTCCTCTGCTTTCTTTGCTTTTTAAACAGGAACTCGATACGGCGTATCGAGTTCCTATTTAAAAAGTAAAGAAAGCAGAGGAACTCGATATGCCGTATCGAGTTCCCGTTTAAAGTTTGAAATTTAAACACGAACTCGATATGGCGTATCGAGTTCGTGTTTAAAGTTTAGGTTTTAAACGGGAACTCGATACGGCGTATCGAGTTCTAGAGCGACGATACGCCGTATCGAGTTCCCGTTTAAAAAGCAAAAACAAATTATGAACTCGATACGGCGTATCGAGTTCATGTATAAAGTTTGTATTGTATACATGAACTCGATACGGCGTATCGAGTTCTAGAGTGACGAAACATATTTACAAAAATGTCCACAGTGTCAGAGGCCTACCTGGAGTCCTCGCGCTCGATTCTCTTTGAAGACATGGTTGATCGTGTGGAAGTGGAGGCGGAGATCGCGCTTTGGTGCTTTGTGCTCTGTGTGCTTTGTGCTCTGTGTGCTTTGTGTGCTTTTTGTGCTCTCTACGTTCTGTGTGCTCTGTACGCTCTGTACGCTCTAGTGAGTGAAATATGACGAGGTCTTCCTATTTATAGGGATTGACCACATTGGTTAAAGTAACCATAGTCACCTTAACCAAGGTTGGTAACTTTGAGGATAGTTAGTTGGTAACCATAGTCACATTAACTAGAGTAACTTATGATTGCATTAATGATTACAAAGTCAAACTAACATATTGATCAATCTTTTATAGTCATAACAACCTGCAATGACTTCAAAGGTTATGAAGGAGACAATGATAGAGGTTCATGAATGTACCAATGATTGATTACTAAAAGCAACAATTTTTATGACTCTCAAATGCTATGTATTAAAGATGTTGGCATGAATTAACCAATGATTGATAAGTCTAATATTTAAAATGGTGAGCATTAAAGAACCAATGAGTGAGACGTTCTATATCAAAATGGGTGCCATTAATTAGCCAATGATTTTAACATTAATCCAACATATTCATGGCTTGTTAATGATTAGTTTTATATTTTACTTGATTTAACTTCATATAGATCTAGTTTATATAATAATTGATATTTTAAGTACAATTACTTTATTAAAAATAATTTTTTGATGTATTGTATTAATAGAATATTACATAATATAGACATTCTATTGATTTGGCTTTTGTTTAGAGAGAAATTTATGTTTAGAGAGGAGTATATGTTTAGAGAGGAGCTTATTAGTTTTTTCCTTACCCTAAGCACATAACTTAGAGAGCCCTATCTAGACCTTAAGCCATGAGTGAAGATTCACCGTTCTCGATTGAAGAATATTGTTTGTCATCAGACCCATCGTTTTCTACTGAAGAGTATTGTTTGTCAACAGAGTCACCATATTCGATTGAAGAATATTGTCTGTTGACTGACTCACCATATTCTATCGAAGAATATTGTCTGAGCTCATCTACAGGGAACGTAAATAATGACACATGTGAAGAGTTCTCTATTGAAGAATATGATATTAATAAAGATACCGAGAATGAAGGTAGTGCCTAGGAAACATTGAATAACATTGGCGATGGTCACAACAGAGAATTAGACTGTAACAAGGTTACACGAACCTCTATGCAGGAAGAGAAATCTGGGAGCCCTATGCATATTAGAAGAATCCCACGAAGAATTCGTCTGGCTAGATTTAGCTTGGTGACATCAGATAAACAGATTGGATTTGATGTCAAAAAAATATGTTGTGCCCGTGGTTGTATGTCTATGATTGGAAAATCAAAGTTGCGAGAATTAAGGCGATACTATTTTTCGATGACCGGTGATGAGCAAGACACTTACCTCGGGTCACATATGCAACTAGTATCTGACAAATGTACGGGGATCAAAGTATCATTCTAGTATTATATCTTCCATGCGCAACAGATATGTAGAGTTGCATTCAAAATTGCGTTATGTGTTAGTAACATGCGGCTACATAGAGTACAACAACGTCTACTTAGCGGGGATCAGATGCTCAATTGTAAAGAGGTTCCAAGTATGAAAGGTGCAATTGGAAGACATGCTATTGGCTGGATGAAAACTTACTTTCAGTTAAATTGTGAAGTAATGCCCACTATAGGTAGGATGCATCTTTCTGATAATTATACACGTCGGGAAGTTTATGATGTCTATCGATCTGATATGCTGGGCTCACGTAATAAGTCTATCACCTATAGCCAATTCACAAGATTATGGAGAGCTCGGTTTTCAAATGTTATTATTCCTTGTAAAGTACGTATGGGGTATTGCTCCATTTGTGCAAATCTTAAAAGTTTGGCTAAAGGTGCAAAGACATCAATGGAAAAGGATACGAGTAAGAAGTTACTACAAGAGCATTGTGAGGCACAATCCTTAGAACGAAGGAAGGCGATGCATCATAGAGAGAAGTGTTTGAAGAGGCCCGAACAATACATGTGCTTAATGATAGATGGCATGGACCAGAAGAAGACATGCTTGCCGCATATGCGGAGGCTCCCCAAAGATGTCAATGATGAGTGCCTTGTTCAAATGCACTTGGTGGGATGCTTGGCTTATAATAGGTCTGTTCGACCTCACGTCTTCATTACTTACCCCAATGTTCACAATGACCCTAACCTAACAGTTGCAGTGATTCACCGAGTTTTGATGTCTTGGGGCCAACCTTTCCCCCCAGTTCTGTACATTCAATTGGACAATATTGCTAGAGAGAACAAAAATTCAACTGTATTTGGCTATCTAAGTATGTTGGTCAACCTAGAATTTTTTAGGAAAGTGAAAGTCAATTTCCTTTTGGTTGGCCACACACATGACCATATAGATAAGATGTTTAGCACATTCTCCAGACAGTTGTCTCGGCATGATGCTTTCACTTTACCTAAACTATTTGATGTCATTTGTGATGCTTATACACCACGCCCAAAAGTGTTACACTTGAAGGAGGTATATGACTTTAAGAGATATATATTAGATGGGGGTGGTGGGAATGTTAAAGTGCTTGCTCAGTTAAACAATATAAGTTTCAATCACATTTTTATGATAAAGAAAAATGGAATAAGTGGTTCTACACTTTTGTATGCTAAACAATATTCATCTTCTACAACATGGGAACCTGAAGGTGGTTGCCAGTTATTACTTTGTATGCCGAGTACAATTGTCCATGGAGCTAAGCAAATGCCAATTGAGAAGAAAGGACAGTTGCAGAGCAACTTGGTATCAGAACAAAAACGGTGATGGCTCCAAGCCTTAGAAGAAAAAAGAAAGCATATTGAGGCCGCCAAGAAATATGCCGCACAACAAGACACGTCATGGTGGGATGTATTTTATAGTGATCAGAAAGAAATTATAGACAATTGTGTATCTGTTGATAATTGGAATTTGGAAACGCCATTCACATGGTCGCTGCAACATGATCGCGTAAATAGAACTCCGGAGCAACTAGTAAATGCGATTAATGACAGCTTGGTCCATCCACAACAAAGAGACATTAATGTTTGACCAAGGATGACCAAAGCAGCCGAAGCTAGATGGCAAGGAAATTTGCAAGAGCTCACCGTGGGGATGTTGATTGCAACGCCGGCTGATGAGAGCTCACATGGCCACCAATTTTGGGTTGGTAAAATTCTAGAAGTGCTAATGCATGAAATAGAAAACACGATCAAGTCTATAAATGTTCATTGGTACAACACTAGAAGTGCAAATGCTTTTACAAGTAAGTATACATTGGAGATGATTGAATGCCCAACAAGAAGGGGAGGTAGGAAGAGGAAGCGAAACATTCGTAACACCTCGACCCTTGATATCTCTGATGTGGATATCATCGTGTACGACTTCACACTTACAAAAGCCGGACGATTAAGGAAGTCAACAATAGATATAATAAAAGAAAAATTACCAGGTCTACAAGGTGGCTCGAGTCAAAGGCAAACGAGATCTGCTACATATAATCTAGAGTCAAACCATTTGGTTTATGACGAAGATAATGCACTGATTGGTACATCCGAGGATGATGAGGAGGAATCGTCATTGTATATTAGTTATAGTAGTGATTCTCCGTAAAGGAGTGATCATGAATGTATATTTGGCTATTAAGTGTAACTACATTCCGCTTGTAACAAATGGAGTAATATAAAAGCATGTGTTTTGAATTCTTATGATTTCTAAAAAATCATTTCTTATAAAATAACATTGGTTGTAAAGTTTGTGATATAAATTGAGAATGTCTCTTTTTGAAATTCGTCTTTTTTTAGTTCTAATTCACGAAAATAGTGGATTTTTAACCTTTTTCATAATATGTTTGAACATGTATGATACTAGTATCAATGTGTTTTGTAAAATCATTGAAAAACCCCTAAAATTTCCCTTATCCTTCCATTTATGCGCGATCCTTCCACTTGTGAACGCGAACGTGATGATAGTGATAGTTTGCAGCCTGTGGGCTGTCGTGGTTTTTTTCCCTTAGTTTGGGTTTTTCCACGTAAACATCCTGTGTACTTTTCTCTCCTATGTTGTGTCTTCACCTTTCCCATTTTCTGTGTATGATTCTAAGCTCGATTGTGGCTGAGCGTTGCGCATAACGAGCGTTTGTTTCCCGTCAACTGGTATCAGAGCGAAACGACACATAAAAATGTGTTGGGATTTCGGTCCCTCCGGATGGGATGTCCGGAGATGAATGACGGCAAGCCCGGTTGCGGTTACGGAGCCGGATGATGAAGACCCCGGCTACGGAGCCGGATGATGAAGACCCCGGCTACGGTGCCGGATGATGAAGACCCCGGCTACGGTGCCGGATGCTGAAGACCCCGGTTACGGAGCCGGATGACGAATGTACCCGGAGGGAGATCCGGATGCGGGGACATATTTGTGAATATGTTTGCCAAGAGCCCTTGAGGCTATATTTGTAAATAGCCCGAAAGTCATATGTGTATAAATATGACTTAGGGCAAACAGTTTGTTGTTGTTGCTCATTTTTCTGTTTTCCACTAAGAGGGAGCGAAGTGAGAGCAGCCGAGAGAGAGTGAGAGAGAAAGAGGAAGGAAGAGGTCGACGCCTCTGTGTAATACCGCCGCCTGTGGCGAGGACAGCGAGCTCAAGGTCGTCGCCTTGCAGCTCGCCATTGTACATTCCCGCGTATAGTGATAGTTGGAGTCTTGCACTCCCGTGGTTTTTCCCATTTAGGGTTTTCCACGAAAAACATCCAGTGTACCCTTCTCTCTATTGTTTTTCGTGCATTGTTGTATTTCCGTTTTCTGTGAATCGATCCTGTTCCTCGGTTGTGGCCGAGCACGGAATTACGACAAATTGGTATCAGAGCAACGGTAACACAGAAAATGGAAGGCGGCAGCAGCGGGCAGCCGGGGATGATGGTGCTGAATGCGCAGAACTACGCCGACTGGAAGATAAAGATGGAGGATCTGCTCATTGTTCGGGACCTGTATGAACCGATCGACAGGTCGGAAATACCCAAGGGGGTACTTGAGACGGAGTGGAGGCTTCTGAACCGGAAAGCCGTTGCAACCATTCGGCAATACGTCGACGTGAGCGTTCTACAACACGTGGCGAACGACACCAACGCATATGAGATGTGGAGGAAGCTGTCGGGCCTCTACGAGAGGAAGAATGCGTTGAACCGGACCTCCCTGATGAGAAAGATAGTGAACCTCAAGTACCGGGACGGCGAGAGTATGGTGGAACACGTAAGCACGTTCATGGGATTCGTGAACCAGCTTGCGGCGATCAAGTTCCCGTTGGAGGATGCAATGCAAGCCATCATCCTGATGTGTACATTGCCGGACAGCTGGGAGAACTTGGTGGTGACTCTCAGCACCTCCTGCACCGAAGATAACTTGTCTCTACAAACGGTAAAGACAAGCATTTTGAACGAAGAAGCGCGTCGGAGAGATAAAGAACCGGCCTCCGACTCGAAGGCGCTGCTTACCGAATCGGAACGGGGAAGACAATGGAACCGGAGTCCGCAAAGACGGGAGAAGTCGGGGACCCGGTCGCAGTCAAGAGGAAGACCCACATGCTTCCACTGTGGGAAGCCGGGGCACTTCCGGAAGAATTGTCGGCATTACCGAAAAGACAACGGAGCCGACGACACCGATTCGAAGAAGTCACCGGAGAGAAACGGTGCATACCGGGGAGCCACGGACCGGAGAGGTCCGGATCGGCGAGGGCAGGACCGGAAAGGAACGACGGCACTCGCGGCAAGTGAAGAAGAGATAATGCTCATTACCGAAGAGAGGGAGCTGAACCTTGCCGGTGTAGAGATGACCTGGGTGGTCGATTCCGGAGCGTCGTTCCATCTGACCCCGGAGAAGAAATACTTCTCATCCTACACAGCCGGTGAGCATGGCTGTGTCCGGATGGGAAATGAAGGCACATGCCGGATTGCCGGCATAGGAGACGTGTGGCTGATGACATCAACCGGATGCAAGATGCTGCTGAAGGATGTGCGACACGTTCCGGAGGTCCGATTGAACCTGATCTCGGCCGGGAGGCTAGATGATGAAGGCTACACGGGTAGCATCCGGAACGGTGTCATGAAGTTCAGCAAGGGGAGCCTGATAGTGGCTCGGGCCCGGAAGGTCAACACACTGTACCTGATGAACTCCCGGCTATGTCCGGAAGAGCTGAATGTGGCAGCCGACACTGCCGGTGAGCTGTGGCACAAAAGACTGTGCCACATGAGTGAGAAGGGGATGAAGAGGCTTGCAGAAGACAACCTTATCCCAGTGAAGCATGTGCACCTGGAAAAGTGCACCGATTGCCTGGCCGGTAAGCAGAACCGAACCTCCTTCCACTCAAGGCCACCGACGAGACGTAGCGCACCATTGGAGTTGGTGCACACCGATGTGTGTCAGGTAGAAACGAAGTCACATGGCGGAGCCCAGTACTGCGTAACATTCATAGATGATCATAGCCGAAGACTGTGGACGGCACCGATGAAGACAAAGGACCAAGTGTTGTCCGTCTTCAAAGAACTCCACGCGAGAGTGGAAAGAGAATCCGGCAAGAAGCTGAAAGCGATACGAGCGGATAACGGAGGAGAATACCGGGGGCAGTTCGCGGAGTACTGTCGCTCGAAGGGAATCCGGCTCGAGTTTACTGTGCCGAAGACGCCGGAACTGAACGGGCTGGCCGAGATGATGAACCGGACCATAATGGAGAGGGTCCGGAGTATGCTAGCGCATGCGAAATTGCCCAAGGGGTTTTGGGCTGAGGCGATGTCGACGGCGACATACGTGATAAATAGATCACCCTCAGTACCTTTGGACGGAGACACGCCGCAGAGAGTGTGGACCGGTAAGGAAGTGTCCTACCGGCATCTGAAGGTGTTCGGGTGTCTCGCATACGTGCATGTGGCAAAGGACCGGAGAGGAAAGCTAGATCCAAAGACCCGGCCATGCATATTCCTCGGTTACGGCGATGACGAGTTCGGCTACCGAGTATGGGACCCGGTCGACAAGAAGATATTCAGGAGTCGAGACATCATCTTCATGGAGGACAAGACACTCGCCGACTGGGAGTCGGAGAAGAAGGTGAAGAGCTCCAAGTCGACCGGTGAGGATCAACTCTACGAGGAGCAGTCCCGACCGGCAAGGGACCGGTTAGCACTCGAGGATCCGGCCGAAGACGGTGAAGAAACAGAACCGACCGAAGAAGATGAAAACGATACCGGAACCGGCCCCGATCCCGAAATGGATTCGGATGAAGAAGAATCGGAAGAACCGGTTACCGAAGCTCCGGAACGGAGATATCCTCTAAGAGAGAGAAGGGCCCCCCGGAGATTTTCGGAACCAGAGCACGTGCTGCTAACCGACGAGGGGGAGCCGGAGAGCTTTGAAGAAGCAAAGCATGACACCCAGAGCCGCAGGTGGTTGAGTGCCATGCAGGACGAGATGGATTCCCTGCATGAGAACCACACATATGAACTCGTGGAGTTGCCG
The DNA here is from genome assembly GCF_043228905.1 of Azolla caroliniana. Taxonomy (NCBI): domain Eukaryota; kingdom Viridiplantae; phylum Streptophyta; class Polypodiopsida; order Salviniales; family Salviniaceae; genus Azolla; species Azolla caroliniana. The sequence goes on along the minus strand of NW_028230450.1, from coordinate 3,632,527 downwards.
AAAGGAAAGCGGGCACTTCGAAACAAGTGGGTGTTCAAGCTGAAACCGGGAGATGCCGGAAACCCCCCGAGATACAAAGCCAGGATCGTGGTGAAGGGGTTTCAGCAAAAGAAGGGCGTCGACTTCGACGAGATATTTGCCCCGGTAGTGAAGATGACCTCCATCCGGACGGTGCTGAGCATAGCGGCAAGCATGGACCTCGAGGTAGAACAGATGGACGTGAAGACGGCATTCCTTCACGGTGACCTCGAAGAAGAGATCTACATGCAGCAACCGGAAGGATTCGAGAAGGAAGGGAAGGAGCACCTGGTATGCCGGTTGAAGAAGAGCCTTTACGGACTGAAGCAGGCTCCCCGGCAATGGTACCGGAAGTTCGACTCCTTCATGACCGACGAAGGGTACCACAAAACGCAGTCCGATCACTGCGTGTTTGTGAAGAAGTTCGAAGGAGGAGACTCTCTAATACTCCTCCTGTACGTGGACGACATGTTGATCGTCGGATGGGACCAGGTCAAGATACGGATGCTGAAGAAGGCTCTTCACCGAACCTTCTCAATGAAGGACCTGGGTCCGGCGAGGCAAATATTAGGGATGCACATCATTCGGGACCGGAAGAAGAAGCAGTTGTGGCTGTCACAGGAGAAGTACGTGACAAAGGTGCTTCACCGGTTCAACATGTCGGAAGCAAGACCGGTCGGGTCAACCCTCCCGGCAAACTGCAAGTTGTCCAGCAAGCAAAGCCCCAAGACAAAGGCTGAGAAGGAGGACATGATGAAAGTACCATATGCCTCTGCCGTCGGAAGCTTGATGTACGCAATGGTGTGTACAAGACCGGACATAGGATATGCAGTTGGAGTGGTGAGCCGGTACATGAGCAATCCCGGCAAAGAGCACTGGAACGCGGTCAAGTGGATACTCCGATACCTAAAGGGCACGGCAAACGTGTGCCTCCGATTCGGCTCCGGTAAGCCCGAACTCGACGGCTTTACCGATTCGGATATGTCGGCTGATGAAGATACCAGCCGGTCCACATCAGGGTATGCGATGACGTATGCAGGGGGAGCTGTTTCGTGGCAGTCGAGGCTGCAGAAGACGGTTGCGTTGTCAACCACGGAGGCGGAGTACATGGCGGCTGTTGAAGCCGGCAAGGAAATAATATGGATGAAGGACTTCATTAGAGAGCTCGGTATCCGACAAGAGGAGTACCGACTCTACTGCGACAGTCAGAGTGCCATCCACCTTGCGAAGAACGCGGCCTATCACTCCCGGACGAAGCACATCCAGCGAAGATATCACTGGATCCGGGAAAGGATAGAAGACCAGGAGTTCATGCTGACGAAGATCCACACGGAAGAGAACGGGTCAGATATGCTGACCAAAGTACTCACACCCGACAAGCTGGAAGCGTGCCGGAAGAGGGTCGGATTGGAGAGACATCCCATGCCGAAGTGAAGGGGGAGTTTGTTGGGATTTCGGTCCCTCCGGATGGGATGTCCGGAGATGAATGACGGCAAGCCCGGTTGCGGTTATGGAGCCGGATGATGAAGACCCCGGCTACGGAGCCGGACGATGAAGACCCCGGCTACGGTGCCGGATGATGAAGACCCCGGCTACGGTGCCGGATGCTGAAGACCCCGGTTACGGAGCCGGATGACGAATGTACCCGGAGGGAGATCCGGATGCGGGGACATATTTGTGAATATGTTTGCCAAGAGCCCTTGAGGCTATATTTGTAAATAGCCCGAAAGTCATATGTGTATAAATATGACTTAGGGCAAACAGTTTGTTGTTGTTGCTCATTTTTCTGTTTTCCACTAAGAGGGAGCGAAGTGAGAGCAGCCGAGAGAGAGTGAGAGAGAAAGAGGAAGGAAGAGGTCGACGCCTCTGTGTAATACCGCCGCCTGTGGCGAGGACAGCGAGCTCAAGGTCGTCGCCTTGCAGCTCGCCATTGTACATTCCCGCGTATAGTGATAGTTGGAGTCTTGCACTCCCGTGGTTTTTCCCATTTAGGGTTTTCCACGAAAAACATCCAGTGTACCCTTCTCTCTATTGTTTTTCGTGCATTGTTGTATTTCCGTTTTCTGTGAATCGATCCTGTTCCTCGGTTGTGGCCGAGCACGGAATTACGACAAAATGGACGATTCGTTGGGAGGCATGTTCAAGCTTACCGGCTCCAACTATTCGGTATGGAAGTCGAAGATGAGGGACATGCTCGTGGTTAAAGATCTTTGGCTACCGGTTCAGTTTGGGGACAAGAGACCGGACAAAATCGACGCCACGATATGCGAGGTGATGCACATGAAGAAAACGGCGTACATACGGTGTTTCATCGACATGAGCCTATACAACAACTTCAATGAAGAGAGCAAGGCTCATGAGCTCCGGGAGAAGATCGGCATTATGTTTCAAAACAAAAATGCTGTTAATCAGGTTTCGGTATTCCGGAAGCTAGTAAGACTCCGGTACCAAGATGGCTCCAGCATGGCGGAGCACATGAATGCCTTCCAGGGGCTGATAAACTAGGCAACGTCATTGGAAGTACCTCTCGTCGACAAGGTACTAGCACTGCTCCTGCTTGGTTCCCTCCCGGATAGCTGGGAGACGTTGGTTGTCACTTTGGGCAACGCCGGGCCGGAAGGAAAACGGTTATCCCTAGCAAGAGTGAAGTTGAGCTTGCTGGATGAGGAGGCGCGTCGGAAAGATAAGGATAAGAGCTCCGACTCCAAAGCGCTCCTTACCGAATTGGAACGCGGAAGACATAGAAACCGTAGTCCCCAGAACCGGGAGAAGTCGGGGACACGGTCAAAGTCAAGAGGGAGGCCTACTTGCTTCTATTGCGGCAAGCCGGGACACTTCCAGAAGAACTGTCGGCATTTCCGAAAAGATAAGGAGACCGACGATACCGATTCGAAGCGGACCCCGGAACGGAAGGGAACGACGGCAATCGCGGCAAGTAAAGAAGAGTTGATGCTCATCATCGAGGAGAGTGAGATAAACCTTGCCGGCGACGAGATGACCTGGGTGGTAGACTCCGGAGCGTCGTTCCACCTTACCCCGGACCGGAAATGCTTCTCATCCTACTCAGCCGGTGATCACGGCTCTGTCCGGATGGGAAATGAAGGTACATGCCGAATTGTCGGCATAGGAGACGTGTGGCTGTCAACACCAACCGGATGCAAGTTGTTGCTGAAGGATGTTCGACACGTTCCGGAGGTTCGATTGAACCTGATATCAGCCAGTCGGCTAGATGATGAAGGCTACACGGGTAGCATTCGGAACGGTGTCATGAAGTTCAGTAGGGGGAGCTTGATTGTGGCTCGGGCCCGGAAGGTCAACACTCTGTACCTTATGAATGCCCGATTATGTCTGGAGGAAGTGAACGTGGCATCCGACACTGCCGGTCAGCTGTGGCACAAAAGGCTGTGTCACATGAGCGAGAAGGGGATGAAGAGGCTTGCAGACGACAACCTCAATCCAGTGAAGAACATGCACTTGGAGAAGTGCACTGATTGTCTGGCCGGTAAACAAAACCGGACCTCCTTCCGATCAAGGCCAACGATGAGACGTAATGCGCCACTGGAGTTGGTGCATACGGATGTATGTCAAGTGGACACGAAGTCACATGCAGGATCGCAATACTTCGTGACGTTCATAGATGACCACAGCCGGAAGCTGTGGGCCACACCATTGAAGACGAAGGATCAGGTGCTATCCGTCTTCAAAGAGCTCCACGCGAGCGTGGAAAGAGAAACCGGTCGGAAGCTGAAGGCGGTTCGAGCAAATAACGGAGGTGAATACCGGGGGCAGTTCGAGGAGTACTGTCGCTCAAAGGGAATCCGGCTCGAATTTACAGTGCCGAAGACGCCGGAACTAAACGGGCTGGCCGAGAGGATGAACCGGACCATAATGGAGAGGGTCCGGAGTATGCTAGCGCATGCAAAACTACCCAAGAAGTTTTGGGCTGAGGCACTGTCGACGGCGACATATGTGATAAACAGATCACCCTCAGTACCCTTGGATGGAGACATTCCACAAAGAGTCTGGACCGGTAAGGAAGTGTCCTACTGGCATCTGAAAGTATTCGGGTGTCTCACATACGTGCATGTAGCTAAGGACTGGAGAGGAAAGTTAAATCCAAAGACCCGGCCATGCATATTCCTTGGTTATGGCGACGATGAGTTCGGCTACCGAGTGTGGGACCTGGTCGACAAGAAGGTATTCCGAAGTCGAGATATTATCTTCATGGAGGAAGAGACGCTCGCCGACTTGGAGTCGGAGAAGAAGGTAATGAACACCGAGTTGACCGGTAAGGATCGATTCTACGATGAGCAGACCCAACCGGCAAGAGACCGGTTAGCACTCGAGGAACCAGCCGGTTACGGTGAGGGTACCGAACCGGCAGAAGAAGAAGTAGAGGAAGCTGAAATCGGAACCGGCCAAGACCCCGAATGGGATTCGGATGAAGAGCAAATAGAGGAGCCGGTTACCGAAGCCTAGAGACGAAGATATCCTCTTAGAGAGAGAAGCGCCCCCCGGAGATTTTCGGATGCAAAGCATGTGGTGTTAACCGATGAGGGGGATCCATAAAGCTTCGAAGAAGCGAAGGATGACACCCACAGCCGAAAATGGTTAAGTGCCATGCAGGACGAGATGGATTCCCTGCATGAGAACCATACGTACGAATTGGTGGAGTTGCCAAAAGGAAAGTAGGCACTCCAAAATAAGTGGGTGTACAAGTTGAAACCGGGAGTTGCTGGCAACCCCCCAAGATACAAAGCCAGGATCATGGTGAAGGGGTTCCAAAAGAAGAAGGGCGTGGACTTCGATGAGATATTTGCCCCGGTAATAAAGATGACCTTCATCTGGACGGTGCTGAGTATAGCGGCAAGCATGGACCTCAAGGTAGAGCAGTTGGACGTGAAGACTTCATTCCTTCACGGCGACCTCGAAGAGGAGATCTACATGCAGCAACTGGAAAGATTCGTGGAGAAAGGGAAGGAGCACCTGGTATGCCGGTTGAAGAAGAGCCTGTACGGACTGAAGCAAGCTCCCTGACAACGGTACCGGAATTTCGACTCCTTCATGACTGATCAAGGGTACCACAAGATGCAGGCCGATCATTGCGTGTTTGTGAAGAAGTTCGAAGGAGGCGACTTCCTGATACTCCTTCTGTACGTGGACGACATGTTGATTGTTTGACGGGACCAAGCCAAAATACAGATGCTGAAGAAGGCTCTCAACCGGACCTTCTCAATGAAAGACTTGGGTCCGGCAAGACAGATGCTGGGGATGCATATCATCCGGAACCGGTCAATAAAGCAATTGTGGCTGTTACAAGAGAAGTACGTGACAAAGGTGCTTCAGCGGTTCATCATGTCAGATGCGAAACCGGTCGGATCGACACTTCCGGCAAACTGCAGGTTATCCGGTAAGCAAAGCCCGAAGACGAAAGCAAAGAAAGCGGATATGATGAAGATTCCATATGCCTCTGCCGTTGGAAGCTTAATATACGCAATGGTTTGTACCCACCCGGATATAGGATACGCAGTCGGAGTGGTGAGCCGGTTTATGAGCAATCCCAACAAGGAGCACTGGAACGCGGTCAAATGGATACTCCGGTACTTGAAGGGCACTTCAAATATGTGTCTCCGATTCGGCTCCGGAAAACCTCAACTTGACGGTTTCACCGATTCGGACATGTCGGCTAATGTGGATACCAGTCAGTCTACATCCGGGTATGTAATGACATATGCAGGGGGAGCTGTATCGTGGCAGTCGAGGCTGTAGAAGACGGTTGCATTGTCAACCACGGAGGCGGAGTACATGGCGGCTGTGGAAGCCGACAAGGAAATATTATGATTGAAGGACTTCATCGGAGAGCTCGGTATCCGGCAAGATGAATATCGGCTCTATTGCGACAGTCAAAGTGCCATCCACCTTGCTAAGAATGCGGCCTACCATTCCCGGACGAAGCATATCCAGCGAAGGTATCACTGGATCCGGGAAAGAGTAGATGACCAAGAGTTCGCGCTGACGAAGATCCACACGGCCGAGAACGGGTCAAATATGCTGACCAATGTGCTGATACCCGACAAGCTGGATGCATGCAGGAAGCGGATCGGACTAGTAAGACTCCCCATGCCGGAGTGAAGGGGGAGTTTGTTGGGAGACAGGTCCCTCCGGATGGTGAAGACCCGGTGAGAACCGGATGAGGAGTACCCGGCTACGGAGAACCGGATGGTGCAGACCCAGTGAGAACCGGATGAGGAGTACCCGGCTACAGAGAGCCGGATGGTGAAGACCCGGTGAGGAGTGCTCACCGGATGAAGAGACATATTCGTAAATATGTTTCTGAGAGTCCATCGAGGCTATATTTGTAAATAGCCGAAAAGTCATATTAGTATAAATATGACTTAGGGCAAACTTTTGTTAGTTGTTGTCATTCTTGTTGGCGTAAGAAGAGAGTGTGTGTAACTGTGTACAGAGAGTGAGAGAGAGAGGAAGAGGTCGTTGCCTCTGTTGTAACCGCCACCTGTGGCGAAGATCGTGAGCACGAGGTCGTTGCCTCCGTGAACTCACTGTTGTACATTCTAACATAGTGATAGTTTGCAGCCTGTGGGCTGCCGTGGTTTTTTCCCTTAGTTTGGGTTTTTTCACGTAAACATCCTGTGTACTTTTCTCTCCTTTGTGTTGTGTCTTCACCTTTCCCGTTTTCTGTGTATGATTCTAAGCTTGATTGAGGCTGAGCGTTGCGCATAACGAGCGTTTGTTTCCCGTCAACACTTCTTGTATTTTCATATAGACTTTGTGGCTGAAAATTTATAAACCAACATTAAAAATTCATTTCTTAAAACAATATAAACCATAAAAACTTTAGTAAGACCTTACTTGTTGAACTCCGTAACCATTTCCTCTAGGCTCAGATCCTTCGCTAAAACTCTTGAAAGCACGGATATAAGAAGTTGCTCATCTTTGATCCCTTGCATTGCCCTCCATAAAGACAACTTCATATCATCTGCCGCTTCCTCAATGGTAAGCTCTATCTTCTTCGCAGCTGAGCTCTTCAATTCTAATTGAGGGTCAACTTTCGACTTCTTCTGTCTTTAACCCTTCACTTCCTTATTCTCCCACATCTTAAATATTTGATCTTGGAGTTCCCAGACTCCTCCATCCCTAAATGCGAGTTGAAACCACGGCTCATACTTTCTGATTCCATCATACTTCACCGCATCGTCCACCACAATTCCCACTTCGTGGAGACATTGACATCGTAGAGCTGGATATAATTTCGCTCCATATTTGGTTTTCCCGTCGAGGTACTCGTGGTGAAAAAATCTAATGCGTTCGATGGAGGACATCTTCTACCGATAGTCATTGTCGTTATTGTGGTCCCATGTTAACAACTTCGCCTCCTTAGTTGTTAACCCCACATAAATTTGGCATTCCGCATATTTGAAGAAGAACGTTGTGGGATGCTCGAGGACTAATTGTCGTCTGGCCTCCGCCGAGTGAGATCTTCCAATCACAAAATAATTGTATTGGTCGTGCTTCTTAATATCAAAATCCTTTAGCTGAGAGCACCCGAGAGGATCCACCATTACAATAAAAGGCATGACCATTGCATGCGGGTTGATTTTCATCTTCTTCTTTAAATTTTGGACGTGCAACTTATGTGGTTCCCTGATCTCCAAACGGTGACGTCCTGTATTCTCATCCACTAGGGGGCGATGAATATGGGTTATTGGAAGGTTAAAAACTTGCCCCTTCCGCACAAGTTTTCTATGTATTAAGTCCCTTCTAATTTTATTTTGTTCTGATGAGAACACACCAGATGCCAGCTTTGCTCCTGGTGTAGCTTGAGCCTCTTCATCCTCTGTTGAACTCGATGACTTAGAATTTGACATTCTCGTCACCTTCTTTTTTGAGGGCCTGGACTGCACCGCAGATTTCCTTATTGGTGCTTTTTTGGGTGATAAGGAGGTTGTCTTCAAATTAACATGACCTTGAATATATGGCCTTAGTGTTGTTATTAAGTTAGTACTTGTCTCAATAGCATGTCGGAAGGATTCTGGCCTGCATGAATCCTTCAACAAGTAGTCTTCGGAGACCATCATCTGTCGGACTCCTTTTGTACAGTTGACTAATACAATCAAATTAGTTGAGTCCGCATCTCCATAGTCCAGCCACAAGATTTTGCCATAGCTAAATGCACGATCTGGAGCAAGCATACCACGTCCAGTCGGTCTGGTAACTAACAATACTACCTTCTTTTTCGAGTCTACATATTGCATTGCCCACTCATATCCAGTTAAGTCTATATCTAACTGGTCGTCACTTCCTCCAACCGCGGCAGATGTTTTCTGACTAACCTCGTCAAATGGCTGCCTCACGACTTCGTCTTCAAACATGAGTTTCTTTCCCTTTTGTGGATATGTCACAACAAGGATCTTTGTGTTGTATGGAGGTGAGCTTTCATACTTAATCCGAATTCGGCTGAGTGGCCTCTTGTCCTTAGTGTCAGCCGACCTGCATAAAATAATACAACTGATGAACCTAAACCTATAAACTCTCAAATTATGGGGTGACAAATTATATATAGTATGCAGATTGGTAGTTTGGAACGTCAAATTAGCAATCCAATATACTTATGGATGTGAAACCTAGGGACTGGACAGAGGAAAATGTATATTTAACATCTCATAGTCCATCAGACACTAAAATCAGTAAGATTTTGGTATCCCCAGTAGTACCTAAATATCAACTGTATTGACCCAATTTGACCGTATTTTGACCTAATTTAGAATTGTTGAACCTATTTTACTACTTATTTTTTGTCTAATATGTGTTATGACCCACAACTCGATACGATGTATCGAGTTTAAGTCGTGGGAGCCCCAACTCGATACGGCGTATCGAGTTAAGGCCCCCGCGTATTAAGTTTTAGCACTGGGAGCCAAAACTTGATACGGCGTATCGAGTTAAGACACCCAACTCGTTACGCCGTATCGAGTTTTAGCCCTGGGAGCCACAACACGTTACGCTGTAACGAGTTAAGTCCCCGTGTATCGAGTTTTAGCCCTAGGGGCCACAACTCGATACGCCGTATCGAGCCGAAACAAGTTGGGAGGCATAACTCTGTTACCCAGCCGGCAAAAGAGTTAAAGACCAGAATGTGAAAGGGAATGCTTATTCGGAATAAATTATAATTAAGTGGTTTTTAAGATGTGAATAGACGGACCGGAATCGGTATGTCGATCTGGATCTGGACCGGTTCCGAATAGGTGCCGGTTGGCACCGTTTTGTACTCAGCACCGGTGACCTATATAAAGGCACGGTTACAATGTAAAACTTTGACGGATAATTAATAGAGCTTCTTGTTTATCTTTAAGTATTGATTACTGTTCTGTACTAATTGTTCTATCATACGCGTGTATCAAGTCTAATGCCATAGCGCTAAGTAACTAATTAAGTCTGATTAATCGTTGTCTTAAGTTATCTCGCCGTAACACCCCTTTGGTGAAGTGTCTTCCGTAGACACCCTATGTTAGGCCATTGTCCGGCCCTAAGGAATAACACAGTTTTTGGCGACCACAATTCCTGCACAAGCGTAGCGAACATCGGCGGGAATGGATGACGCGACCAACGAATGACCCGGTTACGGAGCGAGCAAGGAGACTTGCTGAACGGCTGAGGAAGCGAGAGGCTTTCCAGCAAGCGGCAAAAGAAATCAGAGCGGATCGCTCATTTTCCAAAGTGATCCGGAGAGTGGCCAAGGAGTCACTTCGTTTACAACAAAATGACTACCCGGACGAAGGAAGCAGCCTAAGCAGCCTCCGGGAAGCGGAATCCCTTCTCCAAGCATTGGCAGCGGGCGAAGGCGAATCTAAAGCATTTTCGGCTTTTGAATCGGGTTCGGACGGGGAATACAGCGTGCAGACGAACTACCGTAGTAGTAATGACACCCCAAATGGACCGGAGGACGAGGAGTCAGATACCTTGCCGACACCGGAACCAGAATTGACAACGTTGGAACCTCCGGCACTAGAAGTCGAGGACGAGAGACCTCTGACACCGGAAGTCGCGGAGGAGAGGCCTCCAACACCGACAGAGGAGCGGGACAGACATCGGGACTCAGGAGGAGGAAGCGGAGGAGGAACCGTTAGAGCACTTCCAGCGGCGCCAGAAGGCAAGCACCTCCGAATAGGCCGGGGAGCGTTCGGACCCAAAGAAGGATGGAACGCCTCTACCCCGCACTGAGCATCCTGCACCAAGGGTGGAACCGGAACCGGTTCGGACAGAACCGGGCACAGAGCTCCCTGCACAACAAACTATACTGGCGGATCAGGATACGGCAAGATCCGAAATGCAAGCCCCGGAAGTACAGTTGCCTACCCCACCAGCAGGTCAAGAGCAAGCAGAGGCAGAGCGGCCAACGGAGCCGCAACCAGGACCAAAACGGCAAAGTGGTCGCCAACCAGAGACAGAGTTGTAGCTCGACGCAACCGGACAAAACTGACCACTGGCCAGCGACACCAACATCCAACTCTCTGAGCAGACGCAACAACAGGGTACCAGCAGCCAATGGCTCCGGTGGATTGGAGAACAGATTGCTGGAGTGGTGCACTAGATAGAGGCGGAAGAGAAAGTGCAGATGGACCGGTTGCTCATCACAATTGGAGAACTAGAGATGGCCCGGTCAAGGATCCGGAGCCTAGAACAAGACTTGGACTTGGCCACAAAAGAATTGGCCAAACTGGCCTTAACCGGACCACAACTCCAAGCACCGGTGACTCTAATAGATGTACAGAATAAAGAAACATCGGCACATGTACATAGCAATAAGACCCCGGAGACGGAACCAGTCCCGGAGATAGTGGCGGCACAAGTAAAAGAGCTTGCTGAATTGAAAGATGAACTGGCCGCACAAGAAGCATTACGCACCTGAGAACGGGACTTGAAGAAAGCGGCATAAGAAGAGCAAAGAAAGACTGCTAAGAATCTGCGGAAAGGACATCAGGCATATGACTGACTTAAGGAGGAGAAAGAGAAAGCGTTGCAAGAAAAGGAGAAGTTGCGACAGATGGCGGAAACAGAGATTGAAAGACTTAAAGAAGAACTCCGTCAACAGAAGGATCGGGAAGACCACGCTCGCCGACAACTCAACCAGAAGCTGAAGCTGAAGACCGATGATTTTGAGCACCTGCACCGGGACTACAAGCACTTGGATACGGAGCATAAGAAACAGCAGGAGAAGATGGCAGAGGTCCAGCAGGAGGTGCATCGAGCTGAGACAGCGCTAGCGGAGGAACAGGCTGAAAGAACCACGATGCTTGAGGAAGCCGCGCAAGAACGTATGGAGCTCCATAAGCAGCATTATGAAGAGAAGGAAAGAACGACAATGGTATTGCAGAGGTTGCAGAACACCTACCAAAACCAATTGTCACATTACTGGGAGCAAGAGGCGGACACGATGGCGCTGATCAAGCAATTGAAGGATGAACGACAAGCCGTGGAGGACAAATCGAAGTTGGGACTTGAGCGGATCCAGTTCATTGTCCAGGCGTGGAGGAACAAGACCAAACGCTTGATTGACGAAAGCTCCGCGCAATGGTGGGATAAATGGGCAAAGCACACAACCGATCTCCAGTTGCTAAGGGCGGACGTGGAAAACCGACAGAAGGATGGTGACAACTGCTACATGCTAATAGAGGACTTTACTACCGTAAGAGATGAGTTAGCAGAAGATTTTGTAACTCTGGCGGAGGAACGGTCAGCAGTGGTCCAACAACTCGTAGCATAGCTGGACGATGATCAACTGGATGCTCAAATCCAGTTTGAAAGCTATGAGACGACCAGGCTACGGAAAGAAGAAGCAAAGCAGGCGGCGACCGTCAACCTCAGCAATGAGGAGCCATCGTCGGGGCAAGGACTGGACGGAGACAAGGCCGAGACGAGTCAACCGGAGTCAAATCCGGCAAAATAGTTGACTGAGGAATTACCGCCACAACCGCCGGTACCGGGAGCCGATCAGACGCAACAGTAGCCACAACTAGAACAACAGCAACCACAACCACAACAACAACAGCCATAACCACAACAGTAACAACAGAGTTTCGAAGAACCATTGGACACCCTGGAGCAAAGTATTCTGGATATCTTGGACGACGGCTAAGGGTTGGATAGTGGGATTCAACGTACAAGGTATTGTCCCACGGGCGTGCCATGTGTTACCCGGCCGACAAAAGAGTTAAACACTAGAATGTGAAAGGGAATGCTTATTCGGAATAAATTATAATTAAGTGGTTTATAAGATGTGAACGGATGGACCGGAATCGGTATGCCGATCCGGATCCAGACCGGTTCCGAACAGGTGCCAGTTGGCACCGTTTTGTACTCAGCACCGGTGACCTATATAAAGGCACGGTTACAATGTAAAACTTTGATGGATAATTAATAGAGCTTCTTGTTTATCTTTAAGTATTGATTACCGTTCTGTACTAATTGTTCTATCATACGCGTGTATCAAGTCTAATGCCATAGTGCTAAGTAACTAATTAAGTCTGATTAATCGTTGTGTCTTAAGTTATCTCGCTGTAACACCCCTTTGGTGAAGTGTCTTCTGTAAACACCCTGTGTTAGGCCATTGTCCATCCCTAAGGAATAACAAACTCGTTACGGCGTATCGAGTTGTAGCCCTAGGAGCCACATCTCGATATGTCGTATTGAGTTATGTCCACAACTCAATGCGTCGTATCGAGTTGGGAGTCTTACCTCGCTACAACGTATCTAATTCTAGCCTTAGGAGGCACTAGATATGGTGTAACGAGTTCTAATACGAAATAAAAAGCATGTAGATGGTCATATGTCCGTACAGTTTAGGGTTTAGATCCTACCTGCTGTCAGAATGGGCAATCTTTTTGCTCGACATGATGATGGTGTCGGTTCGGGGATGCGTGAGGTATCTTGGGAGTTCTCGCGTCTGTGCTTTGGCGCTCTGGGCAATGGTTACGCTCAATTGTGGGGAATGAAAAAGAGAGGTCGGTTCTATTTATGGGAGGGGAAGGGACCATAGTTAAAAAAGTAACCACGGTTAGAATTAAATGCCAATAGTGCCTTTAGTTATTTATCTTAGAATTCGTATTTATTATTATCATAAAATAATGATTACCTTTATACTTTATGTGTAATATGATCATTATGATCTAGTAGTTATGATTTCATACTTATGTGTATTATGATTCAGTACCTATTATGAGCTAGTACTTATTATGATTTAATACATGTGCAAGGTTAGTCCTATGATTGAGTATACTTATCTACATTTATGGTAGTGTAATGATTTTGCTTTTGAGAACATTCACTAATTGGGTGAGGATAGTGGTATTATGCCATTATGTGACGTGTACACGTGATCAATTTTTATTTATAACTAATCGAAATATAGAAAAAATTATATAATAAAATATACAAAATACATATATACTTCCTTAGAATTCTATTTGTAGTTTAAGTATGTCTTACAATATGTATGCTTAGGGAGTGAAATATAAAGGATATTAGAACCTCAAACAATGGGAAATAATTCACCCTTTTCTGTTGAGGAATATCAACTCTCATCGGATTCCTCACCTTCTCTGGGGTTTTCAGGAGAAGAATACCATTGGTCTCAAGATTCTAATTTCTCCATTGAGGAGTATATAATCTCCGACAATCCAGTCAATACGACAAGATGCCTTGAATTCTCAATTGAAGAGTATGACCCATACGTTGTCGAGTTGTTATGCTCTTCGCCTGTGGAAAGAGGCGGGACCGCGGGGGCCTTGAACCAAGGAGTGTGAGAAAGAAGAGAGAGAGAGACTAGCTTGCAGAAGCATAGAGGGAGAAAGAGGGAGAAAACAAGTCTTAATTACAAAATCAATAACGATTACAACCGGCAAGCCGGCAACAAACCCAACTCAGGCGAACACACGCACGCAACCACTGTGGAACCTCTACCAGAAGCACACGAGTTGTCCACGAAGCAGAGACCACTCATATTATAGATCTAGGTACTAAAGTAAGCTTAAGATAAGGATAAAGAAATGAAAGATAGAAAGGAGAAAGAGAAAGAAGGGTGCCGATCCACCCGACCACCCCCGAGCGAAGGGATCGAGACGGACTCGAGCCTCGATCGGCGTCCCATACCACCGCCGTGGCGTCGAGTCGTACCTGGTGCTGGCGCGCTCGCTACAAGAGTTGACCGACCACACGAGCAAAGTCTCGATGTAGTCAAAAGATGATCAAATGAGGGTAGCTAGGCCTCTTATTTATAGCGATACCCAAGGCCCCCAGGCAAGTTCACACTTGACCCAATGGGTTGTCTCAATCCCGAAGATTAAAAGTAATCCTCCCCTTCTTTACACTCTCGTTTAACCCTCACACTTATCCACGTGTATAGAATACTACGGTAAATTCTTACCACGGGATATTATATGGTCATGCCCGTAACATACTCCCCCTCTTTAAAACATTGCACTCTTGCAATGGAAAGTTAGGGAAGTTAGTTCTAAGAGTATTTTCGCGTTCCCATGTGGCATCTTTTATTGATTTATCCATCCATTTTATTTTAAATTCTCGGATTTCTTTAGTACGTAATTTTTTTGTTTTAACATCGAGAATTCTTTCTGGTACATGTGGTTTAGAAGATAATTCTTCAGAAGTAACCAGAGTTTCAGTCGTAACTGTATTGTCGCCAGAACCTAGAAGTTCTTTTAGACGACTCACATGAAAGACTGGATGAATTCCGACACCATCGGGAAGAGCGAGACGATAGGCTGATGACCCAATTCGTTTGAGGACTGTAAAAGGTCCACAAAACCGTGGGGCTAACTTAGCGCACTTACCCGTAGACAATGTCTTAGAATTGTGAGGTACACGTAAAAATACCTTCTGTCCAGGGTTGAATACACGAGGTTGCCTATGATGATCGGCATAAAAACGCGCTCTATCTTGAGCTGTTTTTATATTATCTCGTGCAATATGCAACATATCTTGCATATCCCGAAGAAAGTTTTGCGTACTTCGCAACTCATCATGATGTATAGTAACATCAATCGGGGCTCGTGGCTGAAAACCATACATCAACATAAAAGGACTATATCCCGTCGACGTATGCTTGGAGCTGTTATAAGCAAACTCCAAAATTGGGAGATAACGTTCCCATTTTGTTGGTTTTGCACCAACGTATGCTCGAAGCATGTCCTCAATAATTTGATTTACTCGTTCTGTTTGTTCATCGGATTGAGGATGATTCGTGGAGCTCATGCTCAACGTAGTTTCTAACTTCTTAAAGACTTGTGTCCAGAAGTCACTAGTAAACTTTGGATCTCGATCACTCACGATATCCATCGGTAACCCATAAAAACGAAACAATTCGTCAACGAATTGGTAAGCCAATTCAAGAGCTGTTACCGTGGTTTTAGTAGCAATAAATCTGGCCATTTTAGTTAGTCGATCAACGACAACCCAGATGGCATCATGACCTTTTTGGGTGCGAGGAAGGCTAACAATAAAATCCATGGATATACTTTCCCACTTATTATTGGGAATGTCCAAGGGATGTAAAAGTCCTGCAACTTTAAGTCGCTCGGCTTTGTTAACCTGACACTGGTGACATTTAGTCACATAGCTATGTATGTCAGGACGCATCTTAGGCCAATAAAATTGAGTGGAGATGAGAACGAGTGTACGATGTATTCCAGGGTGCCCTGCTGAGGGTGCATCATGGCATTCAAAAAGAATCCTCTTTTTGACCTCGGGTAAATCTGGAACACAAACCTTCCCATTATGGTAGAGCAAACCGTTAGCAATGTGGAAGTATTCCTTCGAGGATGTGGTGGTGTCTGTTCCAGACTCAACTCTTGCCCAGTATTTTGTGAAATAACTGTCATCAGGATACTTTCCTCGAAGGTGATCATAAAGATCTGATGATATTTCAGTGAAGCTAAGCCTGTTAACTTCACGGATGCGACTTAGTGCATCAGCGACAGTGTTCATGGAACCTTTACGATATCGTATGGAAAAATCAAAGTCCTGGATGAGATCAGCCCATCGTGCCTTACGACCTTTCAGGTCTTGTTGGTCACAAAAATATTTCAAGGATTCGTGGTCCGTAGTTACCACAAAGTGATTTCCATAAAGATAATGGCGCCATGTTTTGAGCGCATGTATAACTGCAAATAATTCCTTTTCTTGAACGGTATACCGACATTGAGCAGAATCAAGTTTCTTACTCTCGAATGCTATTGGTTTACCATCTTGATACAAGACAACACCTATAGCATAATCGCTTGCATCGGTTTCAACCTCAAAAGGTTTTGAAGGATCGGGTAAAAGAAGTGAAGGAGCCTTGCAAACCAGGTCCTTGAGTGCCTTAAAGGCAAGGTCTAGTGTAGCATTCCACACAATAGGTTTTGTAGACTTACGCGTTTGACCTTTTAAAAGATCAGTAAACGGCGTCGTCAATTGGGAGTAATTACGAAGAGATTTTCGCAAAAACCCCACAAAACCAAGGAATGATCCAACTTCTCGAATATTCCGAAGAGTGGGCCAAAGCTTGATTTTCTCAATGCGAGAAGGATCAATTTCAACTCCTCGTTCGGTTATGAGATGTCCTAGATAAGTAATTGATTTCTTGAAGAACTCACATTTTGAGATCTTCGCATAAAACTGTTTGTCACGCAATGTTTGTAAAACAAAGCGGACATGTCTAGCATGTTCTTGTAATGTATGGCTATAAACTAAAATATCATCCAAGAAAATAACGACAAATTTTCCAAGTTGTTCTCGGAAAATGTCTTTCATTTCTTGTTGAAAAGTAGCCGGAGCATTGGTCAAACCAAAAGGCATAACCAAAAACTCGTAATGGCCATAGCGCGTACGAAATGCCGTTTTAGGAACATCGTCCTCACCAGGTACAATATCTATACGATGGTCTATATTACGTTTAGGAGGTAAGCCATCAGGTAGTTCACTTGGAAAAACATCATGAAAATCATTTAAGATTTCATCAAGTTGTTGTTGTTCAAAATATGTTAATTGAATCGGGACATTATCGATATTGTAAACGTGAATGTCCGGATCAAGTACACAATAAAATAACGTAGAACAAGACAACTCGGATATTGATGGACACGAGGAAACAATCGAGAGGGATTGTTTTTTTACACATTGAATAAAATGCATACAATCGTTCAGTACAAAAGAAATGGAATGACGAACCCAATCAATAAATAAAGAAGAGTTTTTATTATAAAACCAGGGATAACCCAGTATTACATCGGTGGTACAAAGATTCATTACATGGAAGTCTACTTCCTCTATATAAGTATCAATAGAAATTCCTAATGAATGAATCGCCCCGTTGATGTATTGTACTCTTCCATCAGCCAAGTGCACTGTGTAGGTGTGATCACTTACGATGGGTTGGATTCCCCATATCTGAACCAAACGATCATTCACAAAATTGTGTGAGCTTCCCGAATCAAATAAAAATTGTACGGGAGATCCATTGATATACCCGTTTGTACGTAGTAAATCATTGGGACCCAATACATAGTGAGGGAAAGAACATTGACAATTACTTAAATGATGTGTATAGACCTGAAGGACATTAGGAATCTGACCTTTATGGTCTGCAGCTTTAGCTTTGTTGTCGTGCTCTTTCCGTTGGAGCTTTCGACATTGATCTTTTGTATGACCCTTCTTTTTGCAGAATACACAAAAAGGATGTTGTCGCTTACAATCGCGATCCAGGAATTCGTTGGGTGTCTTGCGTTTCCCAACAAATTGCGACTGCTTAGTCCCGGGCGCTTCGTTGGGTTTGTTATGGTCCTTCTTCGAAGTGCGTTGATAGCGAAGAACTATTTCAACGGCCTCTTCGAAGGATTTTGGATCCTTATCATGCACTATCCAGTGATAGTCCGAATTGGGGATGCCATTGACAAAACAAGCTATCAACCAATTGTCCCCTTCTAGACCCGATTTTTGGATTTGGGTTCTAGCATGGTGAACATAGTCTTCTAGCGAGGAAAATTTCCTGCTAGAGAGGTTCATTAAAGCTTGTGCTGCCTCGGTTCGAGAGGGAGGTTGCAGAAATTGGCCCTTAAAGACCGTGACAAAATTTGTCCAGGTATCGGGCAATTTTCCCATAGTACGGAGCCCACGCCACTAGGCGGCGGCCTTACCCCCGAGTTCTCGGCCGACATATGCAATCTTCGTACTATCTGGCGTGGGATAGAGCTCAAAATGAGACTCCCATCGTCCCAGCCATGTGCAGATTGCTTCTTCGGTTCTTTCCTTTTTGTCTCCCGTAAATGGCTTAACGACAAATGATGGTTCACCTTGTCGCTCATCAGGTCTATTAGTCTCACGTTGTAGACTAATGACACGTGCCTCAAGAGCACTCTGAGATTGCCGAAGTTCGGTCATCTGTTGAGCGGTGAAACTAAGGTATTGGGTTATTTGTGCCAAATACATCTCAGTGGACATTTGTCCAGGAGGATTCCCTTGAGTTCCTTCCGCTTGAGCGGATGACATCGGGTCGTTAATTTGAGCCATTAAAGATTATTTCTGGAAAAGAAATAGGATAAGGTCAGAGATATAGTCATAACATCATGTCGTGATGTAAACATATCATGGGCGAGCATTAATCGATATCATTATCTCACGTCAATACCCCTCTAGACGTATGAGATGAGGTTCAAGATCAGGTTACTATGGTAACACAAAGGTGTTTTAAAAACCATGGGGGTGACAAATAAATGTCTTTCCCTGATCTCTATATCGATTTTTTCATGTTCGCGTCATGAATAGTTTATACACGAAAAAATGTTAACAATAAACTATGTTTCAGTGCCCACATAAGTGGTTTCGGCTCTTTAAGTCCTATTACGAGGACCCCGAGGTGCACTTAGACCTTAAGTCTAAACATGTGTTATAGTCATATGTATCAAGGATGTTGTATGGTCTTGGTCATATTTGAACTCGAGACCTCGAGAACAAATACATTAAACACTTGCGCCAACCAAGTAAGTTGCTCTTCTCGAATGCTTAATGTTTGATGCGTATAAGAGATATGCGAGGCATTGATCATATATGTTTTTTTAAAAGAACATATATGTCAAAGGTCCTTATTTCGTCCTCATTTACCAAAACTATGTTGGTACGTTACCTAACCTCAAGTCTCGTAATTAGGATGGCATACGCCAAAGTGCAACCTAATGGTCAAGCCAAATGAGCCCTTGTTTCGTAGTAGGCTCACGTGGGCCATCACATGGTCACGTCATTACGAATGCCTCTCGTAAGAACGAGCTCATGGTGGCATCGTATCCATGTAACGAGGGAGGGATGTTGGATACGTGCGTCATTGGAGCGACCTCACTTGAAGTGGGTCAAGCCCTACGTACTCAACATCATTTTGGCTATTGGCGTTTCTTTACGTAACGAAATCGAGGTCGTCAACGGGGTTATCAACAATAAAAAAAATGTTGAAAAAGGGATGGTGACAACACCATTCTCACAAAAATGTGAGGACGGCCACCAACATCCTTTTCCCGACCATGACAACTTTCGATATAATCACGTAATAACGAATATACACATATGTTTACTTATCACATATATACGATCAAATACGTATATATGTGCCCACATATGCCTATATTAAACATATCGTTATATTAAATAGCCACAAATGATGTGATCGAGATACGTAATCGAGGTATATACCTCTACGCACACGAAACATCCACAAATAAGAGATCATTGTAATACGCAATGGAGGTATTGACCTCTTACGCATACGAGACCAAACACATATCGTTTACAACAAATCAAGGTATTAAACTCATACGCAAACGTAACATATGTTCGTGAACGTAATACGTAATTGAGGTATTAACCTCGTACGCATACGACACTCATCACATATTATTAATATGTCAAACGAGGTATTGACCTCGTGCACATATGTAAACGTTTTAGATAATCAATTAAAGACCACTACAACATCATTGACTTAATGAAAAAAATTACATATAAACTAAACACATGATTAGATGGGAGAAGAGAGAATAGAAAGAAAAATTATGGAAAGAGTTACCGAAGTTCTTTGTTGATCGTTGTCTGGATCAAGGCCAACCGCACAACGATCGATCAGCATCAATCAAAAGACAAATGAAAAACATAGAAACATTAGTACAAAAATCTGATACCAAATATTATAGATCTAGGTACTAAAGTAAGCTTAAGATAAGGATAAAGAAATGAAAGATAGAAAGGAGAAAGAGAAAGAAGGGTGCCGATCCACCCGACCACCCCCGAGCGAAGGGATCGAGACGGACCCGAGCCTCGATCGACGTCCCATACCACCGCCGTGGCGTCGAGTCGTACCTGGTGTTGGCGCTCTCGCTACAAGAGTTGACCCACCACACGAGCAGAGTCTCGATGTAGTCAAAAGATGATCAACTGAGGGTAGCTAGGCCTCTTATTTATAGCGATACCCAAGGCCCCCAGGCAAGTTCACACTTGACCTAATGGGTTGTCTCAATCCCGAGGATTAAAAGTAATCCTCCCCTTCTTTACACTCTCGTTTAACCCTCACACTTATCCACATATATAGAATACTACGGTAAATTCTTACCACGGGATATTATATGGTCATGCCCGTAACAACTCAGTCCAAGAATCCTGTAGAGAATGATGAACGTTGGAGGAGAGAGCTCAGTCCTAGTCCGACAACACTTCGTCCTCGCTCCCCGAAAAATGCCCCTTCATCCGCCTTCTTCCTTCCCTTTTGTAGGTCGTCGAGGCAGGTTGTTGCACCCTCGTTTTCCTCAATTTATTCTGTCCTTTCGGGCAGAGATACTCTTTGATTTCCAAGATATTCAATGTGTCACATCTAGTCTCTTTGCTCCCACCATTCTACTCCTAGTTATTTACAAGGTATCAATTGGTGTGGAAAAGTGTAGGCCCGGTTCATGCACCTTGCTTCGCCGATTCCGCTTCTGGCCGGTTTTTTTCACGATATCCACCCCCACCAAACCGCGCATCCACCGGTATGCGCTAGAGAGGGACAGACACCGGAGAAAACCGGCCCGCGTTCACTCGGCGCTCTCCGAACTATCGGCGTCCCTGAACCGATCGTCGTCGTTATCGCTCCCCCGTTCCGGCTCGTCTTCGTACCGCTTCTTGAACGCTTTGATCCGCTTCCCGACTACGGGCACCGCCAATCGTGTCCCCTTGAGCTCCGCAAGATGGTACATGCCGTTGTCGTTGTGCTCGTTACTGTGTAGGGCCCGAACCATCTTCTCGCAAATTTGCAGGTCGCCTTGTGCTGGTTGTCGAGGTTGTTGTCGTAAACAAGCACCTAGTCGCCTTCCTCGATCTTCTTCGGTCGTAGCCGGTGTGTCTGGTCGAACCGGGCTTTGTTTCGTTGCCTTGCCGTGCGCAGCTTCTCCTTCGCCCGTTCCACGTCTTCCGGCCTCCGCTCAAGTTGTCGGATCTGCGCCGCCAACAACTCTTCCCGACTCATTTCGTCCTTCTAGCCCATCGCGGCCCACGAGGAAATCGTCCGTTCCACCGGCATGATCGGGTTCTGTCCGTACATTAGTTCTGCCGACATGAACCCCGTTACCGAACTATGCGTAGTCCGGTCTGCCCACAACGCATAGGGTAAGAGCCGCGGCCAGTTCCCGACTTGGCCTCCACACGCCCGTACTAACGCTTTGACGATCGGCCCATGCCCGCATTCCACCTTCCCGTTAGCCTCCGGATTGTACGCCGTGGTGAGCGAGAGTTTAACCCCTAGCCGGTCAAACAGCTCTTCCGCCTCTTGTGTGTCCAATTCCCCGCGATCGGCCACGATCTTACCGACGCACCCGTACCGACATACCACATCTTCGATTAGGAACCGGCACACGGCCGCAGTTGTTTTGTTCTGCAACGCTCGGCCTTCCACCTGGTTCATCAGGTCCTCCCGAGCCAGCACCAGATATCGCATCTGCCCTATCCCCATCAGCGTTGTCACCAAATCCACCATCCACTTGAAGTGGACAGTTGGAGGGTAGGTCGGGTGAAGCTCGTCTCGATGTCGGACTATGGAGTGCATCTGATAGCTTTCGCAAGTCGTTACGAACCGATGCACGTCCCGGTATAGTCTTGGCCACCATCACTTCCCCTTCAGCTTTTCGAATGTGGCCCACATCCTGCGATGTCCGGCCCAGGGACTCTCATGGTATGCCGTCAGCAGCGCTTTCTGCTCGTCCTCCCTCGCCACTACGCGGAGTGGGGTGCCGCTTCTCTTCTTCGGGTGCTTCCATATGCGCCCTTCCCGTAGGAAGAACCGGTACGCCCTCTTCCGCACCTGGTTGGGCTCTTCTCTCATCCATGCCACGTCTAGCGTCATCGTCTGTAGGGACCTCCCGATTCGGAGCCACTCTCCGTCGTACTCGCTCTCGTCGAACTTGTTTAGTGCCGGAGTGCTCCCCTTTCTTGTTGTTACGTTGGCTGACCCGAAGAAGTCTTTGCCGACTTCCTCGTTATCTGAAACCATGTCGTCCTCGTCGCTGAACCACGCTCTTGAAAGCATATCGGCCATGGCATTATCTTTCCCGGAGATGTGTTGTATCTCTGGGTTCAGGGACTTGATGTACGCGATCCACTTGAGCATCGCCAGGTCCGAAGTCGCGCATCCGGAGACCATACCCAAAATCGGTAGGCAGTCCGTCTCGATGATCACTTCCGTCCTGATCAGATAGTCTTTGCCGGCCTTGACTGCCGAAGCGATACCCCATAGCTCGCGCTTAACTTGGGCGTATCCTCGTTGCCGCTCGCTCAATACCTTCGCCCCAAACCAGATCGGGAACCGTGCGCCGTCCTTGTCCTCCTGACTGATCACCACCCTGATCCCGGTCAGGCTCGTGTCCACCGTCACGTAGATGGGGACTTCCTTGCCGTAAACCGCTTTTTAGAGAGTCGGTGCCGCAGCAAGTGCCTCCTTCAGTCTCCGGACCGACTCCGTGTGCTCCGTCCTCCACTCGAACCTACGCCCTTTCTTCAATTGCCCGTAGAGCGGTTCCGCGAGGTGTGCGTAGTGCGGAATCCAGATGTGGTAGAATGCGCACGCACCTAGGAATTTGTGGACCTCCGTAATCGACCCGCAATCGTCCTTCATCACGCAGATGACTTCTACCTTTGCCAGGGACGATTTCCGGCCATAGGGCCCACACAGCTGTCCGACTACCAGGATCTCCGCCTGCCCGAATGCTAATTTCTCTCCCGAGAAGGTGAGTCGCGCGCTCTCAAGCCTCTGCAGCACCTTATCGCAGTCGTTGATGTGGTTCACGACAAACCTCCGGCATCTGTCCGGCCCGACTGTTTCGTCTGCATCCTCCACCAGACACCCCTTTATCGGTACATCGTCTAGGAACGGCATAGTGATGTCCAGGATGCAGTCCCTCAGCACCTTGTTCATTGCGTTCACCATGTGCGCCATCGAATTCGTTCCTCCTTGCGGTAGGGTACACATCCGCACCAACCCGAGAGGAGTCTGCATTGTCGTGATGTCTCTGGTCTCTATGGCTAGTTGGAATTGGTCATACCCCGAGTACAAGTCACAGACCGAA
This sequence comes from Azolla caroliniana, assembly GCF_043228905.1. Classification (NCBI taxonomy): domain Eukaryota; kingdom Viridiplantae; phylum Streptophyta; class Polypodiopsida; order Salviniales; family Salviniaceae; genus Azolla; species Azolla caroliniana. The sequence goes on along the minus strand of NW_028230450.1, from coordinate 3,608,864 downwards.
TAGATCGACCTTCCGGCGAAGGGCTCCGCGAACTCGTCTATGGTCGGCCCGATCCCTGCGTTACGGATGGTCACCTTGTTGACCGGTTGCAGGTCTTGTATGAAACGCAACATGTCGTTCTTCTTTGGCACCGTGAACCACCGATTCGAGTATTTGGGGCACTCGGCAGTTCGAGGACGCCCATATCCACCTTCTGCTTCAGTAGCTCCATCAGCATCGGGATGTGAGCTCTGGGTACCAGAATGTTGGGAGACAGGTCCCTCCGGATGGTGCAGGCCCGGTATGAACCGGATGAGGAGTACCCGGCTACGGAGAGCCGGATGGTGCACGCCCGGTATGAACCAGATGAGGAGTACCCAGCTACGGAGAACCGGATGGTGTAGACCCGGTATGAACCGGAGGAAGAGACATATTCGTAAATATGTTTTTGAGAGCCCATTGTGGCTATATTTGTAAATAGCCGAAAAGTCATATTAGTATAAATATGACTTAGGGCAAACTAATATGTTGTTGTTGTCATTTTTTTTCCTTGTAGGGGCAAGAAGAAGAGAGAGTGCGTAACTGTACAGAGAGAGAGAGAGAGACGAGGTCGTTGCCTCTGTTGTAACCGCCGCCTGTGGCGAAGAGCGTGAGTCTGAGGTAGTTGCCTCCGTGAACTCACTGTTTTGTACATTCATACATAGTGACAGTTTGCAGCCTGTGGGCTGCCGTGGTTTTTCCCTCTTTGGGGGTTTTCCACGTAAACCTGCTGTGTATCTTCCTCTCCTTTGGTTCGTGTTCTATTTCCCGTTTTTCTGTGTATGAAAAGAATCTCGGTTGTGGCCGAGCGTTGCGCATAAGGAACGTTGGGTTCCCGTCAAGTCGTATCAGAGCGAAATCGACACAGAAAATGGACGAATCGTTTGGCGGCATGTTCAAGTTCACCGGCTCCAACTATTCAGTGTGGAAGTCGAAGATGAGGGACATGCTCGTTGTTAAAGACCTCTGATTGCCGGTTCAGTTCGGGGACAAGAGACCGGACAAAATCGACGCCGCAATATGGGAGGTGATGCACATGAAGACAACGGCGTACATACGGTGCTTCATTGACATGAGCCTATGCAACAACTTCAATGAAGAGAGCAAGGCTCATGAGCTCTGGGAGAAGATCAGCATAATGTTCCAGAACAAAAATGTTGTCAATCAGGTGTCGGTATCCCGAAAGCTAGTAAGACTCTGGTACCAAGATGGCTCCAGCATGGCGGAGCACATGAATGCCTTCCAGGGGCTGATCCACCAGGCAACGTCATTGGAAGTACCTCTTGCCGACGAGGTACTAGCGCTACTCCTGCTCGGTTCCCTCCCGGATAGCTGGGAGACGTTGGTTGTCACTTTGGGCAACGCCGGGCCGGAAGGAAAGCGGTTATCCCTAGCAAGAGTAAAGTCGAGCTTGCTAGATGAGGAGGCGCGTCGGAAGGATAAAGATACGAGCTCCGACTCCAAAGCGCTCCTTACCGAATCGGAACGCGGAAGACATAGAAACCGTAGTCCCCAGAACCGGGAGAAGTCGGGGACACGGTCAAAGTCAAGGGGAGGCCCACTTGCTTCTATTGCGGCAAGCCAGGTCACTTCCAAAAGAACTGTCGGCATTTCCGTAAAGACAAGGAAACCGACGGTACCGATTCGAAGCAAACCCCGGACCGGAACGGTAAAGACTGAAACGGTAAAGACCGGAGAGGGCCGGACCAGAAGGGAACGACGGCAATCGCGGCAAGTGAAGAAGAGTTGATGCTCATCACCGTGGAGTGTGAGATAAACCTTGCCGGCGACGAGATGACCTGGGTGGTAGACTCCGGAGCATCGTTCCACCTTACCCCAGACCGGAAATGCTTCTCATCCTACTCAGCCGGTGATCACGGCTGTGTTCGGATGGGGAACAAAGGAACATGCCGACTTATCAGCATAGGAGACGTGTGGCTGTCAACACCAACCGGATGCAAGTTGCTGCTGCAGAATGTCCGACGCGTTCCGGAAGTTCGTCTGAACCTGATATCAGCCAGTCGGCTAGATGATGAAGGCTACACGGGTAGCATCCGGAACGGTGTCATGAAGTTCAGCAAAGGGAGCCTGATTGTGGCTCGAGCCCGGAAGGTAAACACGTTGTACCTGATGAATGCCCGGTTATGTCCGGAAGAAGTGAACGTGGCATCCGACACTGCCGGTGAGCTGTGGCACAAGAGGTTGTGTCATATGAGCGAGAAGGGGATGAAGAGGCTTGCAGACGAAAACCTCATTCTAGTGAAGAACATGCACTTAGAGAAGTGCACTGATTGTCTGGCCGGTAAGCAGAACCGGACCTCCTTCCGACCAAGACCACCGATGAGACATAATGCACCACTGGAGTTGGTGCATACGGATGTGTGTCAAGTAGACACGAAGTCACATGCCGGAGCGCAGTACTTCGTAACGTTCATAGATGACCACAACCGGAAGCTGTGGGCCACACCGTTGAAGACAAAGGATCAGGTGTTATCCGTCTTCAAAGAGCTCCACGCGAGAGTGGAAAGAGAAACCGGCCGGAAGCTGAAGGCGGTTCGAGCAGATAACGGAGGAGAGTACCGGGGGCAGTTCGAGGAGTACTACCGCTCGAAGGGAATCCGGCTCGAATTTACCGTGCCGAAGGCGCCGGAACTGAACGGACTGGCCGAGAGGATGAACCGGACCATAATGGAGAGGGTCCGGAGTATGCTAGCGCATGCAAAACTACCCAAGAAGTTTTGGGCTGAGGCACTGTCAACGGCGACATACGTGATAAATAGAGCACCCTCAGTACCCTTGGACGGAGACACGCCACAGAGAGTGTGGACCGGTAAGGAAGTATCCTACCGGCATCTGAAGGTGTTCGGGTGTCTCGCTTACGTGCATGTAGCTAAGGACCGGAGAGGTAAGTTAGATCCAAAGACCCGGCCATGCATATTCCTCGGTTACGGTGACGATGAGTTCGGCTACCGAGTGTGGGACCCGGTCGACAAGAAGGTATTCCGGAGTCGAGATATTATCTTCATGGAGGACAAGACGCTCGCCGACTGGGAGTCGGAGAAGAAGATAATGAACTCTGAGTCAACCGGTAAGGATAGACTCTACGATGAGCAGACCCAACCGGCAAGAGACCGGTTAGCACTCGAGGAACCAGCCGGTTACGGTGAGGATACCGAACCGACAGAAGAAGAAGTAGAGGAAGCTGAGACCGGAACCGGCCAAGACCCCGAATCGGATTCGGATGAAGAGCACATGGATGAGCCGGTCACCGAAGCCCAAAGACGGAGATATCCTCTTAGAGAGAGAAGGGCGCCCCGGAGATTTCCTAATGCAGAGCATGTTCTGCTAACCGATGAGGGGGAGCCGGAAAGCTTCGAAGAAGCGAAGGAAGACAACCACAACCACAACCGAAAATGGTTAAGTGCCATACAGGATGAGATGGATTCCCTGCATAACAACCATACATACGAATTGGTGGAGTTGCCGAAAGGAAAGTGGGCACTCCGAAACAAGTGGGTGTACAAGTTGAAACCGGGAGATGCCGGCAACCCCCCGAGATACAAAGCCAGGATCGTGGTGAAGGGGTTCCAACAGAAGAAGGGCGTGGACTTCGACGAGATATTTTCCCCGGTAGTAAAGATGACCTCAATCCGGACGGTGCTGAGTATAGCAACAAGCATGGACCTCGAGATAGAGCAGCTGGACGTGAAGACGGCATTCCTTCACGGCGACCTCGAAGAGGAAATCTACATGCAACAACCGGAAGGATTCGTGGAGAAAGGGAAGGAGCACCTGGTATGTCGGTTGAAGAAGAGCCTGTACGGACTGAAGCAGGCACCCCGACAGTGGTACCGGAAGTTCGACTCCTTCATGACCGATCAAGGGTACCACAAGACGCAGGCTGATCACTGCGTGTTTGTGAAGAAGTTCAAAGGAGGGGACTTCCTGATACTCCTCCTATACGTGAATGACATCTTGATCGTCAGATGGGACCCAGTCAAAATACGGATGCTGAAGAAGGCTCTCAACCGGACCTTCTCAATGAAAGACTTGGGTCCGGCAAGACAGATGTTGGGGATGCACATCATTCGGGACCGGTTAAAGAAGCAACTATGGCTGTCACAGTAGAAGTATGTGACAAAGGTGCTTCACCGGTTCAACATGTCAGAAGCAAAACCTGTCGGATCAACACTTCCGGCAAACTGCAAGCTGTCCAGCAAGCAAAGCCCGAAGACGAAAGCAGAGAAGGCGGATATGATGAAGATTCCATATGCCTTTGCCATCGGGAGCTTGATGTATGCAATGGTTTGTACCCGACCAGATATTGGATACACAGTCGGAGTGGTGAGCCGGTTTATGAGCAATCCCGGCAAGGAGCACTGGAACGTGGTCAAGTGGATACTCCGGTATTTGAAGGGCACTTCAAATATGTGTCTCCGATTCGGCTCCGGAAAACCTCAACTGGACGGTTTCACCGATTCGAACATGTCGGCTGATGTGGATATCAGCCGGTCTACATCCGGGTATGTAATGACATATGCAGGGGGAGCTATTTCGTGGCAGTCGAGGCTGCAAAAGACGGTTGCATTGTCAACCACAGAGGCGGAGTACATGGCGGCTGTGGAAGCCGGCAAGGAAATATTATGGATGAAGGACTTCATCGGAGAGCTCGATATCCGGCAAGAGGAATACTTACTCTACTGCAACAGTCAAAGTGCCATCCACCTTGCTAAGAATGCGGCCTACCATTCCCGGACGAAGCATATCCAACGGAGGTATCACTGGATCCGGGAAAGAGTAGATGACCAGGAGTTCGCACTGACGAAGATCCACACGACCGAGAACGGGTCAGATATGCTGACCAAAGTGCTGACACCCGACAAGCTGGACACATGCCGGAAGAGGATCGGACTGTTAAGACACCCCATGCCGGAGTGAAGGGGGAGTTTGTTGGGAGACAGGTCCCTCCGGATGGTGCAAGCCCGGTATGAACCGGATGAGGAGTACCCGGCTACGGAGAGCTGGATGGTGCAGGCCCGGTATGAACCGAATGAGGAGTACCCGGCTACGGAGAGCCGGATGGTGCAGACCCAATATGAACCGGATGAGGAGTACCCGGCTACGGAGAGCCGGATTGTGCAGACCCGGTATGAACCGGAGGAAGAGACATATTCGTAAATATGTTTCTGAGAGCCCATTGTGGCTATATTTGTAAATAGCCGAAAAGTCATATTAGTATAAATATGACTTAGGGGAAACTAATATGTTGTTGTTGTCATTTTTTTTCCTTGTTGGGGCAAGAAGAAGAGAGAGTGCGTAAATGTACAGAGAGAGAGAGAGAGAGAGAGACGAGGTCGTTGCCTCTGTTGTAACCGCCGCCTGTCGCGAAGAGCGTGAGTCTGAGGTAGTTGCCTCCGTGAACTCACTGTTTTGTACATTCATACATAGTGACAGTTTGCAGCCTGTGGACTGCCGTGGTTTTTCCCTCTTTGGAGGTTTTCCACGTAAACCTGTTGTGTATCTTCCTCTCCTTTGGTTCGTGTTCTATTTCCCGTTTTTCTGTGTATGAAAAGAATCTCGGTTGTGGCCGAGCGTTGGGCATAAGGAACGTTGGGTTCCCGTCACAGAATCGGTTTGAGATTCCACGACACATGTGGTACCATGAAGATCACCATTGGCTCGACGATTGTCGGGTCTACACACCCGATCTCCTCCGGTGAGAACGCGAAGGCCTTCCCGTGCCTTCCGCGCATCCTCCGAAACCGGTCCTCCTCTGGCAGTAGAAAGCCACCCCCACCAACCATGAGCTCCCGTAGTGTTATGTCGGTGAACGTGTGTCCTATGCTGGCCGGATCTCGTAAACTTGGGTCCGACGCAACCCCTTTTATCCGTAACTCGCTACCCTCCGGCAAGGGTGCCGCGATTGGCCTCGCCTTCCGGTCCACAGTCTTGTACTTCGTATCCACTCGGGCTGTCCAATTCGACTCGAGTCCATTACCGAGGTCGGCGATGACTTCGTACATCTCTTCCGAACATACCGGAATCGTCTGATCCTCGCTAAGGCCTTCTCCGAGCACCTCCCGTAACCTCCCCAAGGTGTCATCGAAAGAGACCGTCTCCACGGCTCCGTTGATTTCCTCTTCAGGGCTGAGAACTCCGCATGCCCGAAGTCGTTCCTCCGCCCGTTTCTTTTCCCGGCCAGCTACGCCGGTTATCGTACAACCTCCGTTTTCAGAGAGCCAAAATTTCCTACCTATGATACACGTGTGGGGTTCTTCCAGGGTGTCCGGACTATCGCAGCCCCACGCCTTGATAACCCTCTCTAAAAATCCCCTCGGTTGTCGCCGCCAAGGGTCTCGCAGTTCCGCTCCTGGTTGGGTTGCACTGTCATGAATTGGACGAAATGTCGACCATCTTGGCTCTTGACGCGTGCATACACCGAACCGTTGTCCAGTACTTTCGTCTCCATGCGTGCTGCCGTAATGTATGGCTCGCCGAGAATTACCGGGTGTGAGGAAGTCTCCTGTACGAAGAAATGTTGATCTATCTCGACGTCGCTGATCTTCAAGCGTATGTTCAGGCACGCACCAAGCAGCTCCTCCATAGCGCGCGTCGCCGCGCGTATCTTCCACCGGTGCTTGGTGTTGATCGGCCATTTCCCCTTTGTATAGAAGTCCATGGACATCAGGTTGATCTCCGAACCGTGGTCTACCAATGCCACCACCGGCTCCTGGATGTCGCCGATCCGAATAGGGGTTTCCGTAGTGGTCCTAGCCCAATGCGGCTTCGCGTAGTGGCTTTCTGCCAACTCCTCCTCTAGGGTCGTGTCTTCTAAGTGCGTCGTTCGCACTTCCACCGGCCTCTCCGATTCCGGCTCCGTCGAGAGCCTCTTCCGCTTCACCAAGTCCACGATAGAGTCGTGGAACTCCTTCTTAGCAATTCCTTGCACCTCCCGTAACGACAACTCAACCTTGTTGTTGAGAATTCCCTCTTCCAAGACCTTCCGCAGGTCCGTCGAAATCGGCCTGCTTCTTCTTCTCTGGTGCGTCAACGTTGATGGTCTCATTCGGCTTCGGTCCGAACCGGGTCTCGTACCGCTGCGAGGGGCTTGCCCCTCCGGCCTTTCCCGTGTGCTTGTCTTCTATCAGAACCTTGTAGTTCTGGCATGCGACTGCCACGAAGCCAGTCTTCTCTTCCACCGGGTCGTCCCATCCGGTGACCTCCCGGATCTGCTGTTCTGCGCAGTCTACCTCTTCCTTTTTCAGCCGTACTCCGGGGAGACCCTCTAGCACCAGCAGCCAGAATCCGGAGTCCTTCGCTTTCCGGGCCTTGTCACTGCCGACCCGGATTCCCTCCGACGCCGAGTAGTTAATAGCCTCTGCATGTCGTGTTGCGGCCTCTTCCATCAACCGCTTCATTCCGTCGCGCCCCGTATTTAACTCTAGGGCTTTCCGAGTCTCACTCGCGTGCACCCGCCCGTTCCAGAGGTACACCACGTTGGTCCTGAGTGCCTCGGCGAAATCCGCGCATTCTTTCTGGATGTGGGTGACCGCGTTGCACCACATGTATCGATGCCCCGCCGGCGGCCTTCGGTCACGAGACTGTTCGCTGCTATCCCTCCAGGCCTGTGCGATTTGGAGATCTCGCACCATCTGTGACAGCTCTTCTAGAGCCGTGCCTCCGGAGGGACCTTTGACCACTCCCCTTGGGGCTGAGCCCGTCTCGAGCCAACCCCGAGTTCCTGCCTTCCTAGCTGGTACCGACACCGGCTCCTCGAGCTCCCTCGTCAGGACCGGCCTTGCCGCCGACGAGCCCTCATCGCTCCACTCGCGCCGGTTTTCGAAACGACCGCAGACCCTCCTTACCATGGCCCAATCTGTCGTGAGCCCTTCATCCGTTTCCAACAGGAAACCCACCTTCTCCCGGTCCATGGCGTCCACCGACTTGACGAATAGTAGTACCCGGCTTGTGTCGAGCACGGTCCGGTCCAGCGCTGACAGCCGTGCGAACCGTTTCTCGAACTCCTGGAGGAGCACCGACGCGTTTCTCCCCTTCCATGGGCTCTCAACCCACACCATGAAGTCTCGCGTCGATAGCCAAAGCGAGTCATCGAACCCATACATCTCGAGGAGCTGTAGCTCGAACTCCTCCCAAGTTTGGCATCCGGCCAGCACCACGAGCACCTCTGCGTGGATGGTCGGCGTCACCACCCGAGGGAATCCGGACAGCTGCCTATCCACCAAGATATCCCTCATGATCATTTCGGCCCGGTAGGCTTCCAAGTAGCTCGTGGCATTCTTCCCACCGAATCAACCTATAGTGCCGACGAATGACTCCATGGCCCTATCGAGGGCACCCGTTCCGTCGCGAGCGCTCACTAGCCAGTCGACGGCTACGGCCATAGCTTTAGCAAGCTCGGATCCCCTCATCCTTCACTCCATTGCCGCCTATTTCACGTCGGGTTCACCAAATATGTCGAGTTGTTATGCTCTTCGCGTGTGGAAAGAGGCGGGACCGTAGGGGCCTTGAACCAAGGAGAGTGAGAAAGAAGAGAGAGAGAGACCAGCTTGTAGAAGCACAGAGGGAGAAAGAGGGAGAAAGAGGGAGAAAACAAGTCTTAATTACAAAATCAATAACGATTACAACCGGCAAGCAGGCAACGGACCCAACTCAGGCCACGAGCTGTCCACGAAGCAGAGACCACTCAGTCCAAGAATCCTGCAGAGAATTATGAATGATGGAGGAGAGACCTCGGTCCCAGTCCGACAACACTTCGTCCTCGCTCCCCGAAAAACGCCCCTTCATCCGCCTTCTTCCTTCCCTTTTGTAGGCTGTCGAGGCAGGCCGTTGCACCCTCGTTTTCCTCAATTTATTCTTTGTCCTTTCAGGCAGAGATACTCTTCGATTTCCAAGACATTCAATGCGTCACATCTAGTCTCTTTGCTCCCACCGTTCTACTCCTAGTTATTTACAAGGTATCAATTGGTGTGGAAAAGTGTAGGCCCGGTTCATGCACCTTGCTTCGCCGATTTCGCTTCTAGCCGGTTTTCTTCACGACAACGCGGACTCGGGTGAGAATGTAGGTGATTGTCAGAGTCCCAAAAGTATTTCTACCCAGCAACAGAGAAAGAATGTGCGCCAAGAGGAGGACACACCAATATCAGCTAAGGATGACAATAAGTCAATGAGCCCCTTATTTTTCAAAAGAGTCTCAAGACGTATTAGTCGAGAAAGATTTGCTTTAGTGACATCTGAGGCCCAACTTACCATAGATGTTAAAAAGACATGTTGCGCTCGTGGGTGTATGGCGATTATTGGAAAGCAAAACTTGTGGTCTTTGAGACGTTACTATTTTTCACTCAATGGTGATGAACAAGACACCTATCTTATGAACACTTACAGATGGTGTCAGACAAAGCCTCAGATATCTTGATCTCTTTCGAGTATTACCTTTTTACAGCACGACAATGTTGTAGAGTGGCATTCAAGATCGCACTTTGTGTTAGCAACATGAGATTACATAGAGTGCAACAGAGAGTTTTAAACGGCAACAATGCCATTGAAGATGATAATTTGCCAAGTATGAAGGGTGCATCAGGTAGAAATGCGATCTCCTAGATGAAGACATACTTCAAGTTCAATTGTGAGATAATGCCAACTACCGGTAGGTTGCATCTCTCTAACAATTATACACGTCGAGAAGTTTATGATTCCTATAGATTGGAAATGTCAACTTGTTGCGACAAGTATGTCACCTTCAGTATGTGCAAACCTAAAGAGCGTGTGTAAATGGGCAAAGACAGCGACAGAGGAGCTAAACAAGAAATTGTTACAAGATCACCGAGAAGCCCAAGCATTAGAGCGAAAAAGAGCTATGCACCATAGGGAAAAGTCGATAAACAATCCAACTAAGTACATGTGTTTAATGATAGATGGAATGGACCAAAAGACAACGTGTCTACCTCATCTTAAATGTCTTCCTAAAGATGTCAACGACGATTGTCTCATGCAGATGCACTTGGTGGGTTGTTTAGCCTATAATAGAAGTGTGAAGCCTCATGTCTTCGTCACCTACCCAAATGTCCACAATGAACCTAATTTAACAGTCATTGTGATTCAAAAAGTATTGATGTCTTAGGGGCAGTCTTTGCCGCCGGTTTTATATATTCAACTAGACAATACTGCTTGGGAAAACAAAAATTCTACGGTGTTTGGTTATCTAAGTATGCTGGTGAACCAAGGAATTTTTAGGAAAGTGAAAGTTAACTTTCTATTGGTTGGTCATACACATGACCATATCGATCAGATGTTTAGTAACTTCTCTAGGCAGTTATCATGATATGATGCTTTTACGTTACCTAAGTTGTTCGACATCATCTGTGATGCATATACGCCACGCCTAATCATGGAACACTTGAAGGAAATATATGATTTCAAGAGATACATATTAGATGGTGCTGAGCGAAATGCCAAAGTGTTAGCGCCCTTAAATAATATAAGTTTCAACCACGTATTCTTAATAAATAAAAATGATCATAGTGGTTGTACATTATTATATGCAAAGCAATATTCATCCTCCCCCCAATGGGAGCCTGAAGGCGGGTGTCAATTTCTACTTCATATGCCTTCCACTTTTGTTTATGGTGCAGGACAAATGCCGATTAAGACTAAGAAAGTTGTCACCAATGTACTAGCTGATAATCCAAAGGATGTTTGGATGCAAGCGCTGCAAGACAAACGCAAGCACATTGACAATGCGAAGAAGTATGTTGGGGAACAAGACACATCATGGTGGGATGTGTTCTTTAAAGATCAAGAACAAATTGTTGACAATTGTGTCCTTGGTACTTGGACCGTGCAAATACCCTTCACCTAGAATATACAACAGTGTCGTAATTCTCGGACTTCTCCTCTTGCACCTAATGCGATTAATGATAGCTTGCTCCATCCACCACAAAGGGACATATATGTTGGACCCAGACTGACAAAAACAGCGGAAGCAAGGTGGCAAGGGAACTTGCAAGAATTGAAGATGGGTATGTTAATTGCTACACCTGCTGATGATAATGAGCTGGGACATCAATTTTGGATTGGTAAGGTTTTAGATGTGGTGATGCATGAGAACCAAAGCCAAATCCAGTCTATAAAGGTGCATTGGTACAACACTAAAAGCAAAAATGCCTTTACCGGCAAGTATGCTTTAGAGATGATGGAATGTCCACGGTCAAGGGGGAATAGAAAGAGGAAAAGAAATATTCATAGCATTTCATGCCTAGACATTGGTGACGTAGATATTATTGTTTACGACTTCACACTAACAAAAGCTAGACGTCTCAGGAAGTCTACAATAGATATTATCAAGGAGAAATTACCTATCCTACAAGGGGTCTCATGTCGAAGGCAAACAAGATCGTCTATACATAACATGGAATGTCAACATCTAGTTTTAGATGAAGACAATACCTTAATAGGTACATCCAAAGATGACGAGGAACAATTTGCATTGTATATTAGTTATAGTAGCAACTCTAGATCATGATACGAGTGATTTTTGTAAATTTTACACTCCTCAATGATATTTTGGTATCTAATGTAAGAGAGTGTCGTTTGTAATACTCGAAATATGCGTAAATATTGTTTAGAAATATTATTGCTTTGTACAGACATTGTTTGTTACAAAATACATTACTTCTTGACTTCTCAATGATAATGAACATTGTACCATTTCGATTATAGCATAATTTTAGCGTTTTTCCAAGTTTAGGAAATGATGATTTTTTGAGGTTTTCCAACGACATTTTGAGAACATGTGATACTGGTATCATTACGTTTTGTGAATAGAGTATATAAACCCCAAAATTTGAGGGAATATTCCTTATCCTTCCATTTTTGCGCGATCCTTCCACTTCTGAATGCAAACGTGTTCATTGGTGATTTTTTTTAGCATGCATTATGGGATGTCAGATGTGAATGTATATGGGGCACACTGAGTTGGGAAACATGGTGTTACTCTCTCCGGAGAAAGGCCTATTGTATGCACAATGACAGATGATACAAAGCGGCGGATCATACTCGAAAATAGTTGGGTATACCTCAAAGGTACGCAATGCTTTGTAAGTGAAGATCGTACTATCTCACAACAAAATGCCCGTCGTAAAGCATATGAAGAAAGATTGAAAAATAAGGTTAAGGATGTACCTAAAGATGGAAATGTAGGCAAATAGGGACACGTGACCTATGAGACTAACCCACGCCTTTTACGACTATGCTTTTAGAATTGCAATGGATACCCATGGAATGCAGGATTTGGCATAGAGGAGTTCACCGATGACTCGGATATGACACTTCTTCTTGAAACATGGGAACATGATACTCAAAGGATTCAAGGTTTAGGAAACTATAATGTACACTCTTTGATATGGAAGAAAAATCCAAGACAAAGAAGAGGATAAGGAGGGGTGGCATGTTTGATTAAGAAGGAAATAGAGAAATATGTGTCAATCATAAAAAATGATGAACATAAATGCTACATATGGCCCAAAATAGAAACACTTAATGATTTGCCCACTTGTGTAGTTGGATGGTACATTCCTCATCAAGTTTCTAACTTTTATGCTTGTTTGGATAAAGATCAACCTTTTGCCAATCTAGAAGATGATATTGCTTATTTCAAATCCAAATGGGAAGTTATTGTCTTTGGTGACATGAATGCTCGTACAAGAAGTTTCCAACTCGATTCACAAGAATCTTTCATGCCACATATCTCAAGGATGCAAGAGGATATGCAAATGTATAGCCGCTCTTCTAGCGATGAAAAAGATCCGGACCAATTTGGGAAGTTACTCCTACAAATGTGGAATAGTACCAGATTGCTTATTGCAAATGGTATTTCCAACACTAATGGTTTTAAAAGTAGAAAACACAACGGAAATAGTGTGATTGATTATGTGCTACTTTTCGAAGGTATTTTGGATCGTATACATAAATTCTAACTTGGTGAATGGACACCGGAATCTAATAATAGGCCTTTATGTATTGATCTCAAATGTATGCATAGGTTTGATTGTGAGAAGACTATTGAAGATAATAAACAACCGCACTTGAGCATGAACCTTAAGCGAGCACCCATGTATTCCAAGATGGTTGAGGATACGTTACAAATGACAAAGACACAACATGGTGCCACACTAGAATGCAAATGGGAAGCTTTCAAGAAAGTCATTCTCTCCTATACAACAAATGTTTTTCGACCAACTGCACATCTTGGAAATGCACCAAGAAACTTAGGAAAAAATGGTTTGATAAAGAATGTCGTGAAGCTTGAAAGTGCCTTATGGTTTTGGGTGTAGTTAAGGATAAAGAGAATTACCAAAAGCATTTGCATGAGTATAAAAGGCTTATTCAAAGAAAGAGAAGAATATGGGAAGTTACTCAACAATTTATCCACACGCAAGAGAAAGCACATGCATGTGCTAAATTTTGGGGAAATCTAAAGGGGAAACGTGTTGAGAGTTATGGTGACTTAACTCTTCACGACTTGTCTATGCATTGTAAGAATTTATATGAGTTATCTCTCACATAGGACTTACGAAATTGGCCTCTCGAAAGGCAAGCAATCTTCAATGTATAAAGGTTGAAATGCTTAAATGGACGGGAAAGGAAGCACATGTATGGATAAGCGATATGTTTAATGATACATTGCAACATGGTATGTCGTACGATTGGACTACAAATTGGATCAAACCTTTACATAAAGGTGGAGATGTAAATAATGTAAACAACTATCGAACCATCATGGTTGGCTCATTAATGGCAAAACTATTTGGATGTATAATGGAATCAAAGATAAGTGTATGGGCTGGAAAAAATGGTAAGAGAGCTTATGGACAAGCTGGCTTTCGAAAACACCATAGCACCATTTCTCACCTTAAACGCCCCATCTATGTGTTGGGATTTCGGTCCCTTTCGGATGGGATGGTCGGATATCGGAGATGAATGCCGACAAGCCCGGTTTCGGTTTCGGATCCGGATGACGAAGACCCCGGCTTCGGTGCCGGATGACGAATGTACCCGGAGAGCGATCCGGATGCAGGGACATATCCGTGAATATGTTCGCTACGAGCCCCCTGAGGCTATAGTTGTAAATAGCCCAAAGTCATATAAGTATAAATATGACTTAGGGCAAACAGTTTTTCTGTTGCTTCTCATTTTTCTGTTTTTCCACTTTAGAGGAGTGAAGAGAGAGCAGCCGTGAGAGAGAGAAAGAGAGAGAGCGCGAGAGAGAAAGAGGTAGACGCCTCTGTGTATTTCCGCCGCCTGTGGCGAGGACAGCGAGCTCAAGGTCGTCGCCTTGGAGCTCGTCATTGTATACTTCTCTGTATAGTGTTGTTTGGAGTCTTGTACTCCCGTGGTTTTTCCCCGTTTAGGGTTTTCCACGTTAATCCTTGTGTACTCGCGTTTCTTCGTTTTGTTTCTACGTGTGTTTCCTATTTTCTGCTCCATTGATCCGCGATTAATCGGTTGTGGCCGAGATAAGAAGGTGGATAGAAGGGTCTATTCCTTACAAACTGGTATCAGAGCGAGGTTGCAGAAAATGGAAGGCGGCGGCAGCGGGCAGCCGATGATGATGGTGCTGAATGCACAGAATTACGCCGACTGGAAGATCAAGATGGAGGATCTTCTGATTGTTCGGGACCTGTACGAACCGATTGACAGGTCGGAAATACCGAAGGGGGTACTTGAGTCGGAGTGGAAGCTCCTGAACCGGAAAGCCGTAGCGACGATCCGACAATATGTCGACGTAAGCGTCCTGCAACATGTGGCGAACGACACCAACGCATACGAGATGTGGAAGAAGCTGTCTGGCCTCTATGAGAGGAAGAATGCGTTGAACCGGACCTCCCTGATGAGGAAGATTGTGAATCTCAAGTATCGGGACGGCGAGAGTATGGTGGAACACGTAAGCACGTTCATGGGATTCGTGAACCAGCTTGCGGCGATCAAGTTCCCGTTGGAGGATGCAATGCAAGCCATCATCCTGATGTGTACATTGCCGGAAAGCTGGGAGAACTTGGCGGTGACTCTCAGCACCTCGTGCACCGAAGATAACTTGTCCTTACAAACTGTAAAGACAAGTATTCTGAATGAAGAAGCGCGTCGGAGAGATAAGGAACCGGCCTCCGACCCGAAGATGCTGTTTACCGAATCGGATCGGGGAAGACAATGGAACCGGAGTCCGCAAAGACGGGAGAAGTCGGGGACCCGGTCGCAGTCAAGAGGAAGGCCAACATGCTTCCACTGTGGGAAGCCGGGGCACTTCCGGAAGAACTGTCGGCATTACCGAAAGGACAACGGAGCCGACGACACCGATTCGAAGAAGTCACCGGAGAGAAACGGTGCATACCAGGGAGCCACGGACCGGAGAGGTCCGGATCGGCGAGGGCAGGACCGGAAAGGAACGACGGCATTCGCGGCAAGTGAAGAAGAGATAATGCTCATTACCGAAGAGACGGAGCTAAACCTTGCCGGTGAAGAGATGACCTGGGTGGTCGATTCCGGAGCGTCGTTCCACCTGACCCCGGAGAAGAGATACTTCTCATCCTACACAGCCGGCGAGCATGGCTGTGTTCGGATGGGAAATGAAGGTACGTGCCGGATTGCCGGCATAGGAGACGTGTGGTTGACAACCCCGACCGGATGCAAAATGCTGCTGAAAGATGTCCGACACGTTCCGGAGGTCCGATTGAACCTGATTTCGGCCGGGAGGCTAGATGATGAAGGCTACACGGGTAGCATCCGGAACGGTGTCATGAAGTTCAGCAAGGGGAGCTTGATAGTGGTTCGGGCCCGGAAGGTCAACACACTGTACCTGATGAATGCCCGGTTATGTCCGGAAGAGCTGAATGTGGCAGCCGACACTGCCGGTGAGCTGTGGCACAAAAGACTGTGCCACATGAGTGAGAAGGGGATGAAGAGGCTTGCAGAAGACAACCTCATCCCAGTGAAGCACGTGCACCTGGAGAAGTGCACCGATTGCCTGGCCGGTAAGCAGAACCGAACCTCCTTCCACTCAAGGCCACCGACGAGACGTAGCGCACCATTGGAGTTGGTGCACACTGACGTGTGTCAGGTAGAGACGAAGTCACATGGCGGAGCCCAGTACTTCGTAACATTCATCGATGATCATAGCCGAAAACTGTGGACAGCACCGATGAAGACAAAGGACCAAGTGTTGTCCGTCTTCAAAGAACTCCATGCGAGAGTGGAAAGAGAATCCGGCAAGAAGCTGAAAGCGATACGAGCGGATAACGGAGGGGAATACCGGGGGCAGTTCCAGGAGTACTGTCGCTCGAAGGGAATCCGGCTCGAGTTTACTGTGCCGAAGACGCCGGAACTGAACGGGCTGGCTGAGAGGATGAACCGGACCATAATGGAGCGGGTCCGGAGTATGCTGGCGCATGCGAAATTACCCAAGGGGTTTTGGGCTGAGGCAATGTCGACGGCGACATACGTGATAAACAGATCACCCTCAGTGCCTTTGGATGGAGACACGCCGCAGAGAGTGTGGACCGGTAAGGAAGTGTCCTACCGGCATCTGAAGGTGTTCGGGTGTCTCGCATACGTGCATGTGGCAAAGGACCGGAGAGGAAAGCTAGATCCTAAGACCCGGCCATGCATATTCCTCGGTTACGGCGACGACGAGTTCGGCTACCGAGTATGGGACCCGGTCGACAAGAAGATATTCAGGAGTCGAGACATCATCTTCATGGAGGACAAGACACTCGCCGACTGGGAGTCGGAGAAGAAGATGAAGAGCTCCAAGTCGATCGGTGAGGATCAACTCTACGAGGAGCAGTCCCGACCGGCAAGGGACCGGTTAACACTCGAGGATCCGGCCGAAGACGGTGAAGAAACAGAACCGGCCGAAGAAGATGAAAATGATACCGGAACCGGCCCCGATCCCGAAATGGATTCGGATGAAGAAGAAGAATCGGAAGAACCGGTTACCGAAGCTCCGGAACGGAGATACCCTCTAAGAGAGAGAAGGGCCCCCCGGAGATTTCCGGAACCAGAGCACGTGTTGCTAACCGACGAGGGGGAGCCGGAGAGCTTTGAAGAAGCAAAGCATGACACCCAGAGCCGCAGGTGGTTGAGTGCCATGCAGGACGAGATGGATTCCCTGCATGAGAACCACACATATGAACTTGTGGAGTTGCCGAAAGGAAAGCGGGCACTGCGAAACAAGTGGGTGTTCAAGCTGAAACCGGGAGATGCCGGAAACCCCCCGAGATACAAAGCCAGGATCGTGGTGAAGGGGTTTCAGCAGAAGAAGGGCGTCGACTTCGACGAGATATTTGCCCCGGTAGTGAAGATGACCTCCATCCGGACGGTGCTGAGCATAGCGGCAAGCATGGACCTCGAGGTAGAACAGATGGACGTGAAGACGGCATTCCTTCACGGTGACCTCGATGAAGAGATCTACATGCAGCAACCGGAAGGATTCGAGAAGAAAGGGAAGGAGCACCTGGTATGCCGGTTGAAGAAGAGCCTTTACGGACTGAAGCAGGCTCCCCGGCAATGGTACCGGAAGTTCGACTCCTTCATGACCGACGAAGGGTACCTCAAAACGCAGTCCGACCACTGCGTGTTTGTGAAGAAGTTCGAAGGAGGAGACTCCCTAATACTCCTCCTGTACGTGGACGACATGTTGATCGTCGGACGGGACCAGGTCAAGATACGGATGCTGAAGAAGGCTCTTCACCGAACCTTCTCAATGAAGGACCTGGGTCCGGCGAGGCAAATACTAGGGATGCACATCATCCGGGACAGGAAGAAGAAGCAGTTGTGGCTGTCACAGGAGAAGTACGTGACGAAGGTGCTTCACCGGTTCAACATGTGGGAAGCAAGACCGGTCGGATCGACCCTCCCTGCAAACTGCAAGCTGTCCAGCAAGCAAAGTCCCAAGACAAAGGCTGAAAAGGAGGATATGATGAAAGTGCCGTATGCCTCAGCAGTCGGGAGCTTGATGTACGCCATGGTGTGTACGAGACCGGACATCGGATATGCAGTCGGAGTGGTGAGCCGGTACATGAGCAATCCCGGCAAAGAGCACTGGAACGCGGTCAAGTGGATACTCCGATACCTGAAGGGCACGGCAAACGTGTGCCTCCGATTCGGCTCCGGTAAGCCCGAACTCGAAGGCTTTACTGATTCTGATATGTCGGCTGATGCAGATACCAGCCGGTCCACATCAGGGTATGTGATGACGTATGCAGGGGGAGCTGTTTCGTGGCAGTCGAGGCTGCAGAAGACGGTTGCGTTGTCAACCACGGAGGCGGAGTACATGGCGGCTGTTGAAGCCGGCAAGGAAATAATATGGATGAAGGACTTCATTAGAGAGCTCGGTATCCGGCAAGAGGAGTACCGACTCTACTGCGACAGTCAGAGTGCCATCCACCTTGCGAAGAACGCAGCCTATCACTCCCGGACGAAGCACATCCAGCGAAGATATCACTGGATCCGGGAAAGGATAGAAGACAAGGAGTTCGTGCTGACAAAGATCCACACGGACGAGAACGGGTCGGATATGCTGACCAAGGTCCTCACACCCGACAAGCTGGAAGCATGCCGGAAGAGGGTCGGATTGGAAAGACATCCCATGCCGAAGTGAAGGGGGAGTTTGTTGGGATTTCGGTCCCTTTCGGATGGGATGGTCGGATATCGGAGATGAATGCCGACAAGCCCGGTTTCGGTTTCGGATCCGGATGACGAAGACCCCGGCTTCGGTGCCGGATGACGAATGTACCCGGAGAGCGATCCGGATGCAGGGACATATCCGTGAATATGTTCGCTACGAGCCCCCTGAGGCTATAGTTGTAAATAGCCCAAAGTCATATAAGTATAAATATGACTTAGGGCAAACAGTTTTTCTGTTGCTTCTCATTTTTCTGTTTTTCCACTTTAGAGGAGTGAAGAGAGAGCAGCCGTGAGAGAGAGAAAGAGAGAGAGCGCGAGAGAGAAAGAGGTAGACGCCTCTGTGTATTTCCGCCGCCTGTGGCGAGGACAGCGAGCTCAAGGTCGTCGCCTTGGAGCTCGTCATTGTATACTTCTCTGTATAGTGTTGTTTGGAGTCTTGTACTCCCGTGGTTTTTCCCCGTTTAGGGTTTTCCACGTTAATCCTTGTGTACTCGCGTTTCTTCGTTTTGTTTCTACGTGTGTTTCCTATTTTCTGCTCCATTGATCCGCGATTAATCGGTTGTGGCCGAGATAAGAAGGTGGATAGAAGGGTCTATTCCTTACACTATGTTTGTGGCCAACTTAAACATAGATGCTCTCCATTGATCACCTTAAGTTGGCTATGCACACTTTGCCCTAAACAAGTTCATGAGTCTGAGTATCACACTTTGATACAATGCTTTGCCTTTGATCATATTCGACCATGCTTTCCACATCTCTTCAACCGAGCCTAATCCTTCCATGAATTCCTCTTACAACCACAATGTGCACTCTCGATTGCAACATTCATTGGTAAAGTTCTTGAACATCGAGAGTCACTACTCACTTTCACACATATCACGTGAAATGTAATATTTTTCGTCTCATAGGTCATATTTGACCTCCGAAGACGATAATATAACCTATCTATCTATCTATCTATCTATCTATCTATCTATCTATCTATCTATTAAGTCAAACAACAATCACTCTCCCTATTGTACATGTTGTGGTGACCTAATAATCAAAGTGTCATTAGCATGTTTCTCCTAGTGTTTGTTTGCTTGTCTAAATATGACTAATGCTTAATCTTTAATAAGACATTAGTTAAGTTTCTTGTTAAAGTTATCTATGTGAGCCAGGTGAGTGAGAGTTTGCAAGGTTAGTGGCTTGAGAGTGATTCCCAATCACCCTTGCCCAATATGCCATTAATAGCGTATATGACAATCCATACCCCTTGACCTAAAGTATTAGCATGGAGGCAAAACTCTATCAATACAAAGATGTGTACCTTGTGAGAACCCATTGATCCAATAAATTGACATAATTGGGTGCACTAACATAATTGACATTTTGTCTTGGTGTCTTCTTGAGACCATCTTTCCATTTCCTCAAGATTGCATCAAGGTTATTAATGAAAATAATGTTATACTTTTTAGTTTTCACGACCCCATTAGGTTTAATATTCCTAATTTAGAATATTGGGCATAGGCCAAATGTATACAAACTAAATGGTCATATTGTCATTTGTGTAGAACTACCCTTTAACTAGGTAGCAATGGGCCGTGGCTAATGCTCAATGGACATATAATTTGAAAGGGGGCCTTCTATGCCTTTGAGCCATGCTTGATAATATCTCAAAGCTCTATGAATAATGTTTGTTATTTATACCTTTTAGCTCACATGCCTAATTTAAGTGTGTAAGTATTCAAAATGATCTATGGACCTCTAGTTTTAGGATATGCAAAAACAATTACATCATGTTATTGTAGTAAATTGTTCCTCCACCAATGAAAAAATGTAGAGAGAGAGCTACAAGAGTCCAAACTTTGTGCAAGGATCAGCTAGGGAAAGATGCACTGAATGAAAGTGTGAACTAATCTGAATAGATGGAAAATCACATTTTAATAATAGGAGTATATGTGTTTTGGTGCAACATAGAGTATCATGTGTAATACGTTTGTGCTGCAAAAAAAACCTCATTCAAATGCATTTGTAGTCGTCTTCGAGGTTCAAATATGACCTAAGAGACCATAAATAGCATTTTCATGTAGTACAAGTGAAAGTGAGTAGTGAATCTTGATGTTCAAGAATTTTGTTAATGAATGTTGCAATTGACAATACACATTGTGATTGAGAGAGAAATTTGAGCAAGGATTGGGTTTGGTCAAAGATGTGTTGAAACCATAGTCGAATGTGATCAAAGGTAGCGAACTGTCTCAAAGTCTAATACTCAACATCACCACTAGTCTCGTCACTTGTGCCCAGACATCTCATCTCATGGCATCAAAGTGAGTGTGAACTAAGTCATATGGAACTAATGATTCAGATGACATATTACAAAATGGGCTCTAACATGACTTGATTTGTGTGGTTTCCTTGTTTAGCAAAGAATATGATTTTGCATTGAGGTGAAACATATATTGTAGTATAATATATGAAGCATGAGCCGCCACATTTTCCCTATATCATGATACAAAGGTGTTGCAAAAAGGCCTCATTCACAAATAAATCTATTGATGCATCATGAAGCAAGTGTTTTGCATCCCATCTTCCAAAACCAATTTTCTATATCTTGCATGCATTCAAAAGACAAAGATTTGCATTTGTGTGTCAAAGAGAGAGGGAGGGGATAGGGTAACTCACCTTTAGACATCAATAAAGTGAGGATCTCTTGTTCGAGTGAGTGTGTACTAACATAAGAATTGATACTCAATGTTTAACATACTTGTACCATTTTGTGAGAAATAACTATACCATCATCTACATGGAAATAATGTTTTGGTGTTTGTTGGAAATTTGTGACGGTCTTGGCAATGCACTAAGATGTTCCTTGGACAGCTCAAGGACAATCAAATTATCAATCCTCACATCTAATTCATTGGGATTTAACTTGGGAACAATTTATGGCTACATTGGAATTATTCATCGAGTTATTTCATAGAAAATAAAAATAGTTGAGACGAGAAATAACATGTAGTCTTCAATCAACCAAACTCTTGATGCATTCATAATGTTGATAAAATCATTAAGACGATCTTTATTCACTTTCCCATTGTTACAAGGTACAACTTACCATAAAATTCGAAGTGATTGTAAGCCATACAAGTTTACCTTCGAGGTATTTAGTTTATTAGAACTCCTTGATTTTTTGCTTCTCTCTATAGTTTTCCTAAACCCACTACTAGTGTTTAGGGGAAAGGGGTTACCTAGAAGTAAACAGAAAATCAATGCACCAAGAGGAGTGAAGGGAAATGGAAAAGAAAATATGAAGATAGCATATAAAGCGCATGTCAAATTAGTTAATGTGATTTGACATTGCAAGTTATAATTAAGTATAAGTAATATGTCACTCAAGCTTTCCTTACTAGCCTAAAATTAGTCCCATTCAAACCTACCTCCATCAGTGGTAATCCAAAAGAGAACAAAACTATTATGCTATAATGTTAACTATAAAGAAAAACTAAAGCTAAACATTAATTGGAATTGCCTAATGATTTGAGTAAGAAGCTCCTTAGTATATTGTTCATATTATGAGTTCAACCATTTATATAGTGGTCAATGCAAATTAGGCGTGGTCAAATTTTGACGCGGCTATTGTGGAAGTCAAACAAATGTACAAAATGTGTACAGATTAAAACCTTCTTTTGATGTATTTTATTGACACATAAGAGCATGGTTGCTTTCTCTACTTTGACATGACAATAAGTAAATGTTCAACATAAGTATTGCACCTACGAATGAATTGGTGAGCATGAGAATGCTATGACCATTCCTGACGATAATACAAAGAAGGTTGGCAAACTAAACGTTGCCTCGAGTACCACCCATACAAAGATCAACGTATTTGGTTTCCTTGACATTGTCTTGACTAGGAAATAAAACTTAAAATTAGAACAAAGGATTGACCTGCATTAACGAATAGTCAAACGAACATGTTACTTTTCACCTGATAATGTGTATTCACTACATTTTTTCCAATCATACTCAGCTAGGATAAGATACAATTTCTAAATGTCACATCATCATAAAACGCCTCTTCTTTTTCTAAACATTAAGCATCCCTATACCCATGCACAAATATCAATTTCTTATTAAAGGTTTTCACATTATGGACTTAAAACAATGTGCCAACTTTCCACGCATATTGCATTGCTATTCATATGGCCATTACCTTAACATACAAGTAAATAAATCGTCCATTAATCTACAAATAAGCATTTGCTTTATCGATACAACCTAGGTAGAATATACATTGGATGAATTACAATTAAGTTTTGCTAATATTGGAGGTTTCATTTTTTAGTTGGAGTTGTTACATACGTTAGAGTTTACATACTTTGACAAATATCTAGTTCATGAATATCTAAGAAGTTTACAAAAATAGGACCAAATCTCACAATATTTCGTACTTTTTGCCTTACTTTGGTAAATGTCACTACTAATAACCCCAATTCTATTATACCCTTCGTATGCAAGATGGTGAGACTACAAGTGTAAAAAGCCAATCCTCTTATTATTGACATCATAAAGTAAGAAATTAACCCATGGAAGTATCAAACTAAAAAATAACTATCTAAAGTTACAAGATCCCTACCCACGTGACTTAATCATGTTTTGAAGTATGTCAGTGTCGTTATCGTTACTTTGAAGACGTCATCTTAGAGTAATAGGAATGATTTGATCCCCTTGACTTCATTCTACATGTGTGTAGTTGAAGAATATAGGAATCTCAATATGTTGCTCAAGAGTTAGTACAATAGAATAACATCAAGCATGCATGTTGACATCAAATAATGCTTGTGAAGACATAAAAACCCAAATTATTTTAAGAAAGAAAGTAAATTGTATTTGTCACCATTATTGTACAAAATCTTTCGAGAGACTTTTATTATGTATTTAATAACGTGCACAACATTAGGTTTACTTCTAATACAAAAAAATAGTATGATGTTCACTTTGTATATCAAAATGAAGAAATAAACAATCCCATGTTGCAGAAATACAAAGTTCATAAGATAGACAAACTCTTATTGCAAACTAGGTTTAGCTACTACTACAACTTAAAGTATATGTAGATACCTATCCCTTTTTGTTACAAGTAATTTACGTTCTTGTCCCAAAGTTTAGTTGATGTAAACTTACTGATATGCAAAGGCATCGAAAGCCTACCCCCAAACTGTATGTTTGCAAGTTTGATCTTATTTTCAAATTTAATCGTCATAAGGTGTAACTATGTGCTTAATTTCAAGTTTCATGTGATCGGGAGTCTCAACTTTGCTCAACCATATATACGATGTGCTTGTGCGTGTTGATATGATTGTGTATACACATTTGTGTATGTGATTGTGTATATATATTTGTGCATGTATATGTGTACAGTGTAAGTATACATGAACTTTCTCTTAATCATACACATTTCCAACATTCTTTTGTTGAAGCTAGCATGAATTTATTTCATTATTGTTACGCTTATATGGTGATTTCGATGAAAATGGACATGTGGATCTACATAAATAAAAAATGGATTGCTAGTGTTATCATTGTTACCACTTTTAAGTTTCATTATGTATGATGTTCTTTCAAAATACCCATCATGTTATCATCTTTACATAGAATAATGGGTTATACATGGACTTCTCTTAATCATACACATTTCCAACATTCTTTTGTTGAAGCTAGCATGAATATATTGCTTTATTGTTACAATTATATGGTGATTTCGATGAAAAGGGACATGTGGGCCTACATAAATAAAAAAAGCTTGCTAGTGCTATCATTGTTACCACTTTCAAGTTTCATTATGTATGATTTCTTGAGAACACAAAGTGAAATACATTGCAAACTTAGGTACAAAAATATGTGCAATCAAAGACAAGAATCACTCCCATGTACTAGGAAATAGTGCTAAAAAAAGGTTGTGGCTGGGACTAGAAGAACCAATACATGAAAACCAACATTTTTGCTATGATTTACACCTAATATGCACTTTACATTCATTTTTCCTTTTCTGCAATACAATAATATCAAGGTGGTTTAAGATAGATTAGGCATGATAAGTAGGTATTGACTAGATTTCATTGTGCACGTTGATGGTTAGGCACATTTAGGTGTTGACCAATTTTCTTTAGTAGAAAATTGTGCTAGTATGGTTCCTAACATTACTTGGGTAATGTGTATAGAGTCAAAAGACTCGAGACCATATGTGTGCTTCTCAAGCCATATGTCAAATAAGATCCTCGTGTACATCACAATTATAAACTGGAGACAAGTTTATGAAGAGGAATGTCCAAGATTGGCTTGATTAGCCAATAATTCAAATTTCTACCCTTCCTCTTTGGTGTAATTTGCGTATCATCCTAGGGTGACAACACTTGAACATGATGAACCATATTGATCTATACATACAACCATAAACTTGATGGGTTTATGGAGAGGGAGCTCCAAATTAGACGTGATCCAAGCAATGGTGCATGATGTCTATCCATTTCTTCTTTGGTAGTGCATGTGTATCATTTTAGGGTAACACAACACTTGAATTGATGGAACAACGGGGTTCAATATGTGTTGATCAAGGATACAAACAATGGTTGCAGTTTCATAGCCTCCTCTAGTCGTGACTCTCGATGTTCAAGAATTTTATTGATAAAAATGTCGCACAATGGAGCGTACACATTGTGATCGTGAGAGGAATATGTGTATAGAGCATATCATATCGACAATGAGAGCATAACAAACTCGAATGTGGAAGCTAGAGAGAAAGAGAGATAAAGAGGACATTCTCACACAGTATGTGTACAGTTGAGTAATGATTCTCAATGTTCAAGAATTCTATTAATGACCTTGCAATCAAGTGGTGTGCAATGTGATTGTGAACTAGAGTGAGAGGATTCAACGTAGCATTGTACACAAATGAAGAGGAGAGAAACATTAGGGCTACATATTATAGTAGTTAGTGTTGTAGTATATCAATGTTGGGTGATGTGTGTGAGAGATAGATAGATAGATGGATTGTATTATAATTGTCTTCAGAGGTAAAAAATGACCTATGAGACAAAATATTACATTTCATGAATTTTGCAATCGAGGGTGCAAATTGTGATTGCGAGAGAAATTCGTGCAAGGATTGGGTTTGTTTGAAGAAGTGTGGAAAGCATAGTCAAATATGATCAAAGGCAGAGCATGGTATCAATGTGTGGTACGCAAGACTCCCGAACTTGTTTCAGGTATAGTGTGCATAGTTGACCACTCTGATCACTAGTGCCCCCAACACCCTGTCTCATATCGCAATGCACGTGAGCTTAGTTGCATGGAAGCAATGGTTCAGATAGCAAACAATAGGATGGGCTTCTAACATGTATTTGATGTGTATAGTTTCCATGTTCGACGAAGAATATGGTTTTGTAGTTAGGTGCAACATATGTAGTATAATGTGTGAAGCATGAGAGAGAGAGAAAGAGAGAGAAATGGTGCACATAGATAGATAGGCTTGAGACCAGGTGGTCATGGGTTCAACCCCTACATTCCACAATAGCATCTAGTGAAAGAAAAGATATATATGAACTATATAATAGAGAGGTGAGAAAATTGGCTTTTGAAACCAAGATGCAATGCTTGTTGTGTTAACAACTTACCACTAGGGTAAACTAATTATGATAAAAAAAAAACATAGGCTTGAGACACACCTGGACATAGGGAAGACAGATAGGCTAGAGACACACACACACACCTGGACATAGGGTAAGATAGACAGGCTAGATACACACCTGGACATAGGGTAGACAGAGAGGCCAGAGACAGACCTGGACATGGGGCAGATAGAGAGGCTAGAGACAGACTTGGACATGGGGCAGATAGAGAGGCCAGAGACAGACCTGGACATGGGGCAGATAGAGAGGCTAGAGACAGACTTGGACATGGGGCAGATAGAGAGGCCAGAGACAGACCTGGACATAGGGCAGACAAAGAGGCTAGAAACACAAATGGACATAGGGCAGATTGACATGTTGGTACCTGGACGCACATAGGCGCAGAACAATGAAAACATTGCACTCCCGGACACGTGCGCGCACACACACACAATCAATACTACACCACACAAACATGGAGAGAGAGAGAGAGAGAGAGAGAGAGAGAGAGAGAGAGAGAGTGGGTGGGTGTTTTTTTAGTTAGTAAAAGTCAAATGAGGAGAGAATAGGACATAAAAGTAAAAAAACTAATAAAGAAAAGGAAAGTCTTTACCTATATATAGCTGCCTTGCTCGATTTAGCAAGCAAGACCCAAAGAGAAGAGAAAAGAAGGTCAAAATCCTCTGTTTCTCTCTGTTTCTCTCTCTCTGCGCCTCTGTGTTTCCTTTTATCGATCGATCCCTCACGAAATTCTGCTCTGTTCATCTCAGATCTGTACCTTCCATTATCCTTTGTAGCCATTCATCCAGACAGATAGAGTGGGAGAGGGAGACGTTTCTATAAAGAAAGAAAATTACCATTGTTTGTTGCCTCCTTTGGAATTCTCGACCATCAGAGCTATACACCCGGAAACACAGAAAAACAGAGGGGAAACGCAATTCTGAAAGGGGAAGTCAGCAAAATCAGAGAAAGAAAGAGAACCGTAGCTTGTTTTTGATCCCTTGAAGATTGCTCGAGCCCATGAATGAATGAACCAGTGAATGAGAAAGAAGTAAGTTCCCCTGTTCTGTGACAAAATGGATTCTAATCCAAGCTTTCTCAGAAAGGAAGAAATGCCATGGTTTTTTCCCTTCCTCGTGCTAGATGTATAGTAGAGGGTTATCTATCTTTCCTAAATTTTTCAACAATGGGATCCTATAATAATGGACATAAGTTCCATCGAGAGGATGGTATGGTCCCTTTGGCCTCGTTGTTGAAATTAGAGCTGGAGAATGAGAAATCTGAGACACCCATTATTCGATATGGCGAGGCATGTCAAGCGAGAAAAGGCGAAGATTTCACGTTCATGAAGACTGATTGTCAACGTGTCTCAGGCGATCCTTCCTCCACCTTTGCAGTTTTCGGGGTATGTTTTGTAATGTTTCATCTTCTCCTTGCTTTCTTTTATGAACAACGATTGGGATTTTTCGGACTATGATTGTGTAGTCCTTTTTGTTCTTGATAGCATACTACTATTATTTAGTGGAGGTAGTTTGTGAAAATGCAGCAATTTCATCAGAACTTCACAAGAGTCATGATATCTTTCTGATGTGGTTTTGGGGACAATATATGGATTCCTTTATTTATTGAATCTGGGATTGATTGTGGATCCTTACTACTTACTGTCAGGTGTAGTGAATCATAACAATGATATGATGGATTCCTTCAGTGGATTCATCCTACATTCAAGTCTAGTGTCACAATGATAATCTTAAAAAATGTGTTGAATAAAGGTTTCATAATGATAATCATAAAGATTTGTCGAATATAGGTGTTGGATGGTCATAATGGATCATCAGCTGCTGTTTATGCGAAAGAAAATCTTCTATCTGATGTTATGAGTGCTCTCCCTTCCACTCTCATGAGGGACGAGTGGTTGGGATCCTTGCCACGGGCTTTAGTTGCAGGATTTGTGAAGACAGATAAAGATTTCCAGGAAAAAGGTTTGCAAAGTCCTACTCATATGTTCATTCTTTAAAGATTTAAATAAATTTCTTGGAGTTCCCTTTCTATTCAAATTAATGAAAAATTTGTGATGACATTTCCAAGGGCAAACTTCTGGAACAACTGTGACACTGGTGGTCATTGATAGATTGACTGTAACAGTGGCTTCAGTGGGTGATTCACGATGCATCCTTGATCATCGAGGAGGAAAGACCACGACATTGACTGTAGATCACAGATTAGAGGACAATGAAGAAGAGTAAGATTATGTTGTCATTTATAGGTTTAAGATAAGATGCTTTCTCTTTGTGGTCTTTAAGATTTTTCTTTTCTGTCTGATATGATTGAATGAAATTTTCGACATTGTTTGTTAACTCGCAGGCGTGACAGAGTAATGAAAAGTGGAGGTGAAGTTGGACGGCTTAGCATTGCAGGTGGTGCTGAGGTAGGGCTTTTGCCAATGTGTGCTTTTGCGTGTTTTCTCCTCGTCTTTCATGAGTTATTATTTCATCACAGGAAAAAAATTTATAATTTTACACTCCTCAAGTATCTCTACATGCGTCATGTATGTCAATTGTATATGTATATACATATAGCAATTTGCATTTCTTTGCATCTTTTTGTTTGCAAATAGAGTTTGGGGTATGCATTGATCTAATTCGATATATAATTAAGAAGATCGAACAATTCTAAGCCTCTATGCATCTCTAACTCTCTCTTATCTCTCAGCGGTGGATTGCTTTCTTGTGCATTCTGATGGTATACATACTTTATATTCTGTCTTTGTAACCGTATTCTATCTTTATTATTTCCTTTGCGTTCCATTATTATTATTTTAAATATGTTCTTAATGGAAATCACGTGAACAGATTGGTCCATTACGTTGCTGGCCTGGAGGGCTTTGTTTATCAAGATCGATTGGTGACCTTGATGTAGGAGAGTTTATAGTACCTATACCCCATGTGAAGCAAATCAAGGTATTTTCTTTTATCTCCTTGTCATGTTTATGCTAATCAAGGTGACCAAGAATTTTTAATAGTAGTACAGAAGAGTCTTTTTGTTTGATAATTTTGTCAAACAATAAAGAAAGCGTTCGTTGGTTTATTTTCAGCTACCGAAAGCAGGGGGTAGATTAATCATTGCATCAGATGGTGTTTGGGATGCATTAAGTTCTGATAAAGCAGCGGATTGCTGCAGAGGATTAACTCCAGAACTTGCTGCAAGGCAAGTTGTCAAGGTTGGGAAATGTTTTCTTTTTCCTATATTCAGGGTATTTGTTTTGTTGTTTTTCAGTTCTTTCCTATATATACATACTATTTTGTTATGTTGTTTCTAATTATTCAAATTGTGATCACAAACACTTTTTTCCTATGATGTGTTTCTTTTGCATTTATTTGCTTTCTTTTTGTCTTCTGTTTCAGGAATCATTACGGGTTCGAGGCCTCCGGGATGATACGACGTGTGTTGTTGTGGACATAATCCCACCTGAAAATTATATGCGTCCTGTCTCTTCACCATCAATGAAGAAGAAAAACAAGTTCAAGGCTTGGTTATTTGGGTGGAGACCAAAAGAATCGACAACAGTTGTACCAAACAAATTGGGAGAAGCAGCTGCAATTGTCGAAGAGCTATTCGAAGAGGGTTCCGCGATGCTTGCCGAAAGGTTTCGATTGTTCATCTTTCTTTTAAGTCTCATTAACTTGATTTATTTTGGCAATCTCCATCTTTTCTCTGTGGCATTCAAACATTTCTGGCTAGATTTAATCTTTTCAGAAATGTAATATTCAAATTTATTCATCTTTCTCCTGGTCTCATTCAAAATACTTTTTTGAGCTATTATTTCATTCTGGTTTTCTTGGTGACCTTCCAAGTATTTTGCTGTATTCATATTTTTGCAAGTGTCAATTCAAATCTTGCTGTATTCATCTTTTTGCAAGTGTCAATTCAAATCTTGCTGTATTCATCTTTTTTGCAAGTGTCAATTCAAATCTTGTTTCCGAAAAATGTATTTGATTTTATGATTGTTTTTCTTTTGTCCAGGCTCGGATCGGATCCATCATCAGGGGTATTCAATTGTGCTATTTGTCAGATCCCGATAACATTGAGTGATGGGATTTCAGTTCATGCGGGTTCTTTTTTCTCGGTAACAAATCGAACCTTGGAAGGGCCATTCCTATGTGTAAGCTGCAAGATGAAGAAGGATGCAATGGAGGGAAAACTTCCTGGAAGAGGATTGAAAGTGTTATAAAAGGAAGGCATTTGTTACCATTTGTTGATCTTTCAAAGGTTTGATGGGGCAGGTCTTTACATGAGTAACCGATGAAAGGTTTGCGGCACCATCCATGCATTGTGTTTTTTCTTCTTTGGAAGTTTTGCTTGAAGTATAAAAAATGGTGGTGTCCTGTTGATTTAAGTGGACTACTCCACTTGAGTATAAAGTTTTTTCTTTTTCTTTGATTATGTGTTTATATGACCCAATTTTCATAAGAGACTGCGCATGCACATTTGCTTGTGCCAGAGGTTTTTGTTTTTATATATTCTTTGACAATACCATACATATTCTTGCTTACAACAGAAAATTCCAATATATGAGAATGTGGAATTTATTGATGTGAGGAATTGTAGTGAGTGGATAAGTTCTTGGAGTCCTTTTTTGTATGTTTTCAAGTCGCTCCGAATGTGGTGTTAATGATAAATGGATCGTAATCGATTATCAAGCCTTTGAAAATTGATGAATTATTTGAGAACTTGTGGAAAGTAATGTGGAAAGTAACTCAAAACACACAACGTATCCCAAATACACGACGAAATGTAGCCAACCATATCCACATAAATCATACATAATGACCTATATAAGATCAAAGAGTGAAACAACTTCACATAATAAAGTGCTGGATTCAAAATTGCAGAATAATTGCCGTGAATGCAAGAGAATTGTTGGTGGGGATGGGATTGGATCAACGATACGTTGCACTCAAACTTGAATACGAGTGAGATGGAGCATAAAGTTTGATTTTCTTTTAATCTTTTTTCTCGATCCCTAAGTGGTCCTAGGATGATGTCTATGTGATGTTTCTAACCTCAAGTATGTACTCAATCAATTCCATGTCCAAATTCAAGTAGTATCATGACTTATATGCATTTTGACATTTTCAATTCTTTTCAAGTGGACTTATGGATGGTATCACCCGATACTTCAACCCCATAAAGCAAACACTAGTGGCAACAAAGGGCGAAATAAGTATATTTCTTGAGAACCCAACATTTGATTTCTTCTCCATTGCACATGTTTTCAAATACAAGATACGCCGCCTTTCTCACTTCCAATTGGTGAATATCATATTCATTCTATATATGATTGAAGCCCAATGTATTTAAAGCTTTGTACCATTTCAAGTATGTCATTATCGTACATAATGGATGCTCACTCAACTTGCTATGCACGAAAAAGTTTCCACTCTACATGTAAACTTTTGTGCATTTGTTAAAACAAGGTTTACCATTGAGTCCCCATACCCACAAAAAGGAAGAAAAGAAAGTTATGATTTTGACAATTTACATGCCTCGTGAAATATTGTGATCATTGACAATAACAAGTCATGCAAGCACACATTGCATTATGCATTGATGCTCATAATATGGGAGATTGATAATAAGTCGTTCAATAGACATTCATGTATTTCCATGAGGTGTGATGGGTCTTATTAGACAAGGGATTGAGTTCTTGTTTGTGGTATGCATCAATTGTAGCATGGAAAGCACAACTCGAACAAACAATATTTATAAATGTTTTAGAATTAAGGGCAATTTCCACATGAATGGGGCTTGTGCAGGGAGAAATGAACCTTTATGCTAATATTTATACTGGAACTACTTTCTTTTAAGTGAAGAAAATTGAGGGCAGCTTAAATTGAACAAAGATTCGTCATATTTATCCATGATTTTTAGACTACGAGGTTTAACGAGCCCCAATGGAGGGGATAATTCATCATGGACCTACATTATTCTGTTCGTTTTAGTGATATTGTTATTAAGTTGGCATGCGAGCTTGCTTATTGATAGGATAACTATGTCCCTTTTGGTTTATATGTTGATGGAATCAAACTTTTTGTGAACTACAAAATTGTGGTCCTACAATAACTTCCCATTCTGCGTGTAGAGAAACGCCAAACTATCAATACTTTTCAAGTGCTTCGAGTTAAACCCTCTAAGACTAAACCAAGTTCAAATTATAAAAGTAAAACTCGTTATTATGAAGATTGGGATAAAAGATTTCCTCATTTCCTTATTAAAAACATTCTAGGATAATGTATAAAAACAAAACTGTTATAGCTTAATAACTTTAGCTATCTACTTATTTGATTAGAATTCATATTAAAACATATTGGAATGGAAAATATTGGTAATGTTGGATATAACCCAAAAGCATAAAATCGCATTTCAATATTTCAATGCTAGCATCATATTTTAACCTCACTAGCAATTTGATAAATTTATGAATGCTAATTAACATAGTATTCTTACACATACTTCCAGCACCCACGTTCAACTTTACATCAACATTTGTGCATATCAGCTCTATTAGATTTAGGGAAAAGTACTAGGATACCCTGGAAGTTCGTCTATTTACCAGAATGCCCCTTGAAGTTCCAAATTTACCAAACTAGACTTATGTCCAAAAAATTACACTTTATAAAGTAATTACACACTCAAATATTTGGTAAATAGGGCTAGTTCGGGTCCATTTCTTCCAGCTTTGGTAAATAGGGCGTGTAGATTTGAGTGTATAATTCCTTTATAAAGTGTATTTTTTTGGACATAGGGGTAGTTTGGTAAATTTGGAACTTCCAGGGGCATTCTGGTAAATAGACAAACTTCCAAGGGTATCCTAGTACTTTTCCCTTAGATTTATTCAGTTCAAAGCCTTTCAAAGTTTGCATCAAAGAGACATTCATGAACATTGCGACCCCTCATTCTAAGTTTCTCAACATCATTGTAGGGAACACTTTTTACCAACAATGACAAGTTACTTTAGATGTTTTGTTTCCTTAGGATCAAAACGGCCATTCATTGGTTTAAAATAAGGACAAGTGGTCAATTGAATCTCAAATTATGTCAAGTATATTAATTTGCAACACAACCAAATAGTGAGCTTCAATCTTTTGAGGGTCCAAATACAACGTGTAAATGGAGTTGAATGTTACAATTACAATGACCAGATGAATTCAACAACTTTATTAGATTCTTGTTGAGTTAGATACATTCATAAACTTTCATGTGCTTTTAGTTGGGGTTATGCAAGGAATTTCTAATGGAAAACTAGTTCTCACAACTTCATAAAGTCACATGAGTCCTAGTACCTACTGGAAATTTTGAAATGCCAATGGCTTGAAAAGTCCAAGAACATGTACCAACTTCATCACACATATGAAACAACTAACAAAAAGTAGGATGAAGCATCAATCATGTTACGTGCTTATCTTTAGATTGGAGCAACATGAAATATATGGGCCCAACAATTATATGAAGCAAAATAATCTAAAGAATTATATAGGGTGCTTTAAATTGATCTCCTTTGAATATCAACATTTTGGTTGACTTGTTATTTTAAAGAAAGCAACACAAAGTTCATTCAAGTGCCAACTAAAATGGTTATGATAGCTAAACATTGACTTTCTGATCACTCTTCCCCATAATTGTTTACAATATTAGGACTTTCAATTCAACTATGTGTGGTCATGGTAATGTTTGTGAGCTTCAATATGCCCATGCGTAGGCATGTTATGGTGTCTATATATTGCATGGGTTGGGGTATTTATGCACACATTCTGTAGTAATGAGAGGAGCAGCGGAGCAGGAGCTGAATCGCGCCCACCTTAAGACAACACTGGGGAACAGAGCGAAGCAGATGAGTGTAGCAGGAGCAACGGAGCAGAGGACAACGCAGAGAGGAGGGCACACAGATCCCCTCTATGCAGGCCCTACCCTCTCTCCAAACCCACCTTTAGAAGAGAAAATTTATATATTTAAATTAAAAAGAAAAACAAAAAAAAAACGACTATCCCCCCTCCCCAATCATATATATACATATACACACACACACATATATATACATATAAGAGAACCCTTTTTAAACATTAGAAGATTGCCTCAAGCATGGAAGCACCGGACATCGCCACTATTGCACACGCACCACCTCTCACAGGCCCCTCTTTTGATAAAGAGAAAATGCAAGATAAATACAATCCAGGTAGCGAGAGTCTTGTTGAGATTAGTTTCACTAGCGAATAAATGTTACTATTGGAGTAGGAGATAGATCGTCTTGAGCGAATCATGTTCATATGCCTCGTGGTGGGCTCCCACCCAAATAGAGGCTTACTACGAGATATGTTGCAAGGCAAGTACCATGCACGAGTAGGTGGAATAAAGGAAGTTCAACTGCTTGGCAAAGGTTTCTATCAAATCGTCCTCGAGGACAAGGATGCCGCGACGAAACTCATAGCAATGTCTCCCTGCCAGATCCGAAACGCATGGTTATTCATGCGTAAATGGACACATGGTTTTAACCCAGAGAAGGCTACGCAACACGATGACTCCATGAAAAAGGTAACAATGTTGTTTCCTGGTTTATCCTTAGAATACAACATGTTACTTCCTACTATTGGAACTCCTTTGTTATGATGCTGGACGAGGACCTAATGCTAGCGGACAAGCTAAAGAAGCAACTAGACCCTCCCTCTATACGCCTTTTGGTGTTGAACATCGACAAACTTCCTTCCAAGATCCTCATTCCTGGAAAAAACAGAATGCGGATTGAACAACACATAGAAGTGATCGGTGCACCAGGGCAATGTTTTGCATGCAAAAAATTTGGTCATTTAAAAAAGAACTGCCCCACGAGAGGCACCAAAGATCCCGCCAAGGAGACCTGAGAAGGTCATGGCACCATAGGCCGTGAGAAGCCCCCCCCACCACGACTCGATAAGGTTGTGATGGAATGGCAAGTGGTGGGGAAAACCTATGCCCTCCGCAAAACTTCACAGGAGGCACAAAATCCTCCATCGCCTTTGAGGCCCAATCAATTTGATCTATTGCAAGAGCTCCCCCCCATGGATGAATACTCCTCTAGTTCTTTCTTAAGCCCTAATGAATGGCCTAAGGTGACACCAAGCACACAGGAAAAAATTCTCGTTAAAGCTTTCAAAATAGGAAAGCGACGAAGGATAAGTCATGTTAAGACCTTAATGCGGAGCATGCGTGGAACTACACCCAATGGAGAAGCAACAAATCAAGGCAAAAGTTTGAATATCACACCTCAAATCATAGTCTAGTTAGGACCTTGAACGACACCGAGCACAAAACGCCTTGAACTGGCTAGGTATCGGGCATAAAACAGTGGAAAAAATAAGGGTACATGTATCGGCAATACACAATAATGGAGTACCAACGACCTCAATCTCCTATCCACTCTTGCTACCGACAAAAGAAGACTGGTCCAAATCCAAGATTAATGATACGCTATGTAGCCAAGCAACATGTTTTGTAACAAAAATAAGAGACGAAGACCTCATGAACGAACTCAAGAAGCATTGGAATAACAGTGAATTCTGGTGCACCATGGATGAAGAGGAACCTCATCTCTGCCACATCCACCTGCGGACTATTATAGACACCCATCTAACTCCAGGCGATTGAAGCTCACCGGATAGCCCACAAACTCCACTCATGGATTTGGACCATCATCCCATCAGTGAAAATGATTGGATGTCTAAATGGTGAGTGCTCTCCACTCACGACCTATTGTGCAAAGCATCAAGAACAACTGGCAATCTCCCTCCCTATTCCATGAGTATGAAAATTGTAACATGGAACGTCCAAGGGCTCAAGAGTCGACTAGACCAACAAAATGGATGGAAACTGAGAAGGGATCTTGAGGAATATATATTAGGGGGTGCTGCTGACATAATCATGTTGCAGGAACACCACCTCGATAGTACTCGTTCAAAGGAAGTTGAAGACCTTCTACCAGGATGATGGCAAACAATTTGGGAGGTTGGAAATCATGGTGGTATTTGCACTTTGATTTGGGAACATCTAGCCCAAGGCTTAGTACATCAAGAATCACTTATACCTAGTAGGGCATATTTTTGTAAGCTGGCCATCCAAGGGCAACGCTGGAATTTTATGAATGTTTATGCTCCAAATAGCAGCATAGAAAGGGCAACATTCTGGGAGCACATTCACCTACAAGTAGCAGGTGCGGAGGACTGGTGCATTAAAGGGGACTTCAATATGATCGAAGCCCTTCACAATAGCTCTAGCAACAATCCTATAGTTCTACAAAGAAGGGAATGAAAACAATGGGAGAAGTTATGTCTACACCTTAACATGAGAGATCTATGACACTCGGACAACTTCCAACGAAAAAGGGACTCACTCTTATTCTCCTGATCAGATGGGCGAAATTGTGGACCCACCCTATCTCACATAGACCGCATTTATGTAGACGAGGCCCTAGAAGCGAAGGGAGGGTGGTGTCGCATAACTCCAGGCACGACTTTCTCCAACTATTACCCGGTAATTGGTCACTTTCAATTACACCGAAAGTGGGGCCCATTTCAACCTCGAATCCCACACACTATCAACACAGTCACAGAGGTGAAGGAACAACTCGTCAACCAATGGTCATTACATGTCAATGCCTCATTAGCATCTGACAAACTTCAAGCTAAATTAACAAGAGCTTCAACTCTACGACACAAGATTGTCAAGACCAGAAGCAAGGATGCTCAGGAAAAGCGACAGAGGACAAAACAGAGAGTAATAGCCTTACAATGACTCCAACAGAGATACCCGACATGTAGTTAGATCGCGGGACAAGTTGTCATGGCCAAACATGAACTCATCATGGTGGAAAAGACAATCTATGACATGGAGTTTCATGGAAGCATGGCTCGATGGATTCGAGTAGGGGACAAATCCACGAAGGAATTCTTCTGATCCAAGGGACCGAGGCACGCTAGAACAATGATGTGTAGCCTCAACCGAGAGGATGGAACGACCATTGAGGATGGCAACGAAATGAGGAATATTGCCACAAGTTATTACAAGTGACTACTTGCCGAAGGTAATATGGCCCCAGGGGAAGACACACGAGAAGGTATTCATGGACTCACTCCTCACTTTTTCATGTTGTCGTGACGATTTTCAGCTACGGTGTGAAACTGAGTGAGACAAATAAACCAAGGATGTGCAACATTGCACATGCACTTAGCAAATAAGCCTATGTCCTAGTGGCACTTGAATTCATATAGAGGGCTGCAAGCAAGGTTTGAACCTTACACCTCTAAGGTACAAGATGTTTGCCTTACCACTAGGAGAATTATCATATAGTGTAAATTTTATGTATTTCCTTTTCATATACGAATTATAGACGAAACAACCATAGAAAACCATGTGCACAAAACCATGGTTCTAAACCCATGGATTGTGCATGTCATAAGCAAAACCGTGTCCCCAAAACTATGGTTCTAAACCCATGGTTTTGTGCATGAAGAGAGCTATAAAAACCCTAGTGGAGGTTGTGTAAAGGGGGGCTCAATATGTGATATCACCAACACCACTAACATCAATATAATTATATTCGTCTTTATCTTCTTCATATTTTTATACTTCTCAAGTGTACAATCTTTCTTCTTCTCAAGTGAACAAATTTCATCCAATCTTACATTGATTGTCATCTCTTCGATAATTCCACGAACGTCCTCCCCAGTCCAAGACCTCGGTGGTCGCTCGAGTAGCACACACACGCACGAATCTTCGCAACATCATTTAGTGAACCCGACGTGAAGAGCAGCATGGGAGGACGAATATCTCATGGAGGCAATGTCAAAAAGGATGATGGAGTTTCTGAGAGAAGGGAAAAGACGAAATGAAGCCCAACAAGCCGTCGAGAGGGTAGTCGAGCGAATGAGCTATTTCAACGGCGCCGAAGTCCAAAGTTTTCTAAAAGTCTACAATGCGGAGATGGATTCAAGCGGAGATGGATTCAGGCTGGAGTACTTTTGTCGGGTGGTGTCTCAACCGATCTTCAAAGATGTAAAAGAGCTTCTAGAAGCTCATGATTCGTGGGCGACTTTTGAGAAGGCTCTATTGGAGAAATATGGCTATGAGAGACTGAAGGGACGAGACCGACGCAACTTCGACCAATGGGTGACATCGACGAAGACCCACCAAGGCGCGACACAAGCATTCGTAGACTTCGAGCGTCGTTTTTCTCAGCTCTCGGAGCGGGAACAAAGATTGGTGGGGGTCGATAAGGTTCTTATGTTCGTGAAGTCAATCGATCGAATGGAAAGGATGGCCATCAGCCTCAAACTTGAAGAAGATGATGGTGCAAATGGCCTCATCGAGGATTGGAGCAAAGTGGAAAGTGTATGCCGACTACACAATAAGGGGCAAGAGAGAATATCGATGACAACAAGACGGTCCATGAGGGACGATCGAAGAGGGACGAGATGCAGCAACATGCCACCAATAAAATAAATGAAACTTAAAAGGGAGACAAAACTGAGGCGAATGGTGATCGAGGAAGAAGAGACCTCCCAACAAATGCAGGTTAATGAAGTGGCTGATACAAAGGCTCAGGTTCGGTATGACGGTATCGAGAGAGAAGGTGCGAAACAAGTCACCTTCTTGTCTTACGAAGAAACGACGACCAAGGACTCGAGGACGGTGAACGCCACTTCAAGGGAGGATAAATGTTTCGGAACACACATTGTGTACGAAACATCGGGTGATGAATGTGCAAGCATGAGAAAAGCTTGCATGATTGAGGGAGATAAAGTGTTTGAGTCCAACGTGATTGAGGAAGTAGCCATGACAAACGACATCGAGTCGGAGGTGGCTATGGACGAGTCGACGACGGATAGTCATGTTGAGACTTTCTCCACACTTGTTCCAGAGACTTCGGCGGTTGCGCCCGTGTGCCAACGTGAGACTGGAGAGACGAAAAGTGGTGATGGGAAGACAAAGGCCCAACACAAGGAGGAAGAAGATCGAGGACGAAAGGATATCCCCACACCTATTCTAGAGACTTCGACGGTTGTGCACGTGCGCCAACGTGAGACCGGAGAGACGGAATGTGTCGACGGAAAAGTGGAGGACCGGCAGGGCGATGAGGAAGACAAGGTAAATGTGCATGAACGAAGGGATTCCTTCACACCGGTTCCAGAGACTTCGGCAGTCACGGAGGCGAGCATACACGGAGGGAAGGATGTGGTTGATGAGGAGGCCAAGGATGAAGCCGCGGTTGAGTTCGATGGAGAGGTGGCATGCGGGAAGGAAGGAAGAGTCGAGAACCGGTCGAACCAAAAGATGATCCGGCCGGGATCCCGGCCCGAACGAAGGAAGATCCACATGGGAGCCGATCGACCAGGGCGGAGAGGTGGCATGTGGGAAGGAAGGAAGAGTCGAGAACCGGTCGAACCAAAAGACGATCCGGTCGGGATCCCGGCCCGAACAAAGGAAGATCCACATGGGAGCCGATCGACCAGGGCCGACCCGGCTGAAACCTAATTCGGCAAAAATTGATCGGACGATCCCAATCCAAAAGGGGGCCGACCCAGCCAGAATCAATTGGTCGAGCCTGACTCGGCAAAATGCGAATGTAGACGAAGGCAACCGAGCCGAGAAGCGATCGGAGAAGACCGATCTGGACAAGGGCAAACCCGGCCTAATCGGAGATTGACACGAACGATCCAAAACACCCAGTTGAAGAAGGTGAGTGGCCAGGAGTTCAATCGAAGGACACGAGCGGTGGACGAAGGAAGAGCGGTTGGATCGACGACATCGTTCAGTAGATCTACTACAACCGACCGGGGAAGAAGGTATGAGCAGCGGATATGGTTGATCGGGTGGCTACGGTGGTTCGGTTGGAAAGGTTGGGCATACTCGAAATGGAAGACGAAGTTAGACGAGGTCGACAAGCGTGCAGAGGAACTCGGTTGATCACCGTTGCCAAAGATCTCACCTCTTCACCTTTCTCGGCACGTACCGGAGGATGTGCGGATTTGGTGGGGGTGGATGTCGTGACGATTTTCGGCTATGGTGTGAAACCGAGTGAGACAAATAAACCAAGGATGTGCAACATTGCACATGCACTTAGCAAATAAGCCTATGGCCTAGTGGCACTTGAGTTCATACAGAGGGTTGCAAGCAAGGTTTGAACCTTGCACCTAAGGTACAAGATGTTTGCCTTACCACTAGGACAACTATCATATAGTGTAGATTTTATGTATTTCCTTTTCATATACGAATTATAGATGAAACAACCATAGAAAACCATGTGCACAAAACCATGGTTCTAAACCCATGGATTGTGCATGTCATAAGCAAAACCGTGTCCCCAAAACCATGGTTCTAAACCCATGGTTTTGTGCATGAAGAGAGCTATAAAAACCCTAGTGGAGGTTGTGTAAAGGGGGGCTCAATATGTGATATCACCAACACCACTAACATCAATATAATTATATTCGTCTTTATCTTCTTCATATTTTTATACTTCTCAAGTGAACAAATTTCATCCAATCTTACATTGATCGTCATCTCTTCGATAATTCCGCAAACGTCCTCCCCAGTCCAAGACCCCGGTGGTCACTCGAGTAGCACACGCACGCGCGAATCTTCGCGACAACGTGCCTTTGGGACACTATTTAAGAAAACCTCCTCGAGGCATATGAGGAGATCATCACCTCTGGAAATATGCCTGAGGAATTTGGACAAGGGATGATACATCTCATTCCTAAAAGTGGTGGGACTGCCAACGACATTAGTAAGTGGCGGCCCATAACTCTTCTGAATACTGTCTATAAGGTGCTTGTAAAAACTGTGGCACGCCGCTTAGCACCACTTCTCCCTCAACTCATTCATTCGTCCCAGACAGGTTTCATTAGAAATCGGAGAATCCTAGAAAATCTTTTCTCATTTTGGGAAGCAGTAGCCCTTGCCAAGTGTACCAACAACAAGGTAGCTGTGGTGCTCCTAGATTTTGAGAAAGCATATGGCAGGGTATGCTAGAACTTTCTAGAAAGTGATGGGGAAACTCGGCTTTCAAGAGTCATGGATCCAAGGCATTGCAGGACTTTATAGGAACGCCAACAGTTATGTTTAATTAACAGGTGGAAGGGGCCCCTTCTTCCGAATATCACGGTCTGTATGACAGGGATGCCCACTGGATCCATCCTTATTTCTATTATACGACGAAGCACTCTCTAGTTTTCTCCACTCGCGACAACTAAACCTACGTGGTCTTAGGGTGCCGCATTGTCACCAAAGCTTCCTAGATATAGAATTTGCAGATGACATCACAATCTACCTAAAAAGTGGTTTAGATGTATTTTGCAAGAGATCCAATGCCATGATCAATTGGCACAAATCCTGTGCAATATGGCTTTCTCATGAAGCACATCCTGCGTGGCACCCCCATCTCGCTTTCAAGTGGATCAATAAAGGAGTGAGCACCAAATATTTGGGTTTCCAAATTGGGTTCAACATACCTTCGGAGACTATGATTGCACTAGTTATTCACTCCATTCGACAAAAGTTGATACATTGGAGTTCGAAAAAACTCTCGCTAGCGGAGTGCATCATAGTGGCAAATCAGGTATTACTCGCAAAAACATGGTACAACCTATCATGTTGGACAATCTCCAAGGAAAGTATACACCAGATTCAGCGATTGGTACGCAACTACATTTGGTCTGGTAAGGAAGATCATGCAACTCAGGCCAAGGTGGCGTGGCCTATACTCACATCACCCAAGTCGAGAGGAGGATTGGATCTTATTGATCCCCTCTCACAATCAACAACCCTACTCGCCAAATTTGTGGTGCGAGGATTCCAACCAGGTAATGATTACTGGAAAATGTTGTTGCGGTTACATTTCGCTTACTTTAAACAAAAAAAAAGGGCCAATTGGGAACCCCAAACTAGATGGATTATGAACATGGAGCTCAAACCTAGTTTCTCCCGCCAATTGGAGGATAGATTCGGTGCATCCATATGGAAGGCGTGGTGTGACATTAGACGAGGGCTCAAGTGCGATCAACCTAACTCTAAACCTACTTGGCTTAGTCAACGTATCCTATGGAACCCATGTATCAGAGATGAATCTAATCAACTAATTGGATCAAGTAAGGGGTTTTCATGGGGATACATTGTGGAAGGTTCAGGAAAAAGTATAGAATGTTGGAGATGGTTTATGTCATTGCCAATACAAGACCAAGCCAACATACTCCATGGAATCAGGGGCGGATGGGCTATGAGATCTAAAATCATTAACACTATATTGATTAGGGAAGCTGCTAATCAAAGGACGACAATAGAGAAATGGATAGGCTACAAGGAGGAGGGCTCTTTGATCCCTAGAGGTAGGGAAACACTAGACAGGATCACAAGCTCTGAATTGCAAGACAATGAGACACTAACATAGAATAAGGCAATTCGAGTAGTAGCGTATACTGGGCATAAATGGATTGCAGATCTTGATCCTATCAAAATACAACCAGATTGGCACATATGTACTCATGAAAACACATGGCTACGTAAGGTTAGTTGGGACCCTTTGCAATGGACATGGCATGATCCTTACGTGGGGCAAGGAAGCAAACCCATCCCTTTCTTTCAATTCACAACTAGATTGGGTCGCCATATTCTAGTTGCTCAAACCGCCCGAGAGCCAGCTACTGCAAAGGTCTAGCACACATATCATGTTCCTCACACAATTATCACCAAGTTTTGGAAAAAAATTGGAAACAACAACACGCATGGCGAATCACCACTTTCCAATGGCTATTAATACATTGGTCACTACCGGTTGGTACTTGGCAGCGTGGGAACCTTAGCTCTCCTAATTGTGTACAACGTGCCCAAATGCAATAGAATCAATCTGACATGCTTTGTGGGACTGCCTAGAGTCTCGTCGAATATGGCAGGGGGTTGGCCGCTTATTGCAATTATGCCAGGTGCAATGCTTAATCAAGTGGGGAAATATATGTTGGCTATCATGGCAG
Organism: Azolla caroliniana; assembly: GCF_043228905.1. NCBI lineage: Eukaryota > Viridiplantae > Streptophyta > Polypodiopsida > Salviniales > Salviniaceae > Azolla > Azolla caroliniana. Next base: position 3,565,450 of record NW_028230450.1, on the reverse strand, counting down.
GCTCCACTTGACAGATACGAGCATCGGGAGGAGGGGATGACTTTGGTGATAAAAGCACAAGAGGTTTTTTTCTCCACCATCGATAATGCCCACTCAACTCCTATCAATGCCAAATCTCAAGTTGTGTTGGAATTGGTTAGCCCAATAACTCTTTGGACTCTATGGAAACAACGATGTAGACGGGTTTTCTCCAACCAAACTGTGCAACCAATGTGTTAATGCAAGAGATATGGAGTGCAGTTGTAGCCACGCTAAAAAGTCAATATGATGGCCTCAAGGGTGACTCCAATGGAGTTGAAAGACAACAACTAGCCTTCATCCAGCAATGGTCAACCTCCCCCTTTATTGAGTTGGTGGGCATCCACATAAGATGGACCTATCGCGTCCCTACAAGGGTTTGTATATATTAATCTCATATGTAAAATTTTATAACTAATGGAAAGAGTTTTTTTTGGAAAAAAGAAAAAGAAAAACTCTATGAATTATGTTATCTTTATTCTCCTCTATGTGTAAATTCATATGTTGACAAATCAAGCGTACATATATTGAAAATATACCTCATGCCATGTTTATTGTAATCCAAAATTTGTAAAATTTCTCCATGTTCATACATAAATATGATACATTTTCATTTAAGCTAGCTATTTGAAAGCCTAATATTCTCATATGGTAATAACTAGGTAAGTAGATGCAAAGTTTTAAATGAGGAAAATCTACAAAAAAATAAGGTCATTTTCTCATTTACAAAAAACCTTTAACTCAATCTTTCTTGAGATTATTCTATACACTTAGTCATGAGATTTGGCCATGGTTTGATGTGACAAGTCACCTTGAAAGTGGCAATTAGGACCATACACATTGACCAACAATCACCTTCTAGCAATAACTTTGTTCTTACCATTCCTCCTATATGTCGAGATAATGAGGCCTTAACTAACCAATAGTCCACCTTAATAGAATGTATACTACTCATCCCATGTATGTTTTCATAGAGTTGAACCACAGAGTTGAGGACTGCCTTTCACTTGAGGAAACCTCAATGTTGAGGAAAGAATGAACTCAACGAAACCTTAGAGTTGAGGAATTCCTTTAATTGGACGAAAGATTGGACTCGAGGAACCTCAAAGTCGAGGGCAAAGTTGAGGGCTCCCTTTGACCGAAGGAAACCTTAGCGTTGAGGAAACCTTAGAGTTGAGAAATGTCTTTGACTCTAGGAAAGCTTAGAGTCCAAGAAAACCTTCCCCCTCTTGCAAATGTTGCGACTCAACCTCTCTCTATCTCTCAGATTTGTTCAATAGCACTATTGGTGTTAAGCAAGGATGGTGTCAAGTTTGTAAGGGAAGAAGGTGTTGAAGAAGTTGCAATTGGCAATGTTGTCATTATGCTTTTGCTATATGCGGATGATGTAGCGTTTTTTACAAATACTTTAGGAGATGTGCAAGAGCTTATGAAGGCATTGGAAAACTTTTGCATGCATACTAAATTAAGTGTCAATAGCTCTAAAACAAAGATGATGTTTGTGAAGAATTAAAAAACGATAAGTCATGCTATATGTACAATAATGAGCTTGGCCCACTTGAATGTGTGGAAAGCTTCAAATATCTTGGCCTTGAAGTTCTATCAAATCATAGACAGAATGAATGTGCTACATGTCGCTTAGAGGAGAGAAAGCGAGTATAAGTGTTGGGTTCTCAAGGAATACCTTTTCGACACTTTGGTGACACTGGTGCTTCTCTATGGAGTGGAAGTATGGGGTAGTAACATCCTTAAATGTACTTGGAAAGAGTTTGAAAATGTCCGAAAACATTTTCTTACAAAGTTTCTATGAGTTAAGAAACAAACGCCATACATTTTCCTCCTCCTTGAGATGGGGGATCACTTCCCTTTGAGATCATGGCCATGGAAGGAGTTGTTGAGTACATGCTTAAGGTTCAAAAAGTCCCTCACATCGACTTCCTAGAATCGCATGGAAAGCAAGAAAAAAGATCTAAAAGATGCACAAAAGCAAAATTTTGTGTTCTGGTTGGATGCAAGATATGAAAATGTGGTTTGGTAGATGGGATGCAACACATTTGCTTCATGATGCATCACTAGATTCCTTTGTAAATGAGGTATTTTTGCAATTTCAATGTATCATGACATGGGAAAAATGTGGAGGCTCATGCTTCACACATTATACCACACATGTTGCATCTAACTACAAAATCATATTCTTCGTAGAACAGGGAAATTGTACACATCGATGCATGTTAGAGCTCATGTCGTTGGCTTCCATCTGAACCATTGCTTCCATACTTACCTCGAATGCATTACGATGTAAGACGGGGTGTTGGTGCACATGTGATGACTCATGAGAGTGGTTGACTATGCACACTTTGCGCTAAAAAAGTTCGAGAGTCTGCGTATCACACTTTGATACAATGCTCTGTCTTTGATCATATTTGACCATGCTTTCCACACATCTCTGACCAAAGCCCAATCCTTGTACAAATTTCTCTCACAACCACAATGTGCACTCTCGATTGCAACATTCGTCAGTAAAGTTCTTGAACATCGAGAGTAGCTACTCACTTTCACACTCACGTGAAATGTAATATTTTTGGCCTCATAGGTCATATATGACGTCCCAAAATAATATAATCTCTCTCTCTCTCTCTCTCTCTCTCTCTCTCTCGGTGAAAACACACAATTATATTAATAAATGTGTGTAGAAAACACTACTTACAATGGGTGTGACCATGAAGTACGGTCACCCACTAACTACACTACACTACATGGGTAATGGAACATGTTGAATTGCCAATAGGCAAGACGAACATTCCACCCCGGAAAAAATTTCCACTTGCTCCAATAAAGAAAATTGCCACATTAGTACTCCCTTCATCTTTCGTAGATATGCTTTCACTCCATGTCTACCATCGAATACAAAAGTGTTGCGCATATTCCAATTATGACGCAATCCCCAATATCTCAAAAATAGAAAAACAATCACCATATTTGACTTGGGTCCACCTGTGTAAATTGTGCAAACACCCACTGTCTAGGTGTCAAATAACACCGTGATAAAACTTGCCAAATTTGAGAAATGTAACTCGATGAATCGGCCATTGTATAAATCGATGAGTACTATTTTCCATTTGAACAATGCAAAAAAAGCAATTGCCCATTGCTAGTCCACGACGCTTTAGAGCTAATCCCAAGGCAATCCTCCAATCAAAACTCTCCAAATGAAGACCTTTGCTATAAGTAGCAATTTAGAATGCCAACTACGTTGTAAGATTTGCCACCACCCATGATCATATTTGTGTAATCTCCGTTCTTCTTTAGCCTTAGATGATAACCATCCAAGAGACTCAACAGAGCAATGATACAAAATATTAGTAGTCACTTGTAACAACGATGTTTGACCCTTTAAACACCAATCAATCCATGGTTGTTCTTCTGTTTGTAGAGGTAAGGGACCTTGCATCAATGGAATATTTCATAGTTGTTGCCAAATAAACCCATAATTAGGCGGATACAAAAGATTTGTAGTTACTTGATACAAAAGACTAGTAGTCACTTGTAACAATGATGTTTGACCCTTTAAACACCAATCAATCCACGGTTGTTCTCCTATTTGTAGAGGTAAGGGACCTTGCATCAATGGAATATTTCATAGTTGCTGCCAAATAAACCCATAATTAGGCGGAATGCGTAATAATTGTCATACTTCAACAAACTCCAAAATTCTTTGAGATGGAGCCTCAACTATATCTCCCACCTCTTTGACCCCCAAACGAAACAAACGATTAAATTGAAAGCATAATCTCTCCTTTCCTGGCCAATATAAAAACCGAGAAGACACAGGTAACTCTTTTTGCAAAGAATTACAATGCTCTCTACTAGATGATGGTTTCCATATACATAACAAGAGTGCTTCTTGCCATGAGGTAACCAAGTGTTGAACACATGTAGAGCCCAAAATCCCAAGTGAAATACATCCATTTAGTAATTGCCACCATGAAGCCTTAATTTTTGTCCTCCCATGTGTTAAACCCTTGTTCTCAATGAAATATTGAACAATAGATATCCATGGTTGTGAGTTTGAACACATGTCTTGTAATAATGAAAATCTAAAAGCCATCATATGCTTAGATAAGTTCAATACTCCAGCTCCCCCCAAGCACTTAGGAGTTGCTAGATGATTCCATGCAACCCAAGTGATTCCCATCTTATCCCTTTTCTTCCACAACAAATATCAAAGAGGTTGCAAAATAGAATGCAAAGCCTTCTTTGTCCACATCAGCAATGGCAAGTAATATAATATTATAGGTTCCATAATACATTGTACAACCTTCAAACGTACATGAAATGGCCAAGATTGTGATTTCCAATACATGAACTTATCCCTCAACTTACTAGACATCAATTCAATCAATTGACCATATGTAACATTCATTCCTAATGGATAGCCCAAGTGTCGAAAAATAGAACCTTTCTTCACCACGGATCCTTGCCATCCTAAACATTCCAAATCCCTTTCAGTACATGATATGAGACTAGACTTCCTCCAATTAATATGTAATCCGGAAGCCAATGCAAATTGGTTCCATACAAGCATCCCTTCTCAAGATTCTCTCGTGAGGCTTGTAGAAAAATGAAAGAATCATCAGCAAAAGCTTGTGCAACTAGTTGCCCTCCAGACGAAAGGTGTAGACCCACAATATCACCATTTGTTGCAAGCCTTGATAGCATCACTAACAAGGGATGAGTAACAATAGCAAACAACAATGGGCTAATAGGGCATCCTTGACGAGCGGATCTTGTAAGGGCAATATCTTATGTAACTCCTCCATTAAGCATGACTTGAGACACCGCATCTTGTCCTAATAAAAATATGAGGTGAGACATACGAGGTCCAAAGCCCATTGTATGCATTAACCCAAAAACGAAGGACCAATTAACATGATGATAAGCTTTCTCCAAATCTAATTGCACCATAATCAATTCTTGTTGAGTGTTTCGAGCATAATCCATGGCCATTTGAACATTCAACACATTATGCAATATATTCCTACCTACAATAAAACCATATTGGGCGGGATGTATCAACTTTGGCAAATACTTTTGTAATCTATTTGCCAAGACCTTTGTAAATATCTTATATAACCCCCCCCCCCCCCCCCCCCATCAAAGAAATAGGTCTCCATTGATGAAATGACTCTAGAGATGCCACCTTTGGAACTAATTAAATTACACCAACCTTCCAAGCTTGAGGCATACGACCAGAATCCCAAGAATGTTGAAACATCAAAGTTAAGGGCCCCTTTAAAATGTGTGAATATCGCTTTAAAACTTCATTTTTCAAGCCATCCCAACCAGGGCTCTTACCACTAGGAACATGCCTTAAAATTGTGTCCACCTCATTCTCAATGAAATCCGCATCCAATTCATGACTATTAAGGTCATGCACAATACATCCAACCACATCATAAAACTCATGACGTGCTCTACTCACCTCATTTGTCATTAACAATTGTGGGCCTATTAGCTCCTTAAAGTAATGAACACATATGTCAATTATTTTAGTAGGATCCACTATCCATTCATCACCTTGCTTCACATGTACCGCTTGAAAAAACAAATGGGATTGACATTGATTATCTATGAGTCCATCCCTTAGTAATTTGTCGCATCTTCGCATAATGATAACTTTGGCATTGCAACTAAGAAATAATAACATGCAATCGATTTTGGATATCCAAAAGCTCCTCATCTAATGGTGCATGTATCAATAATGCATTACACATAGAGACAACTCGTGAGAATTTTAGAAGAAGACCTCTTCTTCGTTGAGCATTAGTTACTCCATACATACGATAAACGATCTTAATATTTCATAATGTGATATCCCAAAAGCTCCTCATCTAATGGTGCATGTATCAATAATGCATTACACATAGAGAGAACTTGTGAGAATTTTAGAAGAAGACCTCTTCTTCGTTGAGCATTACTTACTCCATACATACGATAAACGATCTTAATATTTCGTAATGTGATATATCCCATGCTTTAACTCCTTTAAGATTCACTTCTTGTGAAAAATTTACCAAAATTTGCTCCATGAGAGAATCAAAGTGAGGTTGAAGCAAAAGAGAAGAGTTAAAGTGTAATGGAGGCTTTCCAAGTAAGGATTTATACATGTCAATTGCATGACCACAAATCTCCAAACAAATAGGAAAGTGATCTGAAGTTCCTACATCTTGTAAAACTGCGATACGAAGTGATGTCGGTAAAAAAGAATCATTGTGCATCACATACATTCTATCTAACCGACTCCATGTTTGTTTATGTTGAGCAGATTGGAAAGTAAAACCTGGATCATTCCCATGCAACCATGTCCAAACATCCAACTTCAAAACCTCCATAGCCAATGAATCCCAAGCAAGTTGCTCAAGATCATCCATGATTGAATATTCAGACGTAGATTGAGATGCATCAACACACATGTTAAAATCACCCATAAGTAATCCCAGACAGCCCACATATAGGGTTTGACGGAGTGAGCCCCATAATGCAATACGTTGAGTGGCTTGGCTAGGGGCATTAATCCCAACCACCCACACAACCTCGCCAAAAAAAGTGATTTTCTAGAACCAAAACCGAACCATAAGGATCAGTAGGCACCATACGAGGAAAACACTTCTCCCGCACGATTAATACCACACCTGAATAATGATTATTAAGATGTCCTACATAGAATGATGAATATCCACGCAAATGAACTGAGGATCTTGCTAACTCATGACACTTATGCTCAACTGCACATAATATATCTCATTCTTTACTTAATAAAGTTTGCCATATTATATAGTTCTTATGAGGAGAACATGCCCCTCTCACATTCCATGTTACCATTTTCATTCAGTCAACAATGTTATGGGTGCACTTGCTCCTTTAGAGGTACCGATGTCATGAAACTAGTCAAAGCATGTTCCAATGCTGCATATGGATTTTCATGCACCACATCCTTAGAGTTGTCTATTAAACTCTTTTGTTTAGGTTCTCCCGCTTGACGAAAACCTCAAGAATTCGATGAATTTATGACCCGTCCCAATGAATCAAATTGAAGGTGAAGGGGTAATACCTTATCCCTAAATTGTCTTTGCCAAGGAACTTTTCGAGGACCCTCCCTAGTTCTTGAATTACTTTTCCAAGTAGTATCACGAGTAGTGGGCAAACTATTACGTTGCATATTCATTGATTTGCCCTTCGACTTGCCCTTAACCTGATGCCAATCCTTTTCAACAACAACATCATTACTAGTTCTATCTAGTGGTTTTCCCCCCTGATCTATAACCACCAAATTTTGTTATTCCATATCCATAGATTGAGTTCCCTTATTCTTAGGGCCCAAACCTTGAAGTGAAACCTCTTTATAACCTACTCTAGATGATGTTCCTTCATCCATAACAACCACCATATCTAATACACCAATATCTTTCCCAACTCCTTCCTTACCATTCCCTTCATTAGGAACCTCTATAGTTGAAGGACAATGACGATGCCATTCCGCCATAAAGTGACCCCATTCACCACATCCAAAACAGTGACCTGCAAATGTCTCCCACTTCAATTTAAAACAAAGTCTTTTCATTCTAGGTGTGTTCATACGCACCCATCCTGGCCTCTTACGACTTATATCCCATAACACACAAAATCTGCACTTATTTGTAGCATATGCATGTGAAGATACCAACACTTTACCCATTTGACTCATCAACTCTGGTAAAAGTAGCCATAAAAAAGCATGCTTACAATCTACTGTTGCCCAAATAGGGCATTCTTGTTTCAACAAAGCATGATAGTCCACAACAGGGGACCGTTGCATTACATGCACCTCATCTGCATGTATTACTTCGGTATATGTCACTTTTTTCCCATTAATTTCCTCAATGCCCTTAAACCTCTTAGAGCTTCCAATGTCTTCCCTTTCACGATTACATTCAACCGTCACATTACTCTTTTTTGTATAAATTGTTTCCATATCGATGTCCCCCACAATTTGAGAGGAATTCATGTTTATATACAGTGTTGAGAGACAAGCTCAACATTCGGTACGAAGTACGCAGCGTAACCCAGTGCATAGACTGGGTGCGTGAAAAAGTACGCACAACAGGGATGCATCGGTGTGAAAACCGAAAAGGTCATTAGAGCGTTATTCCTCATAAAGGAATAATTTTGGGAGTTTGTGTAGTCGGCTCATTTATGAGCATTCAAGTACTGTCAATACTTGTGTCAGCCCAATTGTCAGGGCTTGTATATAAGGTGCTCACTGAGCACGAAGTATGTACAGAACAGAGAATTATTTTGAATTTGATCTACAATGTTTCTCTCTCTCTCTCTCTCTCTCTCTCTGCTTCTCCGTCTCCATCTCCTTTTTTGTGTTTTTTGTGTTTACTGAACTACTCTGTGTTTACGCACACGCTTCCGCACAACTTTTACATGGTATCAGAGCATGAGGGTTGAAGTCCTCTACAGCTGACAAGAAAAGCTTGTGACAAAACAGAGTTGAACAATATGGACAGAGGTATGGGAAGCTCGCCAGGAGCAACTATGCATCTTGGTCGTACAAGATGCACCAGTACATGCTCAATCATGGCTACTGGAGTTATGTCGAAGGAGCTAATGATGTAGCACCCGATTCGACACACAAAGATTTTTTGGCTTGGGAACAAGCGGCAAGCAGAGTTCTCTACTACTTTGCATCCTGCGTGAGTGACCAACTATTGAGCTATATTCGGGATGCTAAGACACCAAAGGACGTGTGGGAGAATCTCAAAAAGCTCTTCATCGCAAGCACTACAGCCAGGAAGCTTCAACTCAGGCAAGAGTTGAGCAATGTACGACAACGAGATATGTCGATGGCTGACTACACCACCAAGATCAAAGGAATCTACAACTCACTCGCCTCTGTCAACGTGAATGTCGAGGAGGACGAGATGGTGCGGGTTTGTCTTGGCGGGTTAGCGTCTAAGTTCGGAGCTTTCCGAATGGCGGTCTGCACGAGGGAGAATATGCCTTCGTTTTTCAAGCTTTAGTCAATGTTGCTTGTAGAAGAAAACCACGCGGGTGCATCGACGAGTGTGCACACTGATGGCAAGATGCTCTACACGGAGGATGATAGGCCCCGTGATCATGGTGAACGAGGCGGATCGGCGCAAAATGGAGGCGGCCGAAAAGAGAAGTATGGACAGCATAATCGAGATGCCGAAAGCAATTCCGAACCCTCCGGAAGCAAGGGGAGACATGGCGACGCCGGAAGACGGCAAGAGAAGGCCACGTCGGAATGTTGGTACGGTGGCAAGAAAGGCCACAAGGAGAGCGAGTGCTAGAAGAAACAAGCCGATTCAGACAAAGCTGGATCGAGCGGAAGAGACACAGGAAGGCGTCCGAAGTCGCACTACGCGGAAGGCTCAGAAAGAGCCGGAAATGGAATGGGCCCTGCCTTCGTAATGAAGCATAAGGCCAACTCAATGTCTGTGAACACCTCGAAATCAAGCGAAGTGTGGTATGTCTATTCCGGAGCGTCAAATCATATGACGAGTCACGAAGAATGGTTCTCGTACTTGGAGAAGCCGGAAAAGAAAGGAGTGGTCGAAACGGGAGACGACACTCCTCATACCATTGAACATGTCGGCGAAGTTCCCCTTAGCCACATCGGGCAGAAAGGGAAGCTAATGAACATGTTGCACGTCCCGACAATAACCAAGAACCTAGTGTCGGTCGGTCTGATTGTCGACCAAGGTATGCAAGTTCAATTCACGCACCTCGACTGCTTCATAGAAGAGGAAGGCAAAGTGATCGCGCAAGGGCGCCGTGAAAGGAGGATGTTTATCCTCGACTCTAATCAAGCCGGAACCGCGTTGTACGCGAAAGGACAAAAGGTCGAATCGGATATCAACCTATGGCACAAGCAGTTCGGCCACGTAAATTTCCCACGGCTTCGTGAAATGCAGACGAAGAACATTGTATTCGAATTGCCGAAATTTCAGGCCATAATGCCCAAGTCTGCGAAGCTTGTCAGATGGGAAAACAACACTGACTTCCATTCCCCAATGAGCATAATTGTAGTCGAAGTTTGCTGGATTTGATCCATTCGGATGTGTGGGGTCTGGCACAGAATGTGAGTCTCGGTGGAAGCCGTTACTTTGTAACCTTCATCGATGACTTCACTCGACACATGTGGGCATGCATGATTGAGAAGAAGAGCAAAGTCTTTGCATGTTTCTTGAAGGTGAAGAGCCTTGTGGAAAGGGAAACGGGGCATAAGATCAAATGCCTACGGTCCAATGGCGGGAAGGAGTACTTCTCCGACCAGTTCACATGTTATCTATGGAAGGAGGGAATTCGATGCGAATTCTCATGTAGATACACGCCACAGTAGAACGGCGTGGCCGAGGGGAAGAATCAGACGATTGAAGAAGCGGCTAGGGAAATGCTTGAAGAGAAGCATATGCCGAAATTCTATTGGGCTGAAGCCTCGAAGAAAACTATCTACCTATAGAATCATACTTCTACTAATGGAGGAGTGTCACCACATGAGCTGTATTTCGGGAAGAAGCCGAACTTGGCACACTTGAGGATCTTCGGTAGCATTGCATATGTGCATGTGGCGAAGGAAAAGAGGAGGAAGCTAGATGCCAAAGCCGAAAAGTGCATCTTAGTCGACTATCCAGATGAACCGAAGGGGTATAAATGTTATAACCCCCGAACAAAGGAAGTACGCGTAAGTCGAGATGTCGTGTTCGACGAATTCGCTTCGTGGTACTTGCTTTCACCTCCAATACCTCAAGACTCCATTCCGATTTCGGAAGAAGAGATCTACGAGGCTAAAATGCCTCCGCATGATGAGCACGTCGGAGCTTTGAGAGAGAGTCCGATCTCATTTCGCCTTAGCAGGCCGAACGAAAGGTTGGGCCAAGATGGCCAACCAGATGATGAGACGGCAAGTAGTGGAGACTCAGCCATGATGTCCCCGCGTAAAGAACCGAGGAAACGGTTTACGCGCAAGGAGAAGGGCAAGAAGAAAATGCCGGAGTACGATTTCGGCAGCGCCGAGTCAGTTCGAAGCGAATCTGACATCGAGCCAATCGTAAAGAAACATCCGCGGAAGAGGTCAAAATCCGCTGACAAGGTCGTTAAATCGGGTAATCACGATTTACGCCGATCTACCCACCAGAAGAACCCCGTAAAAAGGTATGGGTATAATGAATACATGGCGCACCATTATGTGTATATGACACGAGTGGCGGAAGTGCGTGAGCCGGAGAGCTACGCAGAAGCAGCGGGAGACGCAAATTGGCGTGCCGCGATGGAGGAAGAGATGCGCGCCTTAACACAGAACGAGACATGGGACCTGGTTGACGCACCAAAGGGTGTGAAGCCGATCGGCTGCCAGTGGGTGTATAAAGTGAAACACAACACAGACGGCTTCGTCAACTGCTACAAGGCCCGTTTAGTAGCAAAACGTTATGCGTAGAAGCACGGCGTGGACTACGATGAGACGTTTGCGCCGATCACGAAGATGACGATTGTCGGCATATTGCTCGCAGTAGCTGCGGTGAAGGGGTGGCACTTACATCAGATGGATGTAAAGAATGTGTTCCTGCAAGGTGAGTTTGAGGAACAGGTGTACATGATACAGCCCCCCCAGATTTCTATCTGAACGAAACACCTCGGCAGTTTGCCGACTGAAGAAGTCATTGTATGGACTTAAGCAAGCCTCGCGAGCCTGGAACGTGAAGATTACGCAACAGCTGCATAGGATGGGTTTTTCGACATCGAAGTTTGACTCTTCATTATTTGTTCGGCAAAGTCGACATGGCCCGGTAAGCCTTCTATTGTATGTTGATGATTTAGTCATTGCCGGTGCCGATCTAGAAGAAATCTGCTACGTAAAGTCTCAACTTGCGGCATCATTCGAAATGAAGGATCTCGGAGACCTTCATTACTTCCTCGTGATCGAAGTGATCCGCAACCCCGAAGGCATATTGATCAATCAACGTCATTACGCGCTGAATATGCTCTTCAAGTTCGGGATGGAAAATTGTAAGCCCATCTCGACCCCTCTAGATAGAAACGTAAAGCTTCGCCGAGATTCGGGAAAGGCGTGCGACCCGACACGGTTCCGACAGATTGTCAGCAGCCTTATCTATCGGACGATTACTCGACCGGATCTTAGTTATCCAGTCGGCCTAATCAATCAATTCATGTCGCAGCCTACGGCCGAGCACCTTCAGTGCGCGCAAAGGATATTGCGATATGTAAGCAGCACGAAAGACATGGCGTTGCTATATCGAGTAGGCATAGCCGAACAGTTAGTCGGCTACACAGATGCTGATTGGGTCGGAAACGCTAGTGATCGTAAATCCACATCCGGATACGCCTTCTCGTTAGGAAGTGTGGCGATCGCGTGGAGCAGTAAAAAGCAGCCGACAATAGCACTATCGAGCACGGAGGCCGAATATCGAGGGGTGACTGTCACTACGTGCGAAGTCATTTAGCTGAAACGGCTATTACAGGATCTGCAGGTAGAGGTGTCTGATTCGACAACGATCTATTGCCACAACCTCATCAGTATCCACCTTGCGAAAGACCCTGTGTTCCACGCCCGGACCAAGCACATTGAGGTGCATTACCATTTTGTCTGTGAGCGGGTCCTTTCAGGAGAAGTTGAATTGGTGCATGTTTCATTTGATCGGCAACTTGCCGACATCTTCACAAAACCTCTTGGTCTCGACAAGTTATGGCATTTCTCGGGTGTGCTTGGGTTGCGTCACCTCGACACGCCAAACTTGAGGGGGAGAAAGGAAGAACAGGGACAAGAGCGTGAAAGGAGCGGAGGTAAGCATCCCGACGGAAGTGATCGAGATGCGGAGTCGGATGGAGAATTTGACTTCGAATCGGCTAAAGAAGTCGAAGACAGAAGCAAGGGCCGTAAGCATAAGAAGGAGCAGAGGACAGCCGAAACCGGGGGAGATAAGGCCAAGACTAAGACGTGGTCGGATGTTGTTAGGGGCCTGAAGATTGAGGACGAATTGGAGACAGCCAATTTGGATAAGAGTGAAATTGAATCGGAAGAGTTCGATTCAATCGGTATGTTCGATTTGGATACGCCGAATCAACTAAAGGCCATGCGAAAAAAAAGAAAGGGCAATGAAGGACGCGTTGACACCGCGACAGCAAGGGAGCTGAGAAGGGCCGAACGAGCAGACAAGCCGACCGAAAGGGTCGAAACGCGCGTAATCGAACGGGTCGAATAGGGCAAGCGAGGCATGAAGCCAGAAGAAACTGGAGCGTAGATCCGGCGGAGCAAGTAGAACCTCAAGTTGAGCTTGAGGGGGAGTGTTGAGAGACAAGCCCAACATTCGGTACAAAGTACGCAGCGTAACCTTGTGCGTAGACTGGGTGCATGAAAAAGTACGCACAACAGGGCCGCATCGGTGTGAAAACTGAAGAGGTCGTTAGAGCGTTATTCCTCATAAAGGAATAATTTTGGGAGTTTGTGTAGTCGGCTCATTTATGAGCATTCAAGTATTGTCAGTACTTGTGTCAGCCCGATTGTCAGGGCTTGTATATAAGGTGCTCACTGAGCACGAAGTATGTACAGAACAGAGAATTATTTTGAATTTGATCTATAGTCTCTCTCTCTCTCTCTCTCTCTCTCTCTCTCTCTCTCTCTCTCTCTCTCGATCTCCTTTTCTATGTTTTTTGTGTTTACTGAACTACTCTGCGTTTACGCACACGCTTCCACACAACTTTTACATATCCATTATTCTTGATGTGATAGTGATCCGGGATAAAAACAATTTTCCATGAACAAGAAAGACAACCGGAACTCACCCGATTGAAGAGGTCGAAGATGATGAATACAATCGTGTTGAGTATGCGGAAGCCAACAACACAAGATTCCTTATTTTAATCTCTGCTTCTCGCACAGAACACCAAATTTAACTTGCTATATCTCGTTACGAAGCTCTAATCGAGGGCTTTCCAACGCATGTCTTTATGATCGATTCCGTTACTATAGAGAGCATAGCAATAAAAACAATTTCGCTTTTTCTTCCCCTCTCCACTCTTGCTTCTCTCTCTCTCTCTCTCTCTCTCTTATTTTATTTTATTGCAACTACCTTAGCCTAATGTTAAGTTGTTACACTACAAGTACTATGTCTTGGGTTCGAAACCTAATTCTCTCTGTCTCCCCCCCCTCCATTAATACAATAAACCCTAGATTAGTTTACAAGAAAAACCCTTTTCAAAATAGGGCCAAGGAGAGCCTTTGACTTAAAGAAACGACCTCATATCACGAAAAACCTTTAAATTGAGGAAACTAGAGAACTGAGGAGTGTCTTTGACTAAAGGAAACCTAAGCATCGAGGAAAGGTTAGCCTTGAGGAAATCCTTTCCATTTAGTTGGTGTCAAGACTCTCTCTCTCTACTTGAAGTGGAGCTTATGAGTGGGTAGCATAGGATTAGGGCTATTTACACTTATCAATACAATAAACCCTAGATTAAGACCCAAACATTGATTTTACAAGAATATCCTTTTTGCAAACTAGGTTTTCAACTTGATTACAAATTAATCAAAATAGTGATTATGAGAAGTTATTACAAAAGTTAGGCCCATTAAGCTAACAAGGATCTAAACTTCATGGTCTTCGACGACTCGCCTATGAACAATAGATGTGCCTCCTCTTGTTGAGGTGGGGTAGTCTGTGCCACTTCGAGCTTCTTTCCTCAACTAATGACCTGAACCGACTTCCGATTTTTTTCCTCCACGACCGCCTAACATGTTATGATAGGTTGGTGAAGGAGAAGAAGATCCCAAAACAAAAATAGAAGAAGATGAAGGAGAGGTGGTTCAAATTCCACTTTCACACTCAACATTCTCAAAAACCTAAACTTTGAAAATAAAAGACCTAAACTCTAAACTCCAAAAATAAGACATCTACAAAACCTTTGAACATCCTAACCCCCTCAAACACTGAACAAAGAACCTCCAAATTAAGCATCCTCTCTCCTTTTCACAGTGAAAGAGGCGCATATCAACCACATTCAATGCTCAACGAACCCTTTTTTATTGATAATGTCAAAGGATACTTCCCTAGTGCACCGGGTCAGATTTGAACGCTACGCCCTTTAAACCTTTCCTTATTATATTAATGTTTTCATATATACATATATACATATTTCCTACCTTTGGACTTGACACATCATGATATTAGGTTATTGGATTTGGATCGACACTTCAAAAATACAATCGTAGAACTCTTCAATGTGGGATGCCCGTCTCACCTAATTATGATATACATCAAACAGCCCAATTTGTTTCTTTCACATGCCTATCTAGCAAAATCATAGCAACAACATAAATGCATAATTCAATTCACAATACATGAACAAATATATCACACACAATACTTTTATTTCATTCCAAAGGAATCACGAAACAGAGTCAATACAACAATGGAACTTTTCTTTGGGGATCTTTAAGAGTCCTTACACATAATAAGAATTGTAACCAAATGATGGATTGATCAATCATGCATTTCCTTTTGGAAATATATGACACCCATCAAAAGGCATTTGCTTAATTACAATCATAATCAAATATGTAATACATAATTTTCAATTGACATAATAGAAAAAACATTGCCTTACAAGGGTGGTAGAAAGGAAACCTGAGATGGAGCATTCATTTATTCCTTCATCCATTTATCAAGCCTTCTTACCCCACCACCCCAATGTCATCTTCATTCTGTGTGTGTCTACGGTTCTTAGTTTCCGCAGTGTTCCTTTTGTGTTCCGCAAGCGGGTCCTAAAGTCCTTTCTCCAGAATTCAAACCGCTCCTTCAGATTACGGAGTTCATCCTCAGGGTCTATAGTGGTGACCTCAAGTTGTCCTGGTTTTACATCAACCAAAAGGTTGAGGTCATCTTCGAAAGCTTGTTTCCGGTGTTCAAACACAGCTGTCATGGCATTCACTAGTGCATGGGGGCTCTCTTGTCTACTGGGAGTCATAATATATCCGGGTGTTGTAACCGTTCCGACTGAGGTGTTGTCATCATGACTGAAATCACCCTCATTTTCTGTCGTAGCGATTACACTGTTTTTCAAAGAAAACGCCGGATCATAGTGTCCGGAAGAGTGTGCGACATCCCCAAATGCAATCATGCCCTTTCTCTCGGTGCTTGCTTGAAAAGATGCCGCTTTCTCCCACATCTCCTCATATTGGTTGAGCCTCCGCCGCAAAATTGCATTGTCTTCCTCTTTTTCTCGTAGAGCTGACTCGGCCATCAACACACGGCTTTGCAATTCCGACAAAAATACAGGGGAAACCCTGATGGTTTTGTCCGACTCCAGATTAGGTGCCTATATAGCAAACGCAAATAGTTTCACTAAAATATGGCTCCAGATAGGAATTGGCAACAGCTCGGCTCAATCCTAAACCGTTTTTAAACAGTTTGGCGTTTTGCAGTTTAGTTCTGTTTGGTTAAGGCTTGAGCTTCCTTAACCGGTTTGAGCTCGGTTTGGAGCGGCTCCAGTCGCACCAAACAGATTTGGACCAAACCGGCTAAGGCTTAATCGTCTTGGCTAAACTGGTTCCTAAACCAGTTTAGGCTTGATCGGTTAGCCTGAACTGGATTAGGAACCGGTTCGGTTCAGGTTTGGAAACTCCCAAACCAGTTTAGTCTTAACCGGTTTGGTTTGGACAAGGCCAAACAGGTTAAGCCGAAACCGAACCATTGCCGATTCCTAGCTCCAGAACAACAAAAGAAGATACACATTGGTCATATACATAATACACCTCAGTTATAGTTAGAAATCCTTTTGTAACACTCACCGCTTCAAGAGTAGTACCATCCAGAGAGGAACCATTTATTGCTGAAATGACCGTGTCTCCTTTCAGTTCAACAGCCTTTTGTTTTTCTTTGTCTAAATATGTCGATTCCAATTCGATGGCCTTATGTTTCTCATCCTCAAAATGCTTCAATTCCAATTCACGGGCCTTTTGTTTTTCTTCTTCGAAACGCTGCAATGCAAGGAGTTTTTGCCTTTCCTTCTCAAGTTTGGTGCGCAAAGCCGACGTCTTTCTCTTTGCCAACCAACCTCTAGCAACTGTGTCCAACATTACAAAATTTAAGGTTCAAGAGCAAACTATAATTCACTATCTGCCCCTTTGATTAAACAAAGTGGAATGCATATTTAAGAAAAGTTTTAAAATGTTGGTCACACAGGCCATGCCACATTAGCATCATCTCCTCACCTGATTGAATCAAGACAATGTCCTTTTTCTTTTTGAGGTATGCTTTTCTCTGTGCTCTGCATCGTACATACTTCTGTATTATTACAGCTGCACGGTGTCGTGCCAATGCCTCATTAAACAGCCGTCTGATTCTCTTGGTCCTAACCACTACATAATCATGCAAAAGTACCAAAAATTAAGACCACACCGTACAACTGCATTCACACTTCAGCTCAAATCTACGATTTTTTTTTCAAATCCAAAAGCCAGCAGCATTCTTACAAGACTGCAGAAATATGGCAGTTTTTCTTAGTTTCTTGAAATAGCATCTGGCCTTATAACCTCTGTAGAGCTTTTGAAAGCAGATAATCCCATTAAGTGTTTTCAGTCTACACTCCTCCAATCT